>NW_022989974.1:2094887-2546162 GCF_902827175.1 Gymnodraco acuticeps
GCCGCCCAGTGCCTGGGTGCTGTAGCTGGGGCCGCCGTGCTGTACGGTGTCACACCCGGAAACATGAGAGGAAACATGGCAATGAACACGGTAAGAAACCAACAGAGATGTTTCAGAAAACAAGTCCAGAAATGATCTCTGGGTAGGCTGATTTCAACTATGCATTGCATCGCATACATTTTAAAGTTAAGGATGTTATCGTCAGTGAGGTATCTTATCAGTAAAACAAACCTTTGAAGCCATGGTCTAAAATATAAAGAACTACCGAAAAATGTGTTCCTGTAGCTCATTGTAAATAAAATACAAATTCAGTAGTATTTATTTATTATTTCCAGTACAGCTCTGAGACTCTGAGATGTCATTGACTTATGTAATAATATTTTCATCCACCTGTTGTATCTCCAGCTGCAGCCGGGCATCAGTCTGGGAATGGGCACCACTGTGGAGGTTTTCCTCACCATGCAGCTCGTGGTGTGCATCTTCGCCGTGACCGATGAGAGGAGAAACGGACGCATGGGATCTGCTGCCCTATCCATCGGCTTCTCCGTCACCATTGGACATCTGATGGGGGTGAGACGCATGGAAACATAAATATCAAATAACAATGAAGTATTTTAAAACACAGATGCAACAACAAGTGTCTTGTGTTGTAGATGTACTACACCGGTGCTGGGATGAACCCTGCCAGGTCCTTCGCCCCTGCTGTGCTCTTCAGGAACTTTGTCAACCACTGGGTAAGACCTGCATGCACTATGAATCTGAGAACGTAATATATTTAATGAATAAATGTTAGGGAAAATTGCTATAAATATATTTCAACATACGCTGCCGTAACAAATGAATTTCCCAATTTGGGATGAATAAAGTCTATCATCTATCTATCTATAGAAATGAAAGAGCATTATCTAACCTAAAGCTGCTGTTGTCTGCCTGCAGGTGTACTGGGTGGGGCCCATGATAGGAGGTGCAATGGGCGCCCTTCTGTACGATTTCATGCTGTTCCCCCGCATGAGGGGTCTTTCTGAGCGCCTCGCCACACTGAAGGGCAGCCGGCCCCCAGAGAGCGAGACCCAGCAGGACACCCGCGGGGAGCCCATCGAGCTCAAGACGCAAGCCCTATAAACCGGCCCCTGCCCCCCCACTGGGGCCGAGGGATGAGGGACAAGGCCCTGAGCTACGTGAACCCCACCTCCGCCAACGCCCCATGCCTTCACACAACATCGCACTAGACTAACCCAAATACTCACATCTAGACTAACACATGACAACATTTATTTTCCAGAGCCACTGTAAAAAAAAACTACAAACAAGTTCACAACCTTCAACCTCAACACACAACAAGACTCCTCTACCCCCCAGTCCTCACTCTGTATTCTCAACTGGACATTGTGTTTTTCATAAATGGTGACCAGAGCCTGAACCAGCAGCCGCCTCATCTCCTCCCCCCCCACCCTCACCCGCCTGCTTCCTCCTCTCAGACGAGCTTTCATCTGCGGCTCAGAGGAGCGTGGAAACCCTGAAGTTGGGTGGAGAGGTTTAGGGAGGCAGAGGGGAGGACAGAGGGGAGGATGAGGGTGAGGCGGGGATGTGGGTATGATATAAGAAGGGTAAGAGGGCATGGGGCAGATGAGGCTGGACTTAAGGGGTGGGGGTATGGGTTTTGGTTAGGGTAGAGAGGGCAACACAGGGTTTGTGGTCGTTTCAAGTTGGGTTAGACCAGTGAAGATGGGCATGCTTTTCATTATTCATCTGAATTTATCTCCATTTTAGCTTTTTTTTAGGTTCATTTTGTTTTCTGCACTTCAGACACAAGACGTGGATGTATGATACCATTAGATTTGACCAGGGTTTCAATATTTTCAATCACTACATTTTATCTGTGGGTTTGTGTTTGTGTGTGCGTGTGTGTGAGAGTGAGTGTGTGCATGTGAGTGCGCCTGCCTGTGCGTATGAGTGTGTTTGCAAGTGAGTGTGTATATGTGTGATCAAGATTGCAGATACAATACTTTTTATTTTGTTTTATTTTCATTACCGCTCTCCTGTTTTGTTCCATTAACTGTGTTCATTTTGTCATCCATTTTTAAGACAGGATGATTACTCCCCCCCTCACTGTGGTATTTGCTATGATATTCATTTTTACATAAACCATCTGCTTTTTTGTTCTGAACCAGCACATCCAAAGGAAATGTTGTATCCAAGACTTTGAGAGTAGATCTGTTCACTGCAGATCGGCTGTGCAAGCTTTACATTGAGTCTCCTTTATTATTTGATCATTACTGGGAGCACAAGGTGTTTCAATAAACATTTCAATGATAATAAACATAAAAACTTGATACGTGGTTTGAGTCTTTTTTTTTCTTTTGCATTTTATGGAGTTGGGCAAGGCCAAAATATTAAGCTGCAGTTAATAATTTTGGCCAGGAGAGGGCGAAAAGAGCTCACGTCACTCCCACATTTAACATTTAATTAGTTCATGAATGCTTTTTGGACGAAAAATAATCATTACAGGTTAACGTTCACAATGGGAAATTTGCTTTATCAAAAATTAGTAATAGTTTTAAGGGGTGACATTAGTTTGAGGCATAGGCTATAGGGAGATGTGGTTAAGGGAGAGGTTGTTAGGTAAAAACGGTTTACCCAAACTATTGCTGGTCTTTGATAAGAAACACTTTCATTAATCTCCCTTCTGTTCTTGTCAACACTGCTGATAAACAACAGCACGACTACACCCCAGATCGCTGACAGAACGAAGACAGTCTAGTGTTATTCTCCATTTTATGTTCAACAATTCCCATGAAAACATCAAACAGTAAGTTCATTCTACTGTAAAGTATTGTCTGTTCAGGCAAAACCTGATATATCTTTGCCTATGTGCCATCGAGCTCCATTGTTCTGTCAAATCCGTAAATAAAACACATCAGTGAGCCACACTGTTGCACTGGGTGTCGCTTCCCTTCATTATCATGTTCCTCCGCATTTTTATTTTTATTTTGAGACGAGCCTACAAACCATTGACCTGTTGCTGGAAATTACTAGAGCGAAAATGTATCAGTCCATAGCAGACAATAGTCCCAAGCAAATACATCTTGAGGTGTACATTTTGTGGAGTGAGCTGACACAGACAAGCATGAGCAGTCTGAAAATATTGAGAGAAAGATTAAAGGTGTTTTCATAGGATTTGCTGTTAAAAAATATATAAATATAGCTGGCTTTGTCCTTCAACTGTCATGACAGGTGGAAGAGAGATACAGTCACATAAACGACAACAATCCAGAATGAACAGTTAACGACATAAAAAAAATAAAAATGAAAGTGTTTCCTTATTTAGATTCAGAAGCCAAGATAGATATGAGTAATATTAACCACAACAGTTAATATTAAACAGCAGCTGGTTAGCTTAATTAAGCAAAACTGGAAACAGAGGAAACAGCTTGGCTTAAATGTCACAAAATCAGCCTAGCATCACCTCTAAAGCTCAGTAATTAAAACCTTACTTTAGATTTTGTTAATTTAATCTTTACAAACACAAAAGTGTCAAAACAACAATCCACTGTTTTAAATCCAGGCTGAAGACTTTTCTTTTTGTCGCTGCTTTTAATTTAACTATTCATATCTTAGAATGCACTGTAACTTTTATCCATGTATTTTTTCTTTTAATGTTTATTTTATTAGCTTTTCTTTTTAATGACTGATTTTAAATGCCATTTTATTAATGTCTTTCATTTTTCGTAAAGCACTTTGAATTGCCTTGTGTTGAAAGGTGCTATATAAACTTGCCTTACGGGGGCTCATGCAAGACAATTTCTAAGCCGTTACCCAGCAAGTAAAGGTAACCTTAAAACAAGTGTTTTTCTTCTTTGTTTAAAAAAAATAAATGTAATGTGTTAATTAGTGAGCTAATCATCTTCTTAGTGCGTTTCCCTAAATGTTAAACTATTCCTAAAACCAATGTGATCCTCATCTCCAAACTTATTCGAGTCCATTTTTTGTCTCAATGATAGACAAAATATCTTATATGACTCATGTGTGACCCTAAAAGGTCTTGGTAGTATCATGCAGCATTATATTTGTAGCCACAATAACTGTAATTGAACCACAATTAAAAAAGTCTTATTACGAATATTCATTTTATTTTGCATATTTGTTTAAAATGTGATGTATGGCTTGGTTTATACTAAGGTGGCGCCGCAGCACCGTGAGACTCCAGTATCATCACTGCACGACTGTCTTGTTTTCTGCAGATGGAAAAAACAAAACAAAGAAACAACTCTGAGCAGTACAATGGGCTGGAAAAGGAGCTCGGTCCTGACACTGGCATATACTGCATCGCTCCATTTCTCTCTCACTCAACTCACACACAGAGACACCAAATACACTCACACACATTCAGTAAAAACATCACCTACATCCAAACACGTGATATGTATTGTATTGACAACTGTGTCATCTAAGTATCATTAAACCGAATCTAGACCAAATCTAGACACTGCTGCTCCAAATAGGCTAATAAGCTGCAGCTGAAACATAATGACTTTAGAGTGTTAACAAAGACCTTCTCTCAGTGATATCTAGCGATATAAAAACAAAATATCAGTGTTGTCTACCTTATTAATGCTCATCCTTTATCATCATAATTGCATATTCTGTTAAACTATGATTATCACCATGAAATGACTTGCCAGCGGTAGATGAAAGGGACAAAAGGGAGCATAATAAACATTTTGTTCATTTGAGATGAGAGACTAATCAGAATGACAAACACAAAGTGAACCACATGGAGAGAGATAGGGGGAGATCTTTAAGGCCGTAGACAGAAAGGTAACCTTGCAGAGGAGGTCATTGGACCTTCGTTTCTGAAAGAGGAACTCAGCTTGGCTAATATCCAGCATTCAGTTCAGTACCTTTGGAGAAACTGCAGCCGCAGCATCATGTCAAACAGACATATTTCTCTTTGTCTTTACATGTCCGCTCTCCAGCAGTCGGCCTGCCTCCAACAGCAGCAGTAAGAACGTCTTATTCCAGTCCCTGACGTCTGCCACGTATGAAAAACATTCAGATCGTATGCTCATGACAGTAGCATCGGAACATTTTCATCAACTATAACAACAATAATAATATATATATAAAAAGACAGGAATGAGAGTGTTTTCTTAAAGCCCTTTTGATTACGTCACACTCTCTCCCTGGTTATCCAGTCTCATCCTGAAGATGAAGACGAAGTCACAGGTCAACAGTCACGCTGCTTTGAATCATCAGTCCTGCAGCTGAGGGTCGCTCACTGCATGCGGTCAGGCTGGTGCAGGGGGTAGTGCAGGAAGGCCTGCGGGGGGGCAGACATGGCGCTGAGTGCAGCCAGGGAAGGATGCATAGCGGTCGGAGGGGTCGGGGACGCGGTGAGAGTGGGCGCCGACGTGCCGGGGGAGAAGCTGTAGCTGAGGAAGCCGGCGGAGGGCGAGGGTGAGGCGGCGTAGGGGTACTGCTCCAGCCCGGGGTGGGTGTAGTGGCTGTAGGCGGAGCTGTAGTCCAGGTAGGGGGAGGCGAGCGCTGCTGAGGGGCCGAGCTGGGACTGCAGCAGCAGGCTGGGCTGCAGGAAGGCCTGGGGGTACATGTACTGCTGGGCCAGCCTGGACACAGAGGACATCATCAGTCAATTGGTGGAGAAACAGAACATTCAAAGCCATCAATAATAATAGAATTACAATTGTATTCTGCATTTTGAATATTTTGTAAGTAATTACTGTTGTCTAATTTTTTTTCTTTCTTATGTACTAAAAAAAAAAAAATGTTGTGCTTTTGGTTGTAAAAATAGAAACATAATTCCATTTTCTTCTCGTTTAATTTCTGTGTAAAGACAACAAAAATGTCATGTTCCAGTTTCTCAAATAAAAATGTCGTCTGGTGTACTGTAATTGTAAAATTAACAGCTTGTGTTTTATGGCAGGTCTATCTAAAGAAGCATTTGCAATATATAACATGTAATACTGGTATCTATATTTTATATATTGGTACTTTTATAGTGTTTAATCTCTAAATTATTTGGTGGTATCCAAAGACTATAAATCTTAGTTTGTCTCATCTTAATAATCAGTCTATGGTGGCACCTGACTGAAGAAGCAACTACAGTTTTATCATTAAGCCAATGACAATAGAGCTCTTAATGTTTTTTTGTTTATATGACATTTTCATATTTGTACATGTTTGCAAAAAATTTGAAAAACACATGTTCATAAAAAAAATGGAAGAAATGACAGAGGACTGACACATCCAAATCTGTGTCTGAATATCCGATGACAACGCTGCAAAATATGGATAATGTGTGTTCAAAACGTTGTATGGTGTGAGATCTTCAGATTATTAAGTGTCAGTTAAACAACAGTAATCAGAGACAGACAGCTGCACGTTTCACATGAACAAACAGACTGTAGTTTCTTCACTAATTGTATCCCAAGATTAAAAAGCTCGAGTCCTCTTCCTCCTTTAAGAGCAATTATCAGCACTGTTGCCTGAAAATAGACCTTCTCCCTTGTGTTTAAGCTTAATTAGCACACTTTCTGAGAAATACTCAACGATTTGTCCCAAATAAAATATCACCCAATCAAAACGCTCAATAGAAGAGAGAACCTAAATCACAATGTTGTATTTCTAATTTGACATCTAAAATAGGACACACACACCACACCACACACACACACACACACACACACACACACACACACACACACAAACACACCACACACCACACAACACACACACACACACACACACACACACACACACACACACACAACACACACACACACACACACACACACACACACACACACACACACACACACACACACACACACACACACACACACACACACACACACACACACACACACACACACACACACACACACACACACACACACACACACACACACACACACACACACACACACACACACACACACACACACACACACACACGACAGATGTAGTGTAAGAGAGTGTTGATACTCTGAGCCACGGCAGTAATGAGAGAAAATGTTCTCCACTGTCCTCCTGTATTCACTCATGCCCTGAGGCTGCCCACTTAACCTGAACTGCCTCACTTACATCTGGCAAGAGCAACAGCGATAATATCAGAGGAACTGGGTTATTCTGCTTAAGTAAAAACAACCGAACATGACAGACTTTAACACTTTCGCTCCCGTGATCTGCGCCTAAAGACAAAGCCTGACAGTAACCTTGTCACTGAGTCTGAAGTCAGAGCTGCTGCTGATGCTTACCCACAAACAGAGCCAGAGCAGGGATCAGATGCTTACACAACAAATAGAGGGACTTCACACTCACTCTGCTGTGTACACAACACACACAGGTACACACAGTATGCCTGCAAACATTCTCCGAAACATTTTTGTTTATTTAACCTTACATTGAACTCTACTGAGTCCATCTGAGGATCCTGAACTCCCCCAGAATGATCCTTGATTAACTTGAATGTCTACCTAAAAAAAAAAATCTATGTATCTGCTCTTATAAAAGCCAAACTAAATAATACTTCATTTGATTTAACTGTTTTAAGTTGATTTTAGGCTGTTATAAAAGGGTTATCTATCTATAAGGTGTTTGTGTTTCATTGTTATTCCCACACAGTTATTTTGATACAGTTTACATTTTGTAACCCTATTAGGACTTAAAATACATTTCAAATAAAGATTGTCTGGATTTTGTCTTTATTTCCCACTGAAAGGAAAAATCAAATAAACAGATTTTAGGAAATACTTTTACTTGATTTCTTGCCAAAGTTCAGAAAGAAGCCAATACCCCTCTACTGTACGACCAATATGGAAGATAAAGACTAAAAACTAGATGTATCCTGCTGTTATACATATTTATGATGTATAATGTTTAGAGCTCAGTGGGAGTTGTTGTGTCACGCTCCTTCTACAATCTAGATTTGAGTACGGCCTTAAGTCTGAAAACACTAGCGGCGTGCAGGCAGGGGGTTGACAGGGTCCTGGTAACATAAACAAACATCCCCACAACAACTGTCATCACATTCCGTTTCTAATGTTGCTCTGAATGCTGCACAGAAATATGCTAACAGCAACTTTTACCAACTGAGCCCTGTCCCACTTTAACCAATGAAAAAACCCCACAGATAAACATTGGGGAAAAAACAGATATCTCTTGTTTTACCAAACCAAAAGCTGCTTTAAGTTGCTGCCATTTAGAAGAGTAAGAATCTGATTGAGAAAATTGGTTTTCAAGACTATAAAGGGAAGCAGTACGAAAGAAGCACATTAACGGAGCGTTAAACCTGAAGACTAACAACATCACATTAAGTCAAAGCCCAGCTGAAGCTAACGTCGGCCCCTGACCCATGACCCATGTGACCCCTGTGAATCCCCTCTCCCCTCTCCAGCTCCGTCAGTCTCTCCCGCAGCAGAAGTGCAGCGTCGTTCCCACGGCTGTGCGGCGCTTCCTGACAGATTTAATGTGACAGCGGCATCGTACGAGAGAGGGAGCTGCGCCTCACATTTCCCCCTCCCCATGCCTGGCATCATTGCTGGCTGTCAAACACACATTTATATATACAGTATACACACGTAAGCAGGGGTGTAGACAAACATGCACGCACACATTCACATCAATTACAAAGCACCCATGCAGCAAAAGTGAACATGCAAGTCTGAGAGAAACAACACTTAATGGGTTTTGTGTAGTCGGTTAAGCAGCTTACAAGGATGTGAATGTGTGTGTGTGTGTGTGTGTGTGTGTGTGTGTGTGTGTGTGGGTGTGTGTGTGTGTGTGCATGTGGGGGGGGTCAGGCACAACAGGGCTAATTGGCGCAGCTGTATGGGTTTAGCTCACTAACAGACCCATGAGAGCTAAATAACCTCCACTGACTCCCCTCTCCAGGTTTACTCCCTCACACCCGGCTTCCTCTGCACTCCCCCTCACAGACCTTCCTCAAATCAAGGCGGCGGGGATAACAAAGAAAGAATGTACTGAATAAAAATTAAAAACGGGGTCGAGGTCGGGACTCGTTGGGCGAGGAGTGAGAGGGAGGGAGAGATGCTGAGAGGATCACCCATCATATCCCTCATGCCTCAGGACAGCCACGCTTTTAATTGTTCAGATCAGAGATGTGAGGAGGGTGAGTCAGTCAAAGAGACAAACAGACATTCATGGAGACACACACACATGACCCTTCGTCCTCTCTCCATAAACCCACACACACAGCTGGAGGGAGAGTGAGAGATAGAAAGGCCAACATCAGCGCTGGACACTCAGCCCTCATGTCAGCAAGCAAAATGACTGAATTAACATATTAATACAAACAGCGCTGCGTGGGGTAGAGGAAATATGACTTGTTTACCAAATCTTATCAAGGCAGTGTGGGTAAAGCTAATATTAATATGCTTAAGATGTGCTCAGAGTCAAATCTACAAATAAATATATGTGTTTTCAAAGCTTACTTTCACTTGTTCAAATCCAGCAAGCATTTAAAATAATCTGCTGATCCTATAACAAGAAACTAAACAACAATTATAACCTCAGTTAATTTAAACTTGAACTAACCTTTATTAAGAATTTACAAGCATTATGAATATTGAAATGGTTTCTGATACACTATAATGTAGCTTTATGCAGTTATAACAACACACATTAGTCTACTTGTCAAGCTCTTACTAAAAAAGCACCTGTAACTTGTATAATAGTTAACTATAATTAGACAATATACTGGTTGTCTTCATTCAACATATATCCAGCACGAAATACATCATATTTATTCTTTATTGTAATTTAATTATGAATAAATATACTACATAGACACAATTAGGTGTTTCTATCCATACTGTTATCATGGATTCATTAATGATTTATCCAAGTGTTTTAATGGTTGCCAAATACATGAATTAGCACCCTTATTTCTGCCTACAACTAGATTATAATGTGTGAATAAACCATTTATGACGTGTGCATTTACTGCATGCTAAATGCTTACACATTACAAGCTGTTTAGAGGTTTTTACTGTGAAGCACCTGCAGGTAAATGATGTGTAAATCAAGTGTTGAGTTAGCCAGCTCATTAAAAGGTTGGCATTAATCTAGATTTTCATGCCTATTATCAGTTTACGGCTCCAACAAAGTACTACATTTTGAATATAGATCAAAATGTTTGTCATCTTTTACCAGACAACTGAACAAAATGGGAGCTTTCTGTGCTACGAAAAGCCTCAAACAAGACCTTTTTTCATGTTCTTCAAATTAGGCTTTCATGCGACAAAAGTGCCTCTCCTAATTGGGTCCCCGGATAAGAGAAATATACACCGGAGGATTCACTGTCAACCTGAACCCCCTCGACAGACAGATAAGAGTGATAACTTCAGGCTGAGACAGAGAGATAATTTAGAGGGGGAGGAAGGCAGCCGAAGAGGAAGAGAGAAAAGAATCAGAGACGTACTGTAGAGAGTAAACGGTCGGGGGTGTGTGAAAGCAGTCGACATGTTTTATGTTTCCTCAAAAAGACTGAGGAAAATGTTTCCCTCGAACACAGGAACGAGCTCCAGCGTCACGTCTACCGCCGGCCCTAAAGCTTCACTGCACCCAGACAAAACCACGCCCGGGCACAGGTGTGCTGTTAGTCTGTCTCCCCCCCTCCTCCCACTGCTTTAACAGGAAGTTCTGCCGCCCCCCCCCACCTTAAACCGCAAACCCATCTCCTTTCTGTCTCTCAAAATAATAAACACCAGAATGTTAAAGAGGAAATGTAATTTCACTTCTGCCAAACAGCGACGTTGGGTGCTAAAGGAAGACAGCAGCCAGCCATGGGCGACAGATGCACCCCCCCCACACACACACAAACCCTCCCCCATAAGAGAACATCTCCCCCTCCTCCCTCACGATTCAGCTGAACCTCAAAGCCACATTTGGCGTCAACCCGTCCTCTGTCCTCTTAAAACTTAAAGCAAATACGCAGGAGCAGCAGACAGAGCTGTGCTTTGTTTGAGTTTGTTTTTGTTTGCTGTTTAATTATGTGAGTGTCAGACCCTGAAGCCCCCCGGGAGGAGAAGGAGAAAGAGGAACAAAAGACCTGCAGAGATATTATGAGTTATAGATGGATCAAGTATGGAGATTTTAAGAAAAAGTTTGACATACAACACCATTTCTGTCTATTCTGTCTAGTAAACGTGAAGCTAGAGCTTAGCCTATTAAAAGAGCTTGACTCAGAGGAAAACAGCTATCCTGGCTCTTTCCAAAAGTAACTATTTATCAAGATTATACAACATGTGTTAATTAGAGACTTTTAGAGGTGTAGTGTTGAATCTAGCAAGTGATTCTACATCTGAATCATGTATTTTACAAATGTTTATATTCTGTGTTGAATACCTGTCATATAACATGTGTTAATAGGACAATAAAAACCAACAACCTAGATAGATAGATAGATAGAATCGGAGGGATGAAACCCCTCTTTAATGGTCACACATGCAGTGATATTTGGCCTCTGCTTTTAACCCATCCTAGTACCAGGAGTGTAGTACTAGGAGCAGTGGGCACAGGCCCGGTTCCAGAACAAAATGACTCAGGGTGCATCTGAGATTAGAGAGGGTGCAGGGGTAAAGTGCTATTTTTATATGTGGGGAGTGGACCTCACCTCCTCTAGGGGGGTCCGGGGGGATGCTCCCCCGGGAAGATTTTTTTAAAATATTGAAGTTAAAAGCATCAATCTGGTGCATTTTGAGAGCAAAATTAAGAGATCTATAGATACATCTCTCAACACTCATATGAAACAGAACTGTAAACAGATTTAATTTTTCTTTATGGATATATTATATTATTATTATTTTATATTTTACCTTTTTCAAACTGCATTCTTGTTTTACTGTCATATAGTATTTCATTTGTAGTGAGTGAGTTACTCAGATGAGTACCAGGAGACAGCGGTTGGTACTCTGGTACAGTTGTGGTGAAGGCATCTGACGTACTTGAACCGAAATGTCTACATGCATAGCAGAAGATGGCATCGTTTTTACATGAATATTCCAGCCAATCTCTGTTTTGAAACCGTGAGCTGCAAAATGAGTGCCTTGCCCCACTGTACAGGCGAGTTGGGTACTTTTTTAAATGTACCTGGGCAGGCTCTGTTTTGCCGAGGCCCTCTGGCCGAAGGGTGGCAGTGTTTGGGGCAATGAAGACGGCTGCGGCTGCTCCGCCTCCGTGCGAGGCGGGCAAAGCCGGCGAGTCGGGCGGGAGGACGTTAGTGTCCACGACAGTGGCCGCGGGTAACGTAATGTCCCCATGATCTGAACTGTTATTAGCTGCAGTAGATGCAGTGTTACTGCTGGCGATAAGGGCTGGTTGTTTTAACCATTTTCTGATGTCCATCATTGACTATATTCTTATTATTATTCTTCTTATTACTACAATTATTATTATTGTTATTATATATGTAATATTTTTCACTTTTAATATATATATTTTTTCACTTTTTGTTTTTCAAATGAGGGTGCATAACGACTCACCCTTATGCACCCCCGTAGAACCGGGCCTGAGTGGGCAACTATTGTACAGTGCCCGGGGAGCAATGGGAGTAGGGGGGAGGGGGTTTGCTAACCTTATGTGATTGAATGTAAAGCAAGTGCGACCATATCCACCACAACAAATGGTGTCACTTTAAAAACAATAGTGTGCGTAGTATAAACAGTTTAAATTAATCTGTATCTTGAAGGAAAACCTTTGATTGCTACACCTACATCCCTGTAATTTTGTGATGGACGGAAAAGACTCCTGTTCTTCGTCAGCAGCACAGGCCTGTTCAAATCATAAGTTAAAGCTTGTTCTTAAAATAAAAGTCCTTGACTTGCCCAAGAAATGTCGGAATGTGACTGCAGTCATACTGATCATGTCAAAGACACAAGGAGCCTCGGAGCAGAGGGATCTGAGCTGGACAGATGCACCCTTTGCATAATGGAAAATATAAAGGATTTGACCGGATGTGTGTCTTATTTAACCCTTTAAGAGTTTCGGTCCACTTTATCATCTAAAGTAATTCAACCACAGAGTGACATATTAAGGTTGTGAGAGTTTCCTGTTGATCTGAAATTAATCTGCTTTTCACTGAAAGCCCAACTTTAGAATCCAACAGTGCAGCTGTGTGGGACCTTGTGGGAGGTTATAGTTGTTGCAAAACTGGTATCGCTTCTTCTTCTACATAAAACTTTAATCCAAAAACACGACAAAACCAACTGACCTAAGTTACATCGATATATCTTCAGTGCATTCTTTTATTTGTAATGATTTTCTTGTGTATGTTTGGGATTTATTTTGAGGATTTGCTTATTTTCTCTATTTTAAATCTTTTTAAATCGAGTATCTCTGTGCATTTTTGTTCTAGGTTCAGAAACAGGATTGATGATGACCTCAATGTATGGTAGTGTAATTGAAACATTGATTTTAATACAAAATTAAAATGAAAGTTTTATAAAGTTGTCAATAATTCTTATTGAAACTTACATTTAAAGGAAAGCAGTGACTTTCTCATTTAACTGTTGCTTGAAGGTCAAAATCATCCACATCACTTTATCAATTACATTCTCTCCAATATAAGTCACTTCACAAAGTGCAAACCCAAACATTAGTTAAATGTATTCTTTGACGGCTGATTAATGCACGAATCATCAATTTTGTAATTGTTAAAATGCAAAACACACCAAATCCTATACAAAGAAACACCCTACAAATCTGTTACAAACATCTTAATGCTTCAATTTGCAGATGTTTCCACTCTGATAAACAAAGTGCCACCTCCCGTGTGTGTGTGTGTTTGTTTGTTAGTGTGCCAGGTGATGTTTCCGCCTCTTTTGTTCCAGTTTGCGAGGTGTCAAAGCTGTGACTCTTCTCTGAAGCAGAGATTAAAACTCCCTTTGGTTCCGATGTCCGATGTCACCGTGGGAGACTTTCAATCAACCCGTCATCACTCATTCATAGACTCATCTGGGTCAGCCTCAATTCCCTCATCACTCATTCAGACATTGAGGACTGCAATATTAATAGCACTCAGAACAGTTGAGGTTTTTAATGGACTTCTCTGTGGCCGCAGCATCAGAACTTGTCATCCTGCAGAAAGTCAGTGTGAAAACCTCTTTTTCCAAAACACCACACATGTTGCTTCAAAACACCTCTTAAATATAGAAGACACAAACTTTTCAAGCAACCAAAGACCAAAACATGTTTGCTCTCTTCTCCCCAGAGAGCAGATATTTCATTTAACAATAACCTCGTCTAAGATAACCTAAACAACAACACTGAATATCTGAGTCACGCCTCAGTAGGTTTTATAGGGGTTAACAGCCCTTGAAATGAATCATCCTGTTATTATTAGGAAGTGACTCAATGAGGTTTTTTGTTTTTGAGTTGACACTGAAACCCAGGGACTCTGGATGAGGAGGCAGAACGTCCGTCTTCCTGTAAACATGTGGATAACAAGAAGTTTTCAGGACAAGGCTAGTTTCTGAGAAAGCCACCTAAAGCCTCTGTTCAAGTACATTAGGAACACTGACAGAACCTTCATTATGATTATTATTTTGTCTAAATGGTCTGCAAAGGCTAAAATCCCAAAAGTTTCTCTAACACACACTCCCCCTGCCTGAAACACCTCTATTGGACTCCTTTGTTTACTTACGTATCATATTGACATCACTACGTAACACTTGCCCTTCTATTGGCTAGCGCTCAACACATTGTAGGTAAGTGGCTGTATATCTCTAAGCTGTTGACCAATCACAACAGAGCCATCCAACCAATCAGAGCAGACTGGGCTCTGGTTTCAGACAGAGGGTGAAAAGAGCCCATAGCACACAGTATGAACAAAAAAAGACCCTTTTGAACATTAAAGATAGTATAATATAGTTGTTTTAATCAAACTTTTTCCTGCTCACCCTGCGTCCCCTTTCATGTGCCCTTATCTGTTGGATTCTAAAGGTAAAAAACTCCTATTCGACAGTGATGTGCAATGAACATATCTGAGTTTGCCATGTGTTAATAAGAAGCAGAAGATAACTCAGTCTTTCTTCAAATTCCTAAACATAGTCTTCACAAACAGCCTTCTCCATAGGCATCAAGAGCAACCAATCACAGTTCTTTCCGTGTCACCCTGTGTCTCCCTGTGTCTCTCATGTAGTTACATTTATAAAGCGTTCATCTGTAATGCAGAAATATGAATTAAGCTTTCAACCTCTTGTGGGATATCTGGCTGACATCCCCAGAAACATTAAATAGTTATAATATAATTTCTCTGTATGCACGAACATCAGGAAAAAAATAGGTAATGGCAGCAGTGCATGCGTGTGTGATAAGAAAGAGAGAACGGATGTAGGGAAGTTAGACTAAATGGCTTGTTGCCTCAGTAAAGCCCAAGTCAAGCATGACACACATTCAGAATTGAGCTTCTTGTGTGTTTAATGGCCCAGAAAGAGAGAGGGAGACGACAGAAGACAAATCAAAACGTGAAGAAAAGGTACAGATATGTGTGCAGGGCTGAACATATCTGAACACACATCATTTGTGTTGTATGTGATGCCTTCTTTTCTTTCTTTACACATACGTGGCAATAACCACCATAACCCCGGGTGGAGAACAGCATCAAGTGCTTACAAATGTCAAGGACGGAGGAGTGAGATGTATTGTGTTGAGGAGGAGGAGGCAGGTGTGAGAGAAAGAAAGAGATATGGAAATAGAGCTATTGATTCTTCTCCGTCTTACCCATATTGCCTCTGAGCCCACGTAGGATGGACTTGCTGAACTCCAACAGAGAGACCTGCAGACAAAGAAGACAGAGAGGCAGCGGTGAGGATGGATATTTCAGCTACCGGCTGCATAAAGAGAGACGAGGACAGATGTCTCAGATGTTAGCATGCATCCGGAGGTATCTGTTATTCCCTCAGTATACACACATGCTCGATACGAAATAATAAAGCGCTCCATTGAACACAAACATCTGTGACCTCGCTGCCTCCAGAGTTCACCGGGAATCAGATGAAGCTGAGTAAGAAAGGAGAAATGTATCCTCCTCCTCTGACTTCTTGTCAACATTCCTCCAGCTATCCTTTCTTACATCTCCTTTCACTGTACAGCCATGACTTCATCAGCACCCTTTCTTTTGTTCAAATGTATATATATCCAAATGCACATTTAATTTCTTCGCCAGCACAAAGAGGAGACAGTGACGCTGTTATTTTCTTGTTCTTAACAGTCCCATCCCCTCCTGCTCTTCTTATTCTCTTCCTCTCCTATTTGCTCACACAGAATAACAAAATACCAAGCGCTGCCATCTCCCATCAGCTGCAGGCTCGGGGGGTTGCGTCGCAGCCCAAGAATAAGGACACACAGTCAGTTATTGTTGGCGCCTGTGTTTGTCAATGTTTGTTTGACGGTATTTCAGCCAGCAAGCTTTTAAACACAGCGGCGAGGGAGAGCCGCTGTCAAGGTATGGTGTGCAGCGAGACATCGGAGGGGGAAGCACAAAGCGTGTGTGCTGGTGGTTAACACTAAAAAAGCCCTGCGGCATGAAAGCTGTGCATTTAATCAAGTAAACAATGAGAGGTATTGTGGGAATGAGCACAGACTTGAAGAAAGCATACCAGTGGTTGTGCGTGTTTTATCCCACTGACCTCAAATGTGTAGACATATTCATCGGTTTAGAGATGTATCTACTATCTTCCAGCTAGCTGTGTGCTTCTCTTCATTTCAGGGAACCATCATGCAGAGATTAGCAAAACTCAACTGGACCTCCACCATAATATGGTAATGTTGCAAGCACAGAATATGTGGAAACATTTCCTTTAGATTTCCTGCACCTGTAGAATGCAGTGATATTTGACAGCCAATTCCTGCAGGAATCTATTTAATACACCCAATTCGTTTTGGATTATTCTACCCAGAATATGCAGTAATAAGCTTTACCATTTGACAGTTGACATACAGTACTGTTGACCTTAAAACAAAGAGAATTTCATGTTTATTGTAGTGGATGATTAAAGTATCTGCAGACCAAAGGTTATATGGATGTTAGGACAACAATACAGCTCTTTTTTAAAGTGAAACAACATACGTGTGACATAATTCAAAAGATTTCTTTAGTAGTAACAAACGGGGTTATATAACCGGCCTTATTCTTTTTATCATTTGTGGTTATTTGGTTGAACATGATCCAGACAAACCTTCTGATATAACTGTAAACCCTGAGTGTGTGGCTGTGATCTAACACTTACTGGTCTGTGCGCTGCGAGGCTTTGCTCCCAGGTACGCCAGGTTCACGTTGGCCTTCCTGCCGTCGATGATGGGGTTCGCGTCCTTACACACCCGCTCTGCTGCTCCCCTGTCCACCATGGTCACCTGTTGATGATGTCAGAGCATTCGGGATAAATATGTGAAAGCTTCTGTGTCGAGTGTTGAAGGAGTGATTGATGAAGCAACAGAGGGGGGAGGGCCTGCTGTCCTTGTCTCTCCTCAAATGATTCAATCGTTTTGCTAAATGTGTGAGGAGACACTGACTCCACCGCATGAAGATAGCCATCAGTGAGTTTTAATGCTTCCGATGGAGCTCATGTAGGAGGCAGATTTCTCTCTTTTTCTATACAGGGCTGCCAAGGATGAAATACTGGAATCTACCTTGAGGGAGTTAGTTGAGGAGTGGGCAGATAGCAGTGGGGAGGGGGGGAAAGGGGCACACACACACACACACACACACACACACACACACACACACACACACACACACACACACACACACACACACACACACACACACAACACTACACACACCACACACACACACACACACACACACACACACACACACACACACACACACACACACACACACACACACACACACACACACACACACACACACACACACACACACACACACACACACACACACACACACACACACACACACACACACACACACACACACACACACACACACACACACACACACACACACACTTTATACTGAAAGTAAAACTGCCTGGCTTGCTTTCGTTTCTCGGCATCAGACTCAGGCCAGGTTCAAGAAGCTTCTGCAGGGAATCACATGAAATGAGCATACTGTCCTAAAACAACTCTGGTCTCCTTCAGCTGATTTGCTCACTGGCTATGCAGAAACAGAGATCATTTGAACTGTTTCATGTCAGTTCAATCACACACACAAGCTCACAGTCCCTCATAGAAAACAACCAAACACATCATGGTAGACGGGGGAGGGGCTGCATGGGAGGAAGTCAAAGTGAAACTGCTGACAGCATTATCTGCAAAGCCAACTGGACACGTCAAAAATGGGAGCGATCAGAGCGAGAAGCATAGGAGGAGACGGAGAGAGAGAGAGAGAGAGAGCTAGCGAGAGAGAGTAGCGAGAGAGGGAGAGAGAGGAGAGCGAGAGCGTAGATACTAGAGAGTCTCGACCTCTCGTCTCTCTATCTATTCTCTCCTCTCTCTCTCTCTCTCTCTCTCTCTCTCTCTCTCTCTCTCTCTCTCTCTCTCTCTCTCTCTTTTAACACAGAGTAGAGTTTCCTCACACTTAGGTATACTGTGTCTCTGTGCTCATTTGTTGCTCACTCTGGGACTGCAGAGATAATTGATGACACACTTGTTAGAAATAATCTGCTACGCATGCTTCAAGCATGTGACTGCCGCCACCAGACACACTGCACATGGCTGCTTCTGGAACAAAGTGGCAGTGTGCAGCCTCTAAGGCAATAATAAAGAAAATACAATTAACCATATAGATAAAGTCTCTTCAAGCTCATTACTGGCTGCTACAGGCACGATGTAGTGTGTTTCCAGCCTATCCAATTAAAGCCAGAGCAACTGATAAAACCTTAATTAAAGCCAATCTCTCACTGTTCATGTATTAAACTACTCGTTTATTCTACCAGAACATGGGAAGTTAAATTAACTTACAAAGCCGTATCCTCTGGACTTGCCCGTCTGTTTGTCTGTGATAACCACAGCCTCGTCTATGTCCCCGAAAGTCTCGAAATATTTCCGAAGTGAAGCGTCGTTGGTGTGATACGGCAAGCCGCCGACAAAGATCTTGGTGTGAGTCGTGTCTTTCTCCATGGTGGGGTGCATTATTTCTAAAGGAACCCCGACCAGCTGACCTAGAAACAGCGGCGAACTCATGCGGCTTGTGGAGAAAATTAAAGAGGAATAACACGAATAGAGACAAGAAAGCAGCCGAATAACTTTACGCTGCTTGGTCACCGAGACGCTCTGATGACAGCAGAGTCCATGGTCAAACCTTATAGTCTATGGGTCAAACACGCAGCAGCGTCCAGTTGCATCACACGCAGCTTCTGGATGTGTATCTCTGGATGTGTATCTCTGGATGTGTAGCTCTGGATGTGTAGCTCTGGATGTGTAGTCCTCCTGACAGGTGTCTCTGAACCTCATGTCTCCTGTCTCCGAGGGAAAAAGTCTTTAAGGCTCGGTGGGCGTGTCTTGTGTTCGCCCCCTGCGCGTCTGATCCAATGGACGAGCGGTGCGACTCTTCCATTGGCGCATCCCGCCTCCAACACGCACGCACGCACGCACGCACGCACGCACACATACACGCACGCACGCACGCACACACACACACACACACACACACACACACACACACACACACACACACACACACACACACACACACACACACACGCAACTGAAACGAATACATCTTCACTATAATTTAAAATGTTGCCTTAATTTCATAGGAGATTATCATAAGTAGTTATATATTTATTTTCTGTTGATAAACTGACTGTAGATACTTCAGATTGGTAGTAGACTGTGAAAAATAGGATTTAAAAAACCTATAAGGCAGTTAATACTACAAGAAAGAAAAACTGACATCTGTTAATATTTTAGGACTCAATTTGTGCCAATCATTTTTTATTTATGAGGGGTTTCCAGGTGTGGGGTTGATCCTGTCTGACAGAGAGCATATGGTTGACTCTATAAACTAGAGCACATTCTTTATCACACTTTTTCTATCCAATCCTAACTTTTAAAGACTTGTTTGGATACAAAACAAATATACTATATATATACATATAGGCCTATATACAAATAAACAATTGACTGTAAAAAGACAATTAGACCGCTCCATTGAGTAAAATGTCATATTTGTATTTGGCAACCTTGGTAATACTTTTACAACTTTTACTTCTTAACAAGCTGTAAACTAGCTGGTAGCGCTATAGTGAAGAAGTCAGGATCATCAACTTCAGTCAGTTTCATCATGACAATAATTAACGTGCAATTACGTATCTGCCACTACGTTTTTTTTGCACTACTAAATACTGTTCATATTTACATTAATTATGTGACCGTCTATGTTTTCTGGAGATATTTAATTGCTCTTTTTACTACACTGTTAGTGTACAGTTTTATTATTATTGTGCTGCTGTGTTTATTGTATTTCTCTTACTCTGGCACAACAATTTCCTTCGGGAAAAATAAAGTCCTATCTTATCTTATGTTATCTTAATTGTTGCCGCTGGTGAGACAGAAAATAAAAGATCAAACAGTTATAAAGAAATGAAACACTGCATTATTTTTAGACAGAACGCATAGAATCCCAACTGCATTAAATCAAAAGTGAAACAAAAAATGCCACACACCATTTCCCCAGCTACGAAGGGTTGAAAGAGACAACCTGGCAGCTTAACTTAAACTGAGACTGTAATTATATTACAAATGACACTCAAGTCTAAAAGTTATTTAAAGCTCTGCGGGGCTGACGGGGCTCTGTAGCAGCAGCAGCAGTAGCAGGGTTGGGACAGCCTGGAGGTGTGAGATCTTTCCTAGGGGCGCAAAACCATTAGGAGAAGGGGAAGAAAAGTGGGATGATTTATGACAAAAGCTTCCACAGGGGAGGAGACCGGTTGCCGGAAACAAAAGGCAGATTAAAGCGAGGCTGACGGCAGCACGAAGCCTGACGTCAATGACAGCAGGCATAGGAAGCTTTCGTCTTCTTCAATTCACTTCTGAGGATTTGCAACACAGATGTCCTCCACACTTTATTCCCTCTTGTCCACACACACACACACACACACACACACACACACACACACACACACACACACACACAACACACACACACACACACACACCACACACACACACACACACACACACACACACACACCACACACACACACACACACACACACACACACACACACACACACACACACACACACACACACACACACACACACACACACACACACACACACACACACACACACACACACACACACAGGTTGAATAATTGTAATGATTGTCATGTACAAATGTTTGAAAGCATAAAAAACAACAGACATTTTAATGTTTAAATATAAATTTGTATTTACATCGATATTAACATCAAGAAACAAGGTAAGAAAAAGAAATGCAATAGTATTTTACATCCTGTAATAATGACTGTATGTTTCCCAGATGTGTTTTCTCTTTTCTTTAGCTCCAACGATGCACTGACAGGAGATCG
Organism: Gymnodraco acuticeps; assembly: GCF_902827175.1. Lineage (NCBI taxonomy): Eukaryota > Metazoa > Chordata > Actinopteri > Perciformes > Bathydraconidae > Gymnodraco > Gymnodraco acuticeps. Next base: position 2,116,426 of record NW_022989974.1, read on the forward strand.
TTTCCTTTAAAGCAAAACACATACTTTTTTTTTGTTTACATTTGTAGATTCATACTCTTCATTGAGACTGGGGTTAAACAAAGCTAAAACAACTCCAAGCTATTATTCGGAGACAAAATGACATCAATCATGAAACCTTCTTTCCAGCTTAGAAAATGTTGACATTCTCTTGTGAAAGAACCGTCTGCAGCACCACATTTCAACTGGCCATAAGTTCTACAGAAAGGAAGACACTTTTACAAACAAAAAACTCAAACCACCTCAGCAACTCGTCTCTACTCTATGTCATACGGATAGGGATAAAATGCAATTAAACATATCTAGTTTAATGTATATTATAGGTTATGTGCGACAGTTAAAGCACACGGGAGTACTTGCACGTTCTACGTCGGGAACTGTTTCTACGCACAGCAGAATGACAAACAAAAATCTTTGGATTAAGCATGTGTTCAAAGGTAGATTTCTCAACATAAGCTTCACAGGAAATAAAATGAAAATTAAGGCAAAGAAAAAAGTCAGTTATCAGGTAATAAGGGGTTTAAACTACTTCATGTGTTGCTTCCATCATGTTAAAACATTTGTAAACGGACCAAATGGACTTATGGACAGTTATACGGTGGGACTGATTTCCGAAGTGTCGTATCTGAGGCCGAACGATCCTTTCTGCAAAATTCTGAGCACAGAAATCTCAGGAGAGAAAGTCACACATGGAAGCATGAGGTTCAGAACACATCGACGCCACATACTGGTAAGACATCCGGGCCTCGAGAAGCCTAACACAATCATGTGTCAACTCTTTTTGTATAGGCATTTTTTTTGACAGAAGAAAAATAATTTATTTAGAAAAGAAATTACACACTAGCACCTCTTTTGCTAAGACAATATCCCCAGAAAATAAAGAGTGCTTTCTGAGAGAAAGAAGGTGGCAGTATGAAAGAAAATCTACACGTACTGCTTACAAAAAGGAGGCCCTTACTTTCCAAACAATGCTTAAAGTATTGAAAATAAAAGCTGACCTATGACGGATTAAGAAAATTACACTTTTAAATATCAAGCCTTACAATCTGTGCAAAAACAGTATGTGACCTACAAAAGCATATATATATTTATATATAGTACATTTGAAGCTTATTTACAATTCATATTCACAGACAAAAGAAAAACAAAAAGCTCCAAACAAGACATCATGTCTAATACTGCAGTGCCATCGCTTTGAGTAAATGATACTTCATTTGTCCTCAGAGGAAAACCAGGAGGAAGGATTATTGCTAGAAATCTAACACACACTTCTCTCTTACAGTGGGAGCTAATATAGACATCATTTCATAATTGGCAATCAATTTCATTTCTGCATTTGTAATAACACTGTTAATTGGTGCGAGGTAACCAAAATATCAGCACATTTTGGATTTAAAACTACCTCTGGAAAGATAAAATGATCATGTTAATGACACTTTATAAATATAAGTTAAGTTTTGAACATTTATAGAAGTCTGTTTGTCTCAAGAGACTTTTTAAAATGACTTAAAAATGGTTTTTTGTAATAAATTGGTACCTCTGTAGATGAGAGCGTTGGATAAAATCTGTGCTTGCCGCCTTTCTACTGGTTCCCACTTTAGAACAAAGATCATCAAAGTTACCCATTTCCAAACAACAGCCCCCATTACCCGGAGAGGAACGGTTGGAGAACACACACACACACAAACATGAACCAAAATAAACAACTGCTGCAATGCAATTCTTGGGTAAAGGCCTCTGTATTGCCACAATCCTTTTGATGTTAGCCTTTCCTTAAAGTGCAATCAGCCAACAAGTAATTCACTCGTACTTTAGCGGCGTCCTGGAGAAGGAAACAATGTGCTACTGCCTAATGACATTCATCTGAGTGTCACAATCTGATGTCTCTTCATCTTGAACCACGTTTACTTTAGGGATCCTCCAGGAGCAGTGGAGGGATGGCGGGGGAGTTCAGAAACAAGAGAGGAATCCCACATTTTGAATCTGAACACAGCTGCATGGTACATTCGACAGAGGAGAGGATGTCTTAACACTTTCGTCCAAGTCTGTGATCTGCTCGAGTGTCTGTCCACCTTCACGGTTTGGTCCAGGGAGCGGTTTGTATTTACCGAGGCGCACACACCGATCATAAAGAGAGGAATATTAAACTACAGCCTAAAAGGGGAATGACAGAGCTGTCTGAGGATTAATGTAAATGTATCACAGTGTTTCTGATTTTCATGAACGCTGCATGTTTTAACATATGTGTGTGACAGTCTGTCTGCTTTCCCTCAGGTTGCCAGACTGATACTGGCCATGAGTCCAAAGGAAGTTCACCCCCCCCGTCTGGTGGGAGTGCAGCACTGCACACAGACACACAACACCTGCTCCTCCACACACACTCCAGGGCTGCAGCCGTGTCCTGTCTCTGAGTGGAGATCACAGCGAGACTAATGTCCTCCTGTCACGATGCTCAGCAGTATTTCTAGATTGAAGGGAGAGAAGAGAGAAAGGAATAAAGAAAAGTGTGCAATAGAACTGCAACTGATCTGAAGTGTAGCCTGTCATTAAAACAGCTGCCAGAATGAAAATCTTATTAAAGCAAATTTCATTCAAGCAAAAAGGATAAATCCTCCGTATTTATCTGAAGTTAAGCTGATAAAACTTCTTCATCCTGATTTAAATATATATGAAAATGAAAAAAGAAATTGGCATGAAAACAGGTCGATGGAAACAGACTGTGTTTCTTTGCTGAGCCAAAGCAGAGCTATATTAACAGAAACCGGAAATTGATAATAAAAGACTACATTTGGTTGATACCGACTAAATTGAACTAACTAAGACTCCCCATCTCTTACAATGAAACTGCTATAACAAGAAATGCACTCACTATGGAAAGGAGTAGATATCAAAGCAATAACCATTTAGTGTACATGCTTGTCAGTATTGTGTTACGACAAATTTGAATAAATAAAACCAGTTTTTTCAGACTCTCCTCCGCTCTGCACCCACCTGATCAGGCCCCATCGGCATGCGTCCCATCACCATGGGGTTCATTCCCATCTGCCCTCCCATCTGGCCCATGTGACCTCCTCCTCCGCTGGCTGGCATCCCCCCGTTCATCATCATGCCCCCATACTGGCCCGGGTTCCCCTGCTGCCCAAACTGCTGCTGCCCTGGAGGTCCCTGCTGCCCAAACTGCTGCTGAGGGTACGAGCTGGAGAGGGAGAGCGACAGGAAGAACAAGCTGGCATTTAAGAAATAACACCTGAAGAGAAAGGTTCTCCCTTATCTGACAGCACAGAGTTGTAGCACCTGTTGTAGATGTGTGTGATTTCCTACCTGGTGCGTCCCATGCCTCCCTGCGACCAGCCTTTAATTTCCGCCCCCTGGTACATGGGACCGCCCTGCGGGTGCTGTTGCATCATGGGGTTCTGAGGCCCCAGGCGGCCGGGCATCATGGCGTTAGGAGGACTGCCGCCTGCTGGGCCGAACGAGGGGTCTCCCTGCTGGCCCATCCCTGTGGAGAGAAATCATCCAGCATCAGCTCAGTCCTCTATTTACAGGAAATACATAACCAACCATCAATATGCACTATTTTACACTTTTCTCAATGTTGTTAGTATTACACAGGGTACAATGCATAGTACTAACATGGAAACTATTATCCTGGAGATGAAAGACTACAATCTAATCATTTAATTAAAAATAATGGTATCATGAATCCACAGGTGTCTATTTGACCTTCTTTTCCTTTTGAATTTAAATAATTTAAATATTTTATACACAGGTATTGACTGATATTGATCAATTGTATGTTTAGTAATAGATTAAAGACCTAAATCTCAATTGAAATGTGTTAAAAAATATATATAAAGATGGTAAATCAAGATAGATAGCGATCCTTTTGCCTTATAATGTGTTCTGATACTTACTATCCCTTTAATGACGGACTATAAAAAAACAGAGCGAGGGATGGTATTCTTTCAACATAAATCTTCCAATCCTCCAATCTAATGACAAATGTGAAGAAGACCCCTGCAGTGCACTGACTCCCCACCAGGGAGCAGCAGTACTCAGTGATGCACCAGCCTCAGTAAACTCACCATAGCTCCCCCCGTAGCCGAACTGCTGCGGCCCCGGCTGGCCCATGGTCGGCCCCCCCATCGGGCTCTCCATGCCCCCAGGAGCCGTGACGTTTGGTGGAGGACTGAACCCCCCCGCGGCGGCTGCGGCAGCGGCGGCCTGCTGCTGCTGCATCAGCATCATCATCCGCTGCCTCCTCATCTGCATGGTGACCATCTCCCTGCTGCGCTGAGCCATCATCTGAGCATTGATGAAGCCCGGCTGCACGAAACACATAATCAGAGAAGTTGAGGAGGGTTTGCATGTGGTATAGATATATTTGGAGTGTTAATAAAGTGTGTATGCTATAAAATATACAGCGTGTAATGTAAAAAGTAGGTGAGTGATAAGGTCTCTTGGACAAACATGGTAATTTGGATGAAAGATGGATAAGAAAGGCTTATATTTTAAATTCCATTAGACTACAACAGTCAAATATGTTCCAATTGTTGCATCACTTGAATGTTTCTTAAAGAAAAGGAAAATACAAACATAAAAGTAATATTTTACAGACTGTAACAACTCTAACAAATTAAAGTCAACAGAGCGGCATCGGAGCTGAACACTCCAGCACCCGTCTCTCTTTTGACAATATACTAGACATAATAAATATATAAGGAATGTCGTGGCCATAAAACCTTCAAACTACTGGCAATTTTAATCCCTCTGGACATAAGTAAATCTAAAAAAATAAGACTCCTAAAAAGCCACAGCAGGGATCTGTCGAGTTAGTCAGTATGTTGAACAGATTTAATGAAAGGATCAGTACCACATTCTGATCAAGCACACCATATAAAGGGGTTTTAAGTGTGAACTACTATTAGTGTCAAACTTGACCCTGATAACGAAATTAAACCATAATCTTTGATATGATCATCCCATATTTTAAAATCAGTATTTCAGTGATTCGTCCTTAATATAAAGTATATTTACGTCATCTACCTGTCCTCCCATGCCAGGCTGCATGCCTGGCCTCATGCCAGGGTTTCCTCCTGGGTTCTCCATCTTCATGCCCATGCCCTGCCGCGTCTGATTCATGAACTGAGGAGAAAAAACCCATTAAAGACAAGATGGAGGAGCAAATGATTCTCTGACCCTGACCCACTTGTATATATACTTACTATATATTTTCAGAAAATGTATATATACTGTGTATGCTGAAATGAACGGTGCAACTTGATGATGGTGATTCATTGCATTAGTTTGGGTCTTGTTAAAACATAATTGTTTGCATGCAAACCGTGAGCCTCCTGTACCTGCTGGCCCTGCAGCCTCTGCTGCAGCTGCAGCCTCATGGGCTTGTTGGCAGTCATCATCCTGGGTCTCATCATGTTGGCACGAGGGTGACCCATGCCGCCCATCCCACCCATTCCAGGGAAGCTTCCACCTTGGCCCATCTGAGACAGCATGGGCCCGAACCCCCCCTGCTGGGCCTGGCCCTGCATGGGGTTCCCTCCATAGCCAGACTGCATGGGCATGGTGGGGGGTCCGGGGTAGCCCTGTCCATAGAGGGGCTTCTGATCTAGCACCATGGACGGGTCCTGCCCTGGAAAAGACTCCAGCTGCTGCTCACTTCCCTGGTTCTGGAGCAAACAAGACAAAAGAAGAACTTTGTCAAACCTCTCCATCTAATTGATTAATTTCCAATTGGTTGGCTCTGTAATTGTCTTTTTCTAAGCAGCACAGACAGATCCCGCTGGGCTCATCCATCTTCCTTCAGAGAGAGTCTGAACACGGTGAGTCATGACTGAAATATCTAATGCAAAGATGAACGTTAGGCTCACTTATGAGTCATGGCATGCAGACGGATCGTTTCTACGTTCAATTAGCTTCTAGAAAGATCTAGAATGCACGAGGATGAAAGCGTGGTAAAAGGAATACTTAACACACTATATCAAAACATGTATTAAGATCCCTCACAACTTGTGCAGTAGAATCAAAGTCTCGCTTTCCCAGGCGTACTGTATGCTCAATACTTCCCGAACACATGGGTAAGACTGTTAATGCACACGTGTTTTAAATAGTAAGGTTTTATCAAAAATGCACGTGCTTGGGAAGTGGTGAGCATAACATTGATATGATTTATACTGCATGTGCTGTTTTAAACAGAGGCCCCTCATATACTTTGTTTTATCAATTACATTTTCAGATTTTCAATCAGCAGCGAGGCATACGAGAAGACGAAGTCTTGAAGGTTACACAGAGCGAGTAATTGACATTTTTCAATCCATATTTGTAAAACATTTCTGCAGACCCACCTGGCTGACGAGGTCCGGGATACCCAGCGCTCGGTCGATCTCCTCCAGAGCGATGCCGTCCGTGTTGTTGAGCAGAGAGTCCAGCTGGTCCAGAAGCGCCCGCTCGTCGCTCTGACCCTCACTGGTGGTGGGAGGCACCAGGAGATCATCTAAGGCGTTTCCAAACTGTCGTCTACAAGGCACAAACAGACACTCATGAGGCTGATTCAAACCTCCTGTTATATTACATGATGTACTCCCGAGCAGCTCATCAGGAATGAATACAGAGGAGGAGGGATGTTGCACTGACCTGGTACCGTCCATGCTCATTATGGCGTCGGGCCAGGAGGGGGACTGATTGGGCTGGCCCTGCTGACTGAAGGGGCTCATCCCCATGTCGGCAGAGCTTCCTACACCACGGAGACATTACATATTTGAATTATTCACATACAGGTAGTCAGCAGCTATAGGTTATGCAGCTTGGGTGTGATGAACAGGGAAGTGTAGTATGTATTCGTCCACATATAGTTAAGGTCTCCTCATTATAGAATAACTTCTAAAAAACCTCAGATTGCCATACAATTTAGTACAGAAATGTACTTCAGGGTGTACTGTAATATGGTCACTTTGGTAATCCTTAAACTTCATCTAAAGGTATTATAAGATCAACATTTGTATTAGAGTTTTGTACAAGTGTCTCTAAAAACTGAGCTATAAGCTTCCACTGTACCTGTTTTTTGGTACATATTAAATAACTGTGCCGTACCCATATCCATCAGCTGTTGCTGCAGCATGGACCTGGTGCCCGGTACGCTGTTGGAGCGGCCGATCATGGGTCCTGACATCATGCCCCTGCTGTTGCTGTACTCCATGCCAGGACGCATCATGGAGGGATGTCCTGCTGAACCCACAGGGCTCGCACCTGAGCGGGACATGCCCCAGTCCGCTGACCCCCCCATGGGCGACCGCTGGGGAACCATGCCCCTGTTCATTGGTCCTGTTGATACATAAACACCAGATATTCATGAGTCAGTATCATAAAAGTGTTTGAGGAGATCTGTTCGGCACATTCATGGTCCTCAAAAAGGACGGTTAACCTCCAATAAAACAAACAAACATTCACGTCTCTTGTTTTTAGCGTTATTTATACATTTAGATTGTTTTGGTGTGCGAGTGTTGGAGGTATTGACCGTAGATATGCCTGCCTTATCTCTAATACAATATAACTACATTGTTCTTTGCAAAATTCATACTGCTTAGAGAACCATATTTTGGATTTGTGAACCTTCCCTTTAAATCGGTGTCTGTAAGATAAGTATATAAGTTATGCAATAATACAATATGAATTCAAAGAAAGTGAAGTCCCTAACTAGAGAGCGGTGAGAGAAATTGTGCTGAAATTGATATTGTGCCACTGAAACACTCACCCATGTTTCCTGGGTAGCCGTCTGGGCTGCCCATCATGTTCTCCTGCTTGATGAGCATGGGGCGTCTTCCCGCTCCCACAGGCCCGGCAGGAGGCTTCCCATCCATGGACATGGCCCTCTGGAAGGGACCCCGAGGCCCCGGGCCCATTCCGGCATTTCCTGTGCACAAAAAGTATAAACTAATTGATCAGAAATAAGGAGAATAAATTGGTGTTGCACAAAATTAGGAATGGTTGAATCCGGGGAAACCGGAATTTATTTGTCAAACTTTAAAAAATAGTGTATGACTAATTGATGGATTTATGGTCGTTTTGTTAGCATAAATATGAAAACAAATGAAAATAAATATACTTTCAAATTCAAATGACTTCATAGGATATATTACTGCTATGATAATGACATAGAAACACATTTGCTATCTAAGCATTGAATTTCCATTCTATTAGATTCTCTATATTTAATGAAAAACACGTTTATTTTCTCCTTAAAATAAAAGCCTGGGGGAAAGGGCCAATATAGGGAAGCTTGTATGTTTCTACCAGAGAAGAAGCTCTAGGAGTTAAAAGATAATTCAGCATGTGATGATGCCAGATGTAGTTTACTGGCATTTTATATTGACTCCTGCTCTGCGTCAAAATGTCACTTCCTGTAAGCTTTGATCCTTTAACCACTTACCCTGCAGGCTGTCGTCAAGGCAACCCTGGGGTTTGCTTCCTGTGTCGTTCGCCCCCCCACCTCCGCTCTGATCCGGGTAAAAGTCAGAGCTTGAACCCCTCAGATCTCCGAGGATAGACTCCAGGTTATGCAACTGGATATAAAAATAGAGCAAATGAGTTATTACGTAAAAGTATTTGAAGATCACAGGCAGTGAGTCAATGAGCTCTATGTATGGCCAGCTAAATTAAAGTATGATTTTGCACTTATTTAATCATTTCATAACAAAAAAGCGATCATACATCATCCGGTGGTTCTGACTTGATCTTGCTCTCAGGATGTTCGGGTGCAGATCCAGGTCCGCCCCGTGCGGGACCGCCAGCGGCCCCCGGGGCTCCCTTCACATCTAGATCCTCCAGTTTGGGCTTGACATCCACTGGCTCTTTGGAGTCATCCTTGTTGAGAAGGTAGTGGAGGAGGGCGTGGGTCTTCTCCTTCTTGGGGCTATGCTGCTCCTGCTTGGGCTCCGTGACCATCCCCGGCCCGGCCCCTGCCCCTCCTCCTGCCTCGCCGCCCTCCTGGCCCCCGAGCGTCACCTTTCCCGTGGCCTCGGCTGTGATCTTAGCTACGTCATCTGGAGTGTTTCCATTTTGAAGAAGCTTGTGGAGGATCTTGTGCTTTTCTTGCAGGGAGCCAGTGTAGTGCGCTGAGGAAAGTGATGCTGCCAAAGCCCCTGGCCCAGTCGCCTGGCCCGGATTGGCACCGGTTGATGAAGAGGAGACTCCAGTCGAGGAGGGGCTCGTCATGCCTCCAGTGGGGTCTTTACTGTCTGAGCCTGCAGGAGTGCTGCTGCTAGCTGGTGGAGGAGGTACAGGCGGCCCTGATGACCCGCTGCCACCTATCCCCAGCTCCTCGGTCGGAGAGGTCAGCAGCTGCAGCAGCTTCTTATGCCCCTTACTGTCCGGCAACCTCCGAGAGGGTTCAGAGCTCGCCGCCCCCGCATCGTTGCTTCCCTCTGCGGACTCTTTAGTCGCTGTAGCTGCCTGGTTGTCGGGTCGGTCTGCAGAACTCTCAGCCTGAGGATGCTGATGAGGGTGGTGATGGTGCATGGGGTGGTGATGGTCGCCGGGCCCCAAGCCTCCCGCTGGGCTTTTGGAGCCGTCTGGGCCCGGTTTGGGCGGCTGGCTGGGCTGAGAGGAAGAGTGGATGCTGGGCAAGCCGTCTGGTTTGTGGGCTGGCGAGGGGGACGTTAGGGTGGAGGGGAGGGAGCTGCCGACTCCTTCACTGATCGCTTGTAGGGCGTTTAAGGAGCTGCTGGAGAAGGTGGTGGTGCTTCCTCCACTTCCTCCACCACTGACGATGCCGCTCATGGGAGAGTGCATACCTGGAAAAGAAAACATAAGTCAAAATGAAAAAACAAGCTAATATATTAATAAATAACTGATGCTAATCAACCACACACTGACTGGCTTACCTCCAGGTGAGAACTGATTCGCGCCCATCTTTGGGCTCCCTCTGTTGCGGGGGGACATCAGAAGTCCCGGCTGGGGGCCACCCATTCTGGGGCTTCCTGAAGGGCTGTTCATGCCGCTTAGCCCGAACCCCCCGCTGCTCTGAAACGGGGGCTGCTGTTGGTGCTGCTGCATGCCTTGGCCCGGGTGATTCATGGGACCCATCTGATTCATCTGATTCATGTGCCCCCCCTGATTCATCTGCCCCATGTGATTCATCTGCATCATGCGGCTGCCCATGCCTCCACCTCCACTTCCTCCTCCGCCACCGCTGCCTCCGTACATAGAGCTGCCTCCCATCGGACCCATGTGACCCATGTGGCCCTGCTCGTTCATGCCGAAGCCCCTGCTCATGCCCATCCCCCCACCGGTGTTCATGTTCATTTGGGCATTGGGGTTTGGGCCTACCATGCCCTGTGGTCTCATGGTGTTCGGCATCATGTTTCCCCCCTGAGCTGAGCGGTAACCGTTGGGTTCCCTGAACAAAAGGAGAAAACAAACAAACATTTGAAAGTCACAAACAATTATAAGGTAACAGTGGTGAGAATGAAGTCAAGTCGAGTCATAGAAAATTATGATGTTCTCCCCCAATTTCAAACATACCAAAGTCAATGCTGAACGTCCCATTTAAAAAATGACAGTTTTTTATCTACAAAGCAATTACTTACATAATTTAAAGTGATATAAATAAAACGCAATGGAAATTATGTTTTTTATTAAATAAAAGGTTAACATATATTAATTGATTGGATCATATCCCATGCATTCGATTAATAAATAAACACTTAGAAAACAAAAAATAGAAAAATGCAAGACATAAATATAAAATCTTGATCTCATAATGCCTCTAGATGAAGTTTAGGGATGACCAAAGTTACTATATTCAATTCAATTCAAAACCTTTATTTATACAGATAAAACCCATTGAGATCATAGACCTCTTTTACAATGGTGACCTGCTTCAATTAGTTCCAAACATTAATGCAAACATGACAGAAAACAAAGGACATTATATGATACTACAGTTTGTATACTAGTAGCATTTACAGACACCAATATTTTCTGATTGTATAGCGTCTATCCTAGCTTTAAAAACATGAAATGGAATCAAACTGCTTAGCTTCCATTCCTTTTGTAGACTGTTCCATGCTAGCGGCGCTGCGCATCTAAAAGCTGTATTTCCTAATACAGTCCTAGCAGTTGGCACATGTAATACAACCACAGCTTTAGATCTCAGGCAGTAGCCATTTACAATACGCTGTGAGATCAGGGAACAGATGTAAGACGGAAGTTTCCCTAACATTGCTTTATAAATAAAAAGATAAAAGTGATTTAGCCGTAGATATTACAGATACACCCTGAGGGACATTTCTGTACTAAATTGTACGGCAATCTGAGGTTTTGAGACTTTGATTTGCTCCCAATCAGGGAGTTAGCTGGCATAAATGTGGGGACGATCTTAAAAGTAAAGAAAAACATGTAACTGTCAAGCAAGTCAAATTTGGGTCTCCAGGGTGACGTCAAGGCATGTTAATCGAGTCCCCTACCTCTGCTGTTGTCTCTATAAATGATCAGTTCCTGAGTTGTGTTTTCTCAGTGATCATAAGATGTCAGAAGAGCTACTTCAGATGCTATTTCTGTGGCATGAAAGCTTGCATGGACGTGCTGGAAGGGGTCTAGACAGTCAATTAAACACCCTTTGCTGTGTCTGAAAGGAGTGTTTGTATGTTCAGTTTCTGACCTCTGTAGAAGGTGTGTGGAGATAAATCCCTGCGGCTCGTTGCTCATTGGGTGCCGGTACAGTTTGCTCTTGGTCTGGGCTGTGACTGGAGTGCCGTCGGACAGGGAGAAGCGGTACAAGGGAGTCTCAGCGTGACCCTGCAGGAAGGCTGCACAGACGGATAAAAAACGACAAATGAACAGCCTGATAACAGAGGTCATCAATCACTGCCTTTATGTTGAAACCAACCCTGTGATTACAGCAGGGATCAATGTGGTAGCGCTCAGACATTTGTATTCATGAGATCAATATTGATACACTGATGTATGAGGATTGTGTGTGTTTCAGGGTTTCTTCCTGAAGAGAGGCCTGGCCAAGATAGGGAGCAACAACAAATAAAAGACAAACAAGTCTCCTTAACTACAGCCTTGTAAGAGAGAAGATGAAATACACAACTAAGCAAACAGTTAATTAAATACAGGGAAATCCTGATGAGCTCTTTCATTATGAATTTAAAAGCGATTCACATGATGAATTATTTAAGTTTGAAGTACTTCAGCGGTTGATTCCTGGTGTGTGTGTGTGTGTGTGTGTGTGTGTGTGTGTGTGTGTGTAACGCACCCTCATGGTAGTGGCGTTTGTGCGACCAGGGCTGCCCGTCACTGTGCTGCAGGAACATCTGAATGCAACGCCTCAACAAATCCTCCCAGCCCGGACGCATCGATGCCCGCAGAGAGTTCTGGTCGATCTGGATCAGTTTACCTGCCAGGGAGGACAGAAGGAGGACGAGCGGGGAGGGAAGCAAACAAGGAGATGAGTCAAAACCTGTTCATGGAGAAAAAACTTCACAGCCTGTTTGTGCGTTTTGTGCTTGTTCACTGAGCATTTAGGGTACGCAGCTCCTCACCTGAGAGCTCATGCCGAGTGTTGAAGCTCTCCGTTCTCTCCATGGCTGTCACCCGACGGGCCACGCAGATCATACATGACTGCAGGTCTGCAAAGGAGAGGAGAGGAGAGTCAGTAATGATTCATGATCGATGCATGTGCTTAAGGCTCTTTTTCTTGTAACAACTTTCCTTGACTCTGCTCCTTTAGATCTCTACTGCGATAAATGAGACAACATTTTTATTTACGAGGCAAGAGATTTTTGCACCTTTAAACAAACCCAGGTTTTTCCAAACATGTGACATGTGTAAACAAGATGTTGTTGTCCCATGACCAAATCATCTCTTATTTGTATCATTTTTACATTTTGCACATGACTTCTCTGGTGTTTCCGTCAATGTGCTGGATTTCTTTCAATTTCTATTTGATATTATGAAATGCTTCTGGTAATGGTAAGAAAGTGGAGAGGAAAATACGGAGAACATTCAAAAGAGTTTATGTCTATGTACTGAAGTCCCTCTAAGAAGGACACAAACAAGAGCTTGTTCAGCTATTGCATTGCATTTAGAGTCATACTTTTCCACCAGAGTTGCGTATTTTCCAATTTTATATTCACTTTCTGTTAGAGTTCCCCTCCAGAAAATACTCAGCTTGGAATAATAATTAGTGTGGAAAAGTCCAGACTTAAAATATCTGCACTGGAGGGTTTTAACCGAAGAGAAACCTTCCTCCTTCAGCAGATACATTTTTAAATAACAAAAAAAGCTATGAATCGTGAAAAAACAATAAGCCAAACATATTTATAAGCGTGAAAAAGAACAAATGTGATTGTTTTTCCAAGTAATTACTTCTTATCATTAACTAAATGTGTGTTATTATGTGACCGCCCAAGCGTACCTTCCCCCTCCTCGATCATGGCCTTGGGCTGGGTAAGAGCAAAACACTGCATGGTCTCGTAGCGCGGCCCTCCTGGCCCCTCCTCCATGGGGCCGTGTGCGTGGCCAAACTTGACCAGCATCCGGCAAGTGAAGGTGTGACTCTTCTGTCGGGCTGCCTCGCTTCCCCACGACACTCCATTTACTATTAGAAAAGAAACACAAAAATACATTTACACTGGGGAGTAAAAATGGAGCTGGGACTGAAAACTAAATGTAGCAATGGACTGCCTGTGATCAGACGCCACAACAGCTCACACCCTTTTTCTGCCGGGAATCCACACACACAAAGAAAAAAACAACAAACACACTGCAACATGTATTTTCCCTCTTAAATTGAGAAGCAGAAGCCTCTCCTGCCGTACGGATGCCTGGCTAAATGGACCATGGGATTAATGTAGCCAAGGTGTCGATTTCCAATATCTCTCCCTCTCAGTGCGCTCGGCAGCGGGCAGAGGCCAGGGACACTCAGCCATCTATCCTCATTTAGACCCTGACTTCTCATCACGACACACACACACACACTCATTTAGACGGGGTCACCTTCACAGGGGGGAGAGAGAGAGAGAAAGGGGAGGAAAACTTCAGAGAGACATCCAACTGTCCTCCAAGGTCTGCGTGAAGCCTTATCAGAGGCCTTGAGCCGGCGGGAGGTTTCTGTCTGGCAGGTGCAGGGAAGATAAAAGAAAAGACCCAGGAGAGCGAGACGTTTTTTTGGGGGGGGATAGGGAGAGGTGATTTCACAAGGCCTTGGGACAGAGAAAAACACGGTACAGTCAATGGGGCCAACATCTCCCCTCAGACACAATTAGCCAGTGGTGAAAGAAGTAAACAGATGTTTTACTTGAGTAAAAGTACAAATACTACTCAGTAAAAATACTCAGAAATGTCACTTAATTATAAGTACAAAAGACTTGCTATAGAAATGTAATTAAAGTACCAAAAGTAAGAGCACTCATTGTGCGTGATGTCCCATTTTAGAATCATACAAATATATGAAATGTATTTTTTAAATATGCATTCATCACTGCTGGAAAAGGTGGAGATAATTGTTATTACTTTATATACTGCTGCTAGATATTTTAACCTATAATTAGATATCATAGTTTATGTTTTAGTTTATTTATATTTAGTTTTAGCTAATAATCTGAATCTGTAAAGTAACTTCTTTCTTTTTTTCAGACAAATATAGTGATATTGGCTTAAAAAATAGTAGTGGAGTAGAAGTAAAAAGTAGCATCAGATGGACATACTTCAGTAAAGTACTAGTAATCCTCAAATCGTACTTGAGTACAGTACTAAAGTCAATGTACTTCACTACATTACACCACTGCAATTAGCCAACATCGAGGCAAGACAGGCGGGTCAAAAAAACACACCGGCCGACAACAAAAACTCACTCCATGTCTTGTGCTCGAGTGTGTGTCTGTTTTCGTTAGTGAATGTGCGTGATTGTGTGTGTATTTAGCTGTAGCTGGCGTGGTCAACGGTCATCCCGCAGGAATGTGCAGCGAGAGCGTATTTCATTCATGGGCCCAAAAGATAATGAAGGGGGCAGAGCAGCAGAGCGAGACACAATGGGGGGTGGGAGCGCAGACAGGGAAGCAGGTTGAGAAACAGACAACCACAATGTTTGGCTGCCACACCAAGAACGAGTGAAGCTGAGAACAATTTGAGAGACACGAGGGATGCTCAGGGAGATAAGGCGAAACTTAAAAAATAAAGAGAGTGAATGAATAAAGCGGCGTGCAAAGGGAAATAAGTGAGAGAGCGTGTCAATGACATGTCGGAGCCGCCACTGCTAAGGAACATTACTGCAGAGTTAATAGAGGCGGGTTCAGTCGAGCACACGCATCCATAATTAATCAGCTTTATAAATAGTGCTGTGTGTGACACACACACACACACACACACACACACACACACACACACACACACACACACACACACACACACACACACACACACACACACACACACACACACACACACACACACACACACACACACACACACACACACACACACACACACACACACACACACACACACACACACACACACACACACACACACCACCTTTAAAACATGCACTCCTTTTGCTGACATAGGTATGTAAATATACACATTAATACTCAGGCACATGCAAACAAGAATTGAATTAAGTAGCGGGAAGTATGGAGGTGCATTATTCAGCAGTAAGTAGTTTCCAGATGGCTGCCATGGGATCTGAATAGAGCTCGGCCTGTTTTACACTGTCTGGACCACTGAGTGTGACTGACAGCTGCGCTACGCTCTGCCTGCTTAGCACCGGGTGGGCGGGTGCTCCTGTGCACATGTGTGTTTTGTTAGGTGTGTGTGCCTCTTTCCGAAAAGCTCTCATGCACATGAACAGGTTTCCCAGGAGCTCCTCATTATAACCAGAGAAGGGGTTAAGAACGGAGTGAATAACTGAGTGAGTCTACGCTGACGTGCGCGAGTTGTTGCAACCGCTCAAAGATTGTTTTATAACTCGGCCCTGTGGAAGTTGTCAAGCTGAGTTTACTTCTGAGCAGATGTGCAGCCTCCCTGTGAGTGTGTTTGTGTGTAAATGTGTGTGTGTGTGTGTTTCTCACTGTTGGTCTTAGGCAGGTTCTTGTGGAACTCTTCCCGGTCGTCCTCATGGAGAATATTGTAGACGCTGGTGTTGATGAGCTCCTCCTGCTTGTACTGCAGGTACTGCGTCACGTTGTCCGACACAAACACCACGCTGCCTTCCCGGTTCACCACAAACAGGAAGCCATCCAGAGCCTGAGACGAAAGCGACAGGAAGTCACCACCAAACCTCGAAGAAATATTCTCTGATCAGACGGAGGTGCAGTGCAGCACTCACCTGCAGCAGGAGCGGCCCCAAGTGGTCCTTGTCGATGACCCCCTGACCCGTCGAGGACACGTCAGACTTCTGGACGTCGTCGTCGTTGGATGAAGCTTTTCCTGCAGGAGAAGGAAAAAGACAAGATGCATTAAAAAAACAAAGACATTTCAAATCCTAGCTGCCCACAAAGAAGGGAAAAAAAGAGCAAAGGAGAACACAAAGAGAGAGCAACGATACCTGGAACTGGAGGAAACTGTTATTCACTTCTACAGCTGCACCAGCAGGGGGCAGCGTTTCTCAATCTTTACTTGAACATTTTTTCCCTCTAATTTAAAAATACAGGTGAGGAGGGAGACGGACGGAAGCAGGTTTCTCTGAGGAGCCCGTCAGGAGGAGTAGAGGGCTGGGTGCATGTGGAGCAGGTAGCAGCCGTCCTCTTGCTTTATATTCAGTGTCAGACTCTGAGGGACTGTCTGGTAGGCTGGGGCTGAGAGAGAGAGGGAGCGCGGGAGAGAGCTACAGAGGCTCTGGAAGCTGTAATGGTGCAGGGGCAGGAGGCACCTGAATTAATGGAGGGGCTGAGAGAGAGAGAAAGGAAGACAGACAGATAAAGAGAGAGAGACAGGAAGGACCAGAGGGAGGTGGACGGAGACGATGCTGAGAGAAAATGCCTGGCATTTGGGTATTAATGCAGGGATTGGTCTGAGGAAGAGGCGGGGGCTGCTCGGCTACAGGAATCATTCTATCTGATTAGCTCCCAAGGGGCACAGATACCCACACAAAGAAAAAAAAAAGCCATTGCTGTCTCATCCAGGCATTGTGAAGTTAGGTAGAGAATGGTTGAAAGAAAGAGGGAGAGGAAGGAGACAGAAAGAGAGAGGCTGCCCTCCATCAGTTCCCTCAATATCTTAAGATGCTGGGAGCAAATCTAAATATGCTGCAATACAGATGAGAGTGGAGGAGAAAGAAAACCGGGAAGCAGAAGAGGAAGAAGACGCTCGAGCAGAGTACGTAAAATCCAAGTGAGGATTTATTGATGGAGAAAAGAGCAAAGATGAAGGTTTGCAGAAAGAGCAACTGAAAGTGACAACAGGAACAGGTAGAGAGAGAGGGAGAGACGAGTGTAAACGCCTGTGTCATTTCTGTCTTCACTTCCTGTAACTATGGCAACGTGTCAGCAGCCAGTCAGGGCCAGCTGTAGCCTCTTCCCCTTCCTGTCGAGGTGGCAGACGCTGACGGAGTCGAGCACGAGAACAGAATTCACCCCTGATCTTTGAAGATTCACACAGGGCTGAATGTAAGAAGCAACAATATGTCCGTTCGGCGATGCAAGACTCTCAGCCTGGAGCGTTTTCACTTTGTTTGCAGTGGAAATGATGACTGCTGCATAATGGAGACAGAAGTATGACAACGGCAGCTGTAACAGAACTAACAATTTGGCAGTTCAGCAGAATGGATGGGCATGTGATTACCTGCAAACCTCCAATTAAACAGCCCCTGGCGAGGGCAGCACACAGCTGTGCATGCTCATAATACACACACACACACACACACACACACACACACACACACACACACACACACAGCATTGCCAATGTTTCCACCCAAACATAAACAGTTCAGGCTGTGAAATTTGTGGGAGATGAATGACTGATTCGTCCTTGCACCTGGGCTCTGAGAAGGCACATGTGTGTGGGTGTGTGTCCAGCTTTCTCTCTCCCCTCCCTTCACCACCTCTCCCAATGTTTCCTAGACACTCTTGTCAACAGTCCTTCTGACAGGGATCTCAGACAAAGTGCGTCCACTCACCCTGCTCTTTGATCTGGCGGATCTGGCGCACCGTCTCTTTGAGGATGGCACATTTGTCTGGTTTGACGTTGAAGCTGTCGATGTCGCCGAGGTTGGCCGAGATCAGCTCTGCTAGCTCTTCAATGTATTTGCTCTCCTGTTCCCGTCGCTTCCTGTCACACCTGCAAAAGTTGCAAAGTTTAAAAATAAGCCAAGGCTATGTGATGAAAACAATGCAGATTGGATGAGTTTTTAAGTAGAGCAACTTGTCCAACGTCTGAATGGAAGTACTATTTTCCCCTGATTCCATCAAACATGAAGCCTTGTGTTTCATTACATATCATTTAGCATGTATCACATTTATGTTTTCAATCCCTCTCTTTTGATCTGATGAAGATTCAGTTCAGTTCCAACATTGCATACTTATAAAAACAATTGTAAATAATAAATTGTAGAATCACAGTTCAAGTGTAATTTATGTCATATCCTTACCTTCCTGAGAAGGATTTTAAATTCAATGATAATCTAACTAGGTTAAATCAATCAGGAAGTGCTTTTTCTACCAACATTATGGTCAAAATCCTCCTAAAAATGTGCACATATTTTGGCTCCTACTTTTCACAGCACACAGAGGAGCAACAATGCTCGGCCTGGAGAAGCCGCTGACCCAGTAGCCCACTTTCATGTTTTTCTCCTCTCTCGTGCTGATCAGAAACACTCACCCCAGACCCGGCGTCTCGCAAGTGGAGAGCTTGCGTTTACGGTTTTCTGAGCTCAGAGGCTCCATGGAGTTCTCCCCCAGTCCGCTCATCGTGAACACATATCAGCACCTGAGAGGAAGGAGCACACACACAGGTGTAAACAATGCTTTATTGCAGGCATATCAAATCAAGTTTTATTTATATAGCACCTTTATAAACGATTTTTGGTCGAGCCAAAGTGCTGTACATATAATAAAACGTGGCATAGGAGGAATTACAATGTTCCTCAAGGCCCTTCAGCTTCCATTGATACATAATTGCGAAAGTAAGGAGACATGGGAATCGTCCTTTTGAACTCAGCAAAAAATAACCAACCAAGAGCAGTTTATGAAGTGGATACAGTGCAAAACACACAGCAGAGTCGAAATATGCGTATATCATGCAAATCATATTCTCCTGGCAGAGACTGACGTTCATAAACATGTCTCGTCTGCCTCCTCGTCTCCCTTAGAAAAACAGAGTAAGCGTGAGGTTGTGTTTGTTTGTTGTGTGTGTATGTCTGTGTGGGCCTGAGTTCATCAGCGCAAATGGCACACACACACACACACACACACACACACACACACACACACACACACACACACACACACACACACACACACACACACACACACACACACACACACACACACACAGGATTAGCAGTGTCTCTGACGATAAGCCACGCTGCACAACTAACCCTGTTAGACAGCCGTCTGTCTCCCATAATGCATCACATTTCTTAGGAAGTGAGCTGATAAAGGTTGTAGGGAAGAGAGGCAGATGGGACGAAAAGGAGGAGGAGGAGGAGGAGGAGGAGGAACAGAAGCAATAACGCACAGAGGGAGAAGCTGGTGCTGTGAAGTGAGCTCTGATTGGTCGTTTTCTTTGCCACAGTGACAGCAGCTGACACTGGGGAAAGGTATAGGAGGGGAGGGAAAAGAGGATGGAGGAAGGGAGGGAGGAGAGGAAAGTAAATGAAGGGGAGAAAAAGACAGAGCACAAATAGAGTGGGGGATAGACAGAGAAAATGCAGAGGAAGAAAAAATATAGAAGGCGGGAATCAGAGCGAAAAGAGGAGGAGGAGGCGGCAGGGGGAGCGAGCTGAGATAAAAAGAGATAAAGGCGTGTCAAAGAAAGACGGGAGGGAAGGGGAACAGGTGAGAGGGGGAGGAATTAGAGGAGGAGATGTTCAGACTGTCTGGTGTGTTGAATGCATGTGTGGCGCACAGAGTGGGCTGAAAGCTTCCCCTCTTAACCTTCACAGCCAGGGCAGCTTTTTCACTCCATGATTACATGGTTATCCTCTGACCAGAGCACTGCCTCTCCTGCATAGCAAATCAGGCCAACGGCAGGGGAGAGAGACGGCCTGTTATTTAATCACCATGCACCATCATCTCATGCTCCTTCTTGTGGGATCAGTTCATGAAAATGTCTGATTTCTTTCTTACTTTTTCTGTTCTTGGATAGAAATCGCTCTGATCCTCAGTGCTGCGCTCTCGAGATGGTATCCGGCTCAAACAGGCAGTGAACATGTTAGGGCTTGCTTTCATACATGTCTTCAAGACCAGGTGAAACACTAGTGTATTCCCTTGCAAGACAACAACAGGGAATTCTTGTGAATTTTCTTCTAAAAGCAAGAGATGCTCTGAAGATGCTCAATCGCTCCCGCTTTGAGTTTTCTCTTTTAATCTCTCCCTTGAGTAGGCTACCTCCCATCCGACTGTCTGTCTGACTGTCTCGTTGCCTTTATCTGCCTGCCACCTGCGTTTCTTCTTGCCTATTCTCCCACCTCCCCTGTCTGCTGCTCATCGTCAAACAAAAACCCTGCTTGCTGTTGTCTGATTAAACCTACCACGAGGAAGACAAGGAGCGGAGGAGGCATACAGAGGAGAGGGGGAGGTACAAAGTCGAGGGGTTTAGAGCTTGTAGAGCCAAAGCAAAGTGTTTGAGTGAAACTCCGTCTTTGCTCCACAGACGCTCCCGCCCGCCCGCCTGTTTGGCAGCCTATTGATGGAGTTCTCAAAGGGGGAGTTGCTCTAATTGCGGAGTGAATGAGGCGGCCCCAGAGAATGGTTGATTAGGAGGCTGCTGAATGCCCCAGGGAAATGGGTCACCTCCAGCCTGGCGCGGGCCGCCCGCTTTTCCAGTGCAGGGAGAAAGTCAATTACACGCCACAGGCAGTGGGGTCTGGTGGCAGAGAGGCGGCGGGGCTGCGGTGGGTACGATATAGCAGCAGGGGGCATGGGAAAGAGACGCGTAAAGAGGTCAAATGAGAGAGGGCGATGGCTTGGATGGAGGGCAGCAAGAGGGACAGGATAGATGGGCGTATGGATGGACATTTAAGGGAGTAAAAGTGAGGTGCAGTTGATTTGAGAGAGTTCAGACAGAGCAAATGGTTTCTCTGCACCTGTGTTAATGCACATTTTGAATTAGAGCATTTTAAAGAACATTTAATATAACATCTTGACATTAAAATAGCGTTTGCTGATGCAGGAAGGTTTTTGAGAATACTTTGAAAAATATACAAATAGATGATGATAAATTCGAGAAAGTGATAGACTGTCAACAATTTAGCCAATTAATAAATAAATCAAGTCAGAGCCTCAGGAAAAATTGAGCTGGGAACTTTAGAGATGAAATTCAGTGGAAAAGGAAAGCATCACCCAGGAACCTTTATTCATCAAATCATATAGTTGAAAATGACTCAAAGGAATCATCAGGGTTAGAGGTAAGAGTGGGAAGCTGATAATCAGAATACATATTAACAAATAAAAACGGGACAGTGGTTAGCCCCCTCCCTCATATTTAGCCATCATGGAAGTCTTCTCTTCTGCCGCTGACATGGACAGGTGAGTGCACCCACGCAGGTAAACAGCTCCGATTCTTTAGCACTAAAACTTTGCTGACCCACATATTTTCCGGGTCGTTAAACGGGTGTCAAAAGAGGATGGCTCAGGTCAACACGCTGTGGCATCACCTGGATTGGAGTTAAAGTCTTTAGCTCTGCTGCAGGACGGCCAGTGGCCCCGGGGCCCGGAGCCCAGTGGGAGCACTGCTCACCGGGAAGAGAAGACTTTATGACAAAACCAGAGGAAACAGGTCACCTCATAAAAAAGAAAGCATGTAATCCAATCCTAAATTCATATGCTTCAGCACAAACAAAGATACCCTTAAAAGGATAGTTCAGATGTTTTAAAGTGGGGTTGTATAAGCTACTGGACAGGAGCAGCAGAACAAAAATATAAACGATAAAATGAAATAAAAGGAATGTATGCTAAGTTCTCTTCAAAGCCACCAGACTCCATTAGCAAAAACGACAGTCTGAGGGGGGAAAAAAGTGAACTATACACTCAAACTAATATTGATTTTTTGATGTGGCTGGAATAAGCCACAGCAGTACAATGCTTTACTTTCGCATCCTTAATCCTGTCAACTGCCATCCTCTTCTGTAGATAATACACAATGGGTGCGTACCTCATACAACCCCAATTCAAAAAATGCTAAACTATCCCTTTGACATTAAACAGTTGCTTTAACCACTAAAGGCTGGGTTTCTATGACATGAACTGTAAATAATCATAGTTCCCAGAGGGTTTCTTGTTGACCCCCTGAACTTCCTGCTAGCCTCACAATCAGGCCAAGGTTTCCTCTTGCATACAGGAAATATCAAAGTGTATCCAAACCCTTTTTCAGACATGGAATATGTTACATTGCTGGCCTTGTTTATAGTTTTGTCTTTTTGTCATTCAGATGAGAGTCGTTGACATGAATATTTCTCACTACATAATATTACAGAGTTATAAATGTACAGTAATTAACATTGTTTGATATTTGACAAATCTCCTACTTATTCATATTTGTGTAATTTCTCCATGCAGTAAATATGTTTTATATAAATTAGATGCATGTGACATTTCAGCTCTGTTATGTTTCAGTTTTTTTTTCTTGTGGCAATATCAGAATTGTTTTTATTACAGAGAAATAAAATTAAGTTTGCAAATAGATTTCATTGTTTCTAACAATAACCCTGAAGAGGTGTGGAACAGTTTGTGGATTAAGCATTCAATATTCACTATTCATTTCATGGATTTAAATCAGATAATATTTGTTTTCTAAAATGTGAACACTGAATTAGTTCTGGTATTAGTTTCTGGTGGAAGGAAGAACTTTTTGAAGACAGCAGTGAGTTTATATAATACTATAATACTTTGGTGTCTGTCTACGCCGGGATCCTGAGTCGTGGCTGATCCTGTTGCTGCGGTCCTGTGTCCTGGATCCTCTATCCTGAGTTCTGGATTTGAGTCCTGGACTTCGAGTCGTGGCTGAAGCTATCACTGTGGTCCTGCCAGACTCATCATACTACTTCCCTGATGGCTCCAACAACAACAGGATTGTTGATATCCTCGTGGATTCATCTTCCTATTATACACACATGCATTTCCAAACATTTGGACTACCTATGTTGTAAATGTATTATCTCTTCGATTTCCACACGGCATCTATTGCACGTCTGTCCGTCCTGGGAGAGGGATCCTTCCTCTGTTGCTCTCCCTGAGGTTTCTCCCATTTTTCCCTTTAAACTGTGGTTTTTTTCTGGAAGTTTTTCCTTGTCCGATGTGAGGGTCTAAGGACAGAGGGTGTCGTATTGTCATACTGATATTCTGTACACACTGTGAAGTCCACTGAGACAAATGTAGCATTTGTGATATTGGGCTATATAAATAAACATTGATTGATTGATTGAATACTAGACATCCTTACAATGACTCTGCACATAATAGTACTTTTTCACTCTGTAAATGTGTTTGTTTCTTTGTATACTTCAGTGAACGCAATAAAAAAGAAGCAATAAGAGGAGCAGTACTTCAATAACACTGGTGAGTTGCACTTGTGGACTCTAGGGGAGCGGATTATAAATGGATGAACAGCATAAGACTGAAAGCAAAAAATATGAGGTGAAGAGACGACAGACTTCCCACGACAGAGTGAGTCATAGCAGAAAAGAAACCTCAATGCAACAAACAAGAACGTGGCAGGAAGAGTTACTGTGAGTAGATGACGGGTGCAACAGCAGACACAATCGAGACATATCTTTAATCTGCGTTGTATTAAGTCTATCTTATTCTAGCATCATCAGAGTGGGTTCAATGTTACATCTTCATTCAAATTTGAAGTCTTACAATATGTTGTACGGATGTAAGATTAACACAGAAGGTTTTGTAAATCTAAAATAAAAGATGAATTCTCTGTGTGTGGCCAAGTGCGTTCATTCACTTCAGTCCTCTTTGAAACGCTGAGAAGGCAGGACTCTTGCCGATGTCACATTTCCTTTGCTTTAGTTTTGACAAGTGTCGAAAAAAAATTCTGGGTGGGATAAGATGGAGTAGGCAGGACGGTCTGTGCAGGGTCGCTGGTTATAGACGACAAGGAGAAGTACATAGTAAATAGATAAAGGGGGAAGGAAGGTGACAGAGTTAGCATGGCAGCCGTGCTAAGCCTGGGGGAAGCAAATAGCCCGGCAATCGCCTCCTCTGCCTACCTGCCTGCCAGCAGCTGTTTCATAGTCTCTGTTGACAAAACAGAGGCACGCGGCCTGGGCCTCGCCAAGTAAACTCACACCAGGAACATGACAAGAGCCGCCTCGCTTTGAGGACTCACACACAAACAGGTCCTCACTGCTTTATGAAGAATAAAGAACATGACTCCCAGTTCCACACGTCAGAAAAGATTGAGAGTATGTTTCCCCTTTGTTTAAATGTCCTTTTATGCGTTTTCTTTTTATTGATCTTTTCAATGGTCCTCAACATTCAACATGAAGAGAGCTTAGTTGTGATCATCTCTGTATGAGTGCATTACCACTTGTAAAACAAATAATAGCATTAAAACATACACTTCTATATAAGTAAATGATACTATTCTTTTATGATATCACTTTAAATGATTTCCTTTCTGAGTGACTTTTTTTATAAGGCTGGGCAAAACTTATCTTATATTTTGGATATGGTTATAAAGCACAAGTGTTTCCTGGATTTGAAGGCTGCATTAAAGTAAATAATGTAATTTTATGATTTTACCAGACTGTTCAAGCTGTTCTGTTTTGCCTTTAGCACATAGTCAATATATATCCACATTACTGATTTCCTTTTGTTCATATTTTAGTGAAAGCACCAATGTTTACCTCTACAATATGCAGTACATTTATATATGTGGAGGTCATATTTGATTTTCTACATATAGCCCAGTCCTTTGTTATATTTTTTAGACTACACTTTTAAGAGAATAACACAGCACCTTTCAGAAGCTTGAATTAATTTTAATGTAATACCATTTAGCTTCAAATTGAATTAGCAATGTTCAAGTTGCTACGCTTAATTTCCCAGTCAATTACCAAATCACTTATTAAAACACTACGGTGCTTATGCCACTTTCCTGTTGCCATTTAAATTATTTTGTATTGTACTGTTGCCGGTATTATTATCATAATTTTATTTTTTAAAATCTATTTAGTATGCCATACAGAGGAACAAAAAGTCACATTTTTGCTGATTTATCCAAAACTGACCCAAAATCCCAAAGTAAAAAATAACGTGACATGCTGGATGTATCATCATGTTTCTATAAAAGTATAATCGTCAAGCTCAGCTGCAACTGAATATTAAGTTCTGAGATTTGATATTTCTTACCTAAACGCTGAGACTGTCCACATGTTTGAATCTTTGACTTTTTATTCAAAGAAGCTTTGATGCCCCACCTGCCAGTCACTCAATATTATCTATGGCAAACATGGATTCTCTTTCTTATTTATTAACCCTTTGCAGACGAATCCAGGAGCCACCTAATCTTCATCCTCTCTAGTTTTCTACCTCTTCATATCGAGATTCTGCTCTGCCTGGAAATGGACTTCCCTTTTTGGCACGCGATCTGTCCAACACCATGCATGAGACTGCACGTAAACAAAAGGGAAACTGCGGTTTGGTTAGGTCTTTACATCTATGTGTGTGCGTGTGTGTGTGTGTGTGTGGTGTGTGTGTGTGTGTGTGTGTGTGTGTGTGTGTGTGTGTGTGTGTGTGTGTGTGTGTGTGTGTGTGTGTGTGTGTGTGTGTCGTTGTCACCTGCAGACAGGGGTAAAAGATAAATGCTTTCTTTCAGCCTGTGTGGCAGGTAGAGCACAAAGAATAATTAGATTTCTCCTCCCGTCTCCCTGATGTCTTCCCACTCTCCGTTTTCTCATCTGCCTGAAAATCATCTGCTCAACCCTCTTTGTTTCCAAAAAATAAACTCTTCCACCTTCCCAAAATCCAAACCATAAAACACAAAACATTTGCGTCAGAGAACACAAACTGTTCTCTGTGTTTCTGCGCTCAGGTCAGGAGGATGTTGCAAGAATGTGGCAACAACAAGAAATTGTCTCTGGCAAACCGCTCAACCTAAACCCAGCAGGCCGTTACCATGCCAACCATATGGGATGTTAGCCCACCTTGTGACGGCGCCCAAGATGATGGACGATCAGCGCCCCCCTCCCCTCTCTCTGGGGGTGTGGTCCTATGTGGGCTGGTCAATGGAGTCTAGAGGAGGAAAAGAAAGAGAAAAATAAGTTTGTGCTTAACAGTGCATGTTCATCAGAGGATATTAATGAATAACAAGCAGCATTATTAATCAGCGGCCCGAAGACTCGTGCACAGGAAGCTGCATTAACGGCTTAATGAGCAGGAGGGAGTCGACGTGCTTTTGTCTTCATTATGGCGGCACGCGTACAGTGGAAACACACCATGGCTCCTGTGCATTTGCATTAAACACACACACACACACACACACACACACACACACACACACACACACACACACACACACACACACACACACACACACACACACACACACACACACACACACACACACACACACACACACACACACACACACACACACACACACACACACACACACACACACACACACACACACACACACACACACACACACACACACAAAGGGATGTTGAGACAAGTTTTACAGGAAGCCAAACCGAAGAAACCTGAAAGCAACGACTCCACAATTCAGCCAATTTGCTTTAACAATAAAATGTAATAGAGAGTGCTTTTCCACTAAATGTCCTGATCCATACAACTTGATTTAAACGTCAAGCCTTTATTGGCAAATATCTCTCATGCTTTGTGGACTCTGAGCAAGATTACCAAAACAGACTATTAGGCTGAATCACCGCTCTAATCCCAAAAGCACATAACAGGCTAATTTGTGTCCATTTCGATCCTGATAAGAAACAATGTGTGTGAGTGAGTGTGTGTTCTGGCCATGCAGAGTTGTTGCTCAAGTGTCTGTCTGAACAATCATAAGAGGGTGTCCCTTGGGGGTAAAGAGTGCGTAACCATGGAGAACGCTGGGCGTTTCCATGACACCCTGTCATCAGTGGAGCACGCCGCCAGGATGTCTCATGTTCATCTGTCACTGTATGCATGTGTGTGTGTGTTTGTGTTTGTAAATAATATGTGTGTGTGTGTTTGCATGCTGGCATGATAGGGGTTACTTTAATGTTTATCACCAGCATGTGTGAGAGCGCGTGTGGTTTGGTTTACAAGTACATATCTGGACACGCCTACGCATGTGTGTGTGTGTGTGTGTGTGTGTGTGTGTGTGTGTGTGTGTGTGTGGCGGACTAAATGCCCAGCTTGCCGATGTTGTACAGTATATGTTTACATGTGTGTTTGTGCGTGTGTATATGTTAGTTCACAATTCACCGTCAGTGACCTGACCGCTGGCTGCACCCATGATTGGGAGCAGATGGGGGCTGTCCGTGTGTGTGTGTGTGTGTGTGTGTGTGTGTGTGTGTGTGTGTGTGCATTAGGAGGTGGTGGAGGTGGAGGAGGAGGAGGGGGTGCTCTAGTTTAGGTGATGTATGGACTCTCAAACACCAACAAAGACTCTCCTTTAACCGATGTGTTTCCTATTAATTGAAGGGGGAGAAAAATAGAGCTGGAGAGCGACTGCTTAAGCAGGAAGAATTTATAGCTGTGAAGTCCACTGAGACACATGTAACATTTGTGATATTGGGCTATATAAATAAACATTGATTGATTGATAGCTCAGCTGACAAAGAAGTTCTCCTCTTTGTGCACGAGCCAGAACAAGAAAGCGTTCAGTGTGATGATCATGCTCTTTGTGCTCACTTTGACAAAGCCGTGAAAACCAGAGTGAATAAAATGTTAGTTAGTGGCATGTGGCGGAGCTCATGCCGGCGTAAAGCCTTGAATTTAAAAGCGGTGTGAATGAGCACAAGATGCAGAGGTTGACTATGGAGAAATGTTAAGCTCGCAGAGGCCTTTTACAGTCCTCTCAACACGTGTCTGTTGTGCTCTTCAATTCCTCTACAGCTAAACAACCTTTTGTTCGAAGCACTTGAGAAACACAATGACATATCCTGCACGGCAGTTTCTTCCTCTTGTAAAAGCAACGCACTTTACAGGATGCAATAAAGATGCAGCCAGAGTTCACATTTTACTGTGGGTGCTAATACAGAAGCCATTAACTTCATGAACTCGGACTGATCTGTATATCATCAACAGTAGAGGAGATAGTATAAGTGGAAATATCTTATCGCAGTGACAATTGCACTGCATGTACAGATTTTCAAAGCTTAGTGAAGTTTGTTGTCCTCTTTCCACGTTACAATATTGCAGAACTGATGATGACCTCCCATTTACTATAGGCATCTTAGCCCTTAAGTTGCTTTATATTGCTCTATTGAATTGGGGACTGTCCAACATCTGTTAAAGCTGATCATTTGTATTCAACTTAATTTGTCTGTGCATCAGCCAAAAACAATACAAACTCATGGTAAGGGGATAAAGTGTCAAAAAGCCATGATTATGCATGTCAAACACAATAAAATGGCATTGTACATTGAGACATATAGTTGTATAACACATCTGTAAACTATTTTATGACATAACTGATCTCATGTATTGATTATTCTACTGTATAACATTTTATGTGTCATCAAGCTCATAGTGTAAATAAAGGAGACTGAAATAAAAAAGCCTGTGTGCTCCTGTAGGAGCCATGAAACATGTTTAGTATTGCGTTTTGTTTTAATATAAGATATTTGTTTGAGCACAATTGATTGGTCGGCTTGGGTCACATGGATATGGGCGGAAGAGAGGGTGACACAGGGCCGTTGTACTTTTGGTTGACCGCAAGTTGAAATTATTGCTCTGATTAATATAACGATGTACATGTCCAAGGAGAATAAGTTGATCATCCCAGTTTTCATTAAACCACATTATTTTGCAACAGAGTTTTTGATCTCAGCAAGTACTTTTTTGTAGCGTGTCACACAATATCAAACAGGCCCGGCCTCAGCCTCTCAGCGACTTTGTTTGTTTCCTGCTGTCGCTATAGCTCCAGTTTCCTTCATTGTGGACGATAATCTACACTCTCTTCCTTAACACTTACAGTAAAGCAGAGTGATTACAGCAAACCTAAATGAGCTGTTGTATTGTAAAGTGTTATTCTGAAACTCATTGTGAATGTGTTTGCGTGCAGAGCAGAAACAGAGTAAGGAGGAAAGGTTTCTCAGCTTGTGTGTTAGTGATGACAGCCCTGATAAGATAAAGATGGTAAAACCACAAACATGTCCTCATCCGTCACCTTCAGCTGCACCGGGAAGAAAACTGAGCCACGTGGATAAACGGCTAGATAGACAAAACATTTATTTCGTTAACAAAGTCCATTTGAATTTAGATCTTTATGAGGCTTATCAGTCAGAGTGTGTTGTTTCTCAGGATCCAATCAGGTAACAGGCAATCATAAACTGACATAAAGACAGGATTCATGCTTTTACTCCAAATAATTAAAACAAATAAAAAATACAATGGAGAAGTATTATAAAGTTATAAATCCAGGATTTCTGAAAGTTCATCAGATGGTGAATTAGTGCGTTGTGGATTATAATACTACAAGACAGAAACATTGCGTCATCACTGAGACAATTTGTTGTATCTTTCATTGCTTCTATTGTGAGGTAAACCTTGAAATGTGGAGTTCATGTTAGAAAGTCATATTGTGAGTAAGGTATTCTTTATGAACGCAGTGCCAGATGATGTTGTGTAGAGTTTCAGCAAGATTTGAAAAAGTTTAAATGTTCTTCTTATTTTAGTTAATAAGGAGATTCAGCCAAAAGGACCTGCGGCTTTAAGAAACATCTTCAGGCAACTGATATATAGGCAAATTCAATTTAGGCACAACCACTAGTTCTTTGTGAGCAATACTATTTTCCCTCTCTTCACCCCCTTCTTCTTACTGTCTCCATTTTTTTTTCTCTCCATGTGTTAGTCTTCTGTAATGACTGTGAATAAGGGAAGTTATGTACGCTGGCCAGCACACACAACGGCACAGTGAAGAACACATAAAAGTACATTGTGTTTAAATGTGTGTGTGTCTGTGTGTACTCTGTGTAACTGTGCTTTAGTTTTCAATCAATCAATCAATCAATCAATGTTTATTTATATAGCCCAATATCACAAATGTTACATTTGTCTCAGTGGACTTTACAGTTTGTACAAAATATCAGTATGACAATACGACACCCTCTGTCCTTAGACCCTCACATCGTACAAGGAAAAACTTCCGAAGAAAACCCACAGTTTAAAGGGAAAAATGGGAGAAACCTCAGGGAGAGCAACAGAGGAGGGATCCCTCTCCCAGGACGGACAGACGTGCAATAGATGCCGTGTGTAAATTGAAAAGATAATACATTTGCAACATAGGTAGTCCAAATGTTTGGAAATGCATGTGTATATAATAGGAAGATGAATCCACGAAGATATCCATCCAGGACTTATGATCCAGGACCACAGCCACGATTCAAGATCCAGGGCTCGCGATGCAGGACACAGGAGCGCAGGATGATCCATGACTCCGGATCCCAGCGTATATAGACACCAAAAAGAAAGAAATTTAGGGAAGCTGGGTTAATCGGAACATGAGTACACAGGTATAGACAGAGAGAAGGAAGAAGTAAGATGTCCCCCGACAAACTAAGCCTATATCAGCAAAACTAGGGGCTGAATCTAATCAGCCCTAACTATAAGCTTTATCAAAAAGGAAGGTCTTAAGCGCACTCTTAAAAACGGATAGGGTGTCTGCCGCCCGAACACAAACTGGAAGCTGATTCCACAAATGTGGAGCTTGATAAGAAAAGGCTCTGGCTCCCATTGTACTTTTAGAGACTCTAGGAACAACCAACAACCCTGCATTCTTGGAACGCAATGCCCTAGTAGGACAGTAGGGTATAATGAGTTCTTTAAGGTAAGATGGCACCTGCCCATTAAGGGCTTTGTAGGCGAGAAGAAGAATTTTAAATTCTATCCTGTGTTCTATAGGGAGCCAGTGTAAGGCAGCCAGAACAGGAGTAATGTGGTCCCTTTTCCTAACTCTGGTTAGTACACGAGCTGCAGCATTTTGAATCAGCTGAAGCGACTTGACTGACTTGTTGGTACACCCTGATAATAAAGAGTTGCAATAATCCAGCCTTGAAGTAACAAATGCATGGACTAGTTTCTCTGCATCGTTTTGAGGCAAGATATGCCTGATTTTTGCAATGTTACGTAGATGGAAGTAGGCGGTCCTTGAAATTGATTTTATGTGAGCGTTAAAGGATAAATCCTGATCAAATATAACACCAAGATTCCTTACAGTCTCACTGGAGGCCAAATGAATGCCATCCATAGTTAGTATATCCTTAGATAATTAGTTTCGTAGATTCTTCGGGGCAAGTACAATAACTTCAGTTTTGGTCGTGCTTAACATCAAAAAGTTTAAGGTCATCCACGTTTTTAAGTCCTTGAGGCAGTCTTGAATTTTATTTAGATGATTAATTTCATCAGGCTTGATTGATAAATATAGTTGAGTATCATCCGCATAACAATGAAAAGGTACAGAATGATTCCTTATAATATTGCCTAACGGAAGCATATATAATGTGAACAAAATAGGTCCGAGCACTGAGCCCTGTGGCACTCCATGGCTAACTTTGGTTTGCGTGGAAGATTCATCATTGACACGTACAAACTGAGAGCGTTCAGATAGATAGGACCTAAACCAGTCTAAAGCAGTTCCCTGTATGCCAACTAAGTGCTCTAGTCTTTGCAATAGGATATCATGGTCGATAGTATCAAATGCAGCACTGAGATCGAGCAAAACAAGAATAGAGACACGTCCCTTGTCAGAGGCTATTAGAATGTCATTTGTGACTTTAAACAGAGCTGTCTCTGTGCTATGATGTGTTCTAAAGCCAGACTGAAAATCTTCAAATAAATCATTGTTTTTTAAGTAATCACACAGCTGTTTTGCGACCGCTTTCTCAATAATTTTTGAGAGGAACGAAAGATTAGAAATAGGTCTATAATAGGCTAAAACCTCTGGATCGAGGTTGTGCTTTTTAAGAAGCGGTTTTATCACTATTACTTTGAATGATTGTGGAAGATAGCCTGATAATAAAGACATATTCATAATATTTAATAAAGAAGTGCTAATTAATGGAAAAACTTCCTTCAACAGCTTAGTTGGAATTGGGTCTAACATGCACGTTGATGGTTTAGAAGAGAGAATCATTGAATTTAATTGTTCAAGGTTAATGGCTGAAAAGCATTCTAGTTTACTATCTAGTGTAATATTAGAACTTACGTTTCCGGGAGCTGTTGATAACACTATACTGGTCAAAGACAAGAGGTAATTAATTTTGTTTCTAAGAGTAACAATTTTATCGTTAAAAAAGCACATAAAATCATTACTACTGAGTGCTATGGGAATAGAAGGCTCAATTGAGCTGTGGCTCTCTGTCAGCCTGGCTACAGTGCTGAAAAGAAATCTTGCATTATTCTTATTCTCATCTATTAATGAAGAGTAGTAGGCTGCTCTCGCTTTACGCAGTGCTTTCTTATATTCATTGAGAGTAATATGCCAAATTAAACGAGATTCTTCAAGTTTAGTGGAACGCCATATCCTTTCAAGTTGTCTCGACTTTTGCTTTATTTTGCGGGTTTCGGCATTATGCCATGGAGCTAATCTATGTTGTTTTATTTTCTTCTTTTTCAAAGGAGCAACAGAGTCTAATTTTATTCGCAGCGCATCTGTAGCACTATCAACAACATGATCAATTTGGGGTGGTGTACATTTTGTATAAGTTTCCTCCCTTACAAGCAGACATGCTATCAAGTTAAGTATTGGTGGAATCTCTTCCTTAAATTTGGCTATAGAACAGATAGGTTTCTGCTGCAGGAGCTTTTGACTAATGCTTTGTAGTCTAGTAACAGTACTTCAAAAGTTACTAAGAAATGGTCGGATAAAGCAGGATTATGCGGTTCGACTAATAGTTGCTCAATTTCAATACCATAAGTCAGAACAAGGTCGAGAGTGTGATTATAGCAGTGGGTTGGTTTATTTACACTCTGACAAAAACCAACAGAATCTAATATAGAGTTAAATGCAACAGTAAGGCTATTTTTATCATCGTCAACATGAATATTAAAGTCACCTACGATAATTACTTTATCTGTTTTAAGAACCAAAGTTGATAAAAACTCAGAGAATTCTGATAAGAATTCTGAATAAGGACCTGGTGCACGGTACACTGTAACAAATAAGATTGGCTGCAAAGTTTTCCAGGTCGGATGCGTAAGACTAAAAACGAGACTTTCAAAGGAGGTATAATTTAATTTTGGTTTAGTATTGATAAGTAAACTTGAGTCAAAGATTGCTGCAACTCCACCTCCTCGGCCCGTGCCTCGGGCAATATGAGTATTGATATGGCTGGGTGGAGTGGCCTCATTTATGCTGACATATTCTTCATGTCTCAACCAAGTTTCAGTGAGACAGCATATATCAATATTATAATCTTTTGCCCCCCCCACCCCAAACAAATCCAGCACTACCAGCATTGGTGCAAAATGGGAGCCAAGCCACATCTTGGCACCTTGCCTCTCCTTAAACAAATCAGACCATAGAGGCTAATAAAAAAACTCGGAGTGCAAAGCTCGCCTCCTCAGACGAGGGGGTACCGAAGAGGGGAGCTATTCTCAGACGTCCCGCTCTGAAACAAAGTCGTACAAGACGGAGCTCTGCTTCTCAACTTGGACAATAAGTGCCAGTCTCTCCACTGTCCCCTTCATCATCCCAGCCTCTTTGCCATTAAATAGCGCTTTGATGCTATATTGTTCTTAACTAGCCTCACTTAAAAAAAACACACTGAAAACAATTTGCTTCTTAGTTCAGTGACAAAGTGAGCGTGAACTTTCCATCTTTAGACCAATTACTGCTATCATAGCACACAAGCCTGCTGCTACGAACTTCACACTTCAGAGAGGGATAAGAGGAGGAGGGAAAGTGTCTGGATCAGGGCAGAAATAGGCCAGGCAGGTCTAAAACTCATCCAGCCATCCTGGGCGTGTCGTCTGCCATCAAACATGCATTTACATATTCAAAAAGGGAAACAGGCATGAGTCATCCTTTCCAAGAAGGTAGAGGAAATGAAACGGCACTCTGCTACAGTGTAAAAATACACAACAATGAATGTGCAGTCACACATGCAGCTTGCTAAACTTTCAGGGAGGATAAACTGTAACAATAAATGAAAGAAAATTATTGTATTAGGCTTTTGTAATAATAGCTCAAGGCCATTTTAAAATGCAACATCTGTTTTGAGTACAGGCTGACACTACGTGTAATACAACTTTTCTTAGGATTCATGAAGTTTCAAATACTGTAATATCCCGCTGAAGATCAAAAAGTGAGGGGATCACTGTGCTCACGCACCACTGGTCCTTAACGCTGCTATATTTCTGTTTATATTCTTATTTCTCCAGATTAACTTAGTCATTAACAGGACAATACTTGTGCAACATGACTGGGTTTATCTGTGGTTCTGTGAGCCAGTAAATATGTTTTTTTACATTTATTTGTTTTAATGTGGTGAAAATATAAGATATAAGTATTACAATTTAGACATGTTTTTATTTATTATTACATATACTTAATATATGTGAGTGCAACAGAGGACAGAAAAGGATTGCGACATGTATAGTTGTTGTATCAACAACAACTAGTGAATGGATTGTCATGATATTTAGTCCGGTCATGTTTAACTCTAGATGAATCCCCTTGGTGAACCCGTCACTTTACATAGAACGCCATAGGCAGGTGACAAAGTTGTGCAATCCAGTTTATAAAGCAATACTTGCAGAACTAAAGATATTCCCTTCAGCTTCAGCTGTGTTAAGTGACAATTAGTTAGCATGATGCTAGCATGATAACACAATAAACCAGAATGGTGAACATGGTTAACATTAAACCTTAAAAACATGAGCATGTTAACATTGTCACTGTACATTTGTTAATGAGCTGATATTAGCATTTAGCTTAAAGAACTGCTGAGCCTGAGTACATCCTCACAGTGTAGCTTTAGACTCATCGTCTGGTTTATTCATCAGTGTTATTGAATTAGCATTTATAACTTAATTGTGTTAACTACAGCTGCAAAAATGTGTTTCTACTTTTAGCAGAACCAAATCAACACAATGTGATCATATAGTGATATTGTTTGAATACATTCTGTAACTCAAAATACAGATTTAAAGTAAAATGTCTAAATTGAGAGAAAAAGGTACATTTTGTTCTTTTAGCATATTACTCTCAATGAATATAAGAAAGCACTGCGTAAAGCGAGAGCAGCCTACTACTCTTCATTAATAGATGAGAATAAGAATAATGCAAGATTTCTTTTCAGCACTGTAGCCAGGCTGACAAAGAGCTATAGCTCGATTGAGCCTTCTATTCCCATAGCACTCAGTAGTAATGATTTTATGTGCTTTTTTAAAGATACAATTGTTACTCTTAGAAACAAAATTAATGACCTCTTGCCTTTGACCAGTATAGTGTTATCAACAGCTCCCAGAAACGTAAGTTCTAATATTACACTAGATAGTAAACTAGAATGCTTTTCAGCCATTAACCTTGAACAATTAAATTCAATGATTCTCTCTTCTAAACCATCAACGTGTATCTTAGACCCAATTCCAACTAAGCTGTTGAAGGAAGTTTTTCCATTAATTAGCACTTCTTTATTACACTTCTTTATACATTATACAGGGAACTGCTTTAGGCTGGTTTAGGTCCTATCTATCTGAACGCTCTCAGTTTGTACGTGTCAATGATGAATCTTCCACGCAAACCAAAGTTAGCCATGGAGTGCCACAGGGCTCAGTGCCCGGACCTATTTAGTTCACATTATATATGCTTCCGTTAGGCAATATTATAAGGAATCATTCTGTACCTTTTCATTGTTATGCGGATGATACTCAACTATATTTATCAATCAAGCCTGATGAGGACTTAAGGACTTAAAAACGTGGATGACCTTAAACTTTTTTTTGTTAAACACGACCAAAACTGTAGTTATTGTACTCGGCCCGAAGAATCTACGAAACAAACTATCTAAGGATATACTAACTATGGATGGCCTTAATTTGGCCTCCAGTGAGACTGTAAGGAATCTTGGTGTTATATTTGATCAGGATTTATCCTTTAACGCCCACATAAAATCAATTTCAAGGACCGCCTACTTCCATCTACGTAACATTGCAAAAATCGGGGATATCTTGCCTCAAAACGATGCAGAGAAACTAGTCCATGCATTTGTTACTTCAAGGCTGGATTATTGTAACTCTTTATTATCAGGGTGTACCAAGAAGTCAGTCAAGTCGCTTCAGCTGATTCAAAATGCTGCAGCTCGTGTACTAACCAGAGTTAGGAAAAGGGACCACATTACTCCTGTTCTGGCTGCCTTACACTGGCTCCCTATAGAACACAGGATAGAATTTAAAATTCTTCTTCTCGCCTACAAAGCCCTTAATGGGCAGGCGCCATCTTACCTTAAATAATTCATTATACCCTACTGTCCTACTAAGGCATTGCGTTCCAAGAATGCAGGGTTGTTGGTTGTTCCTAGAGTCTCTAAAAGTACAATGGGAGCCAGAGCCTTTTCTTATCAAGCTCCACATTTGTGGAATCAGCTTCCAGTTTGTGTTCGGGCGGCAGACACCCTATCCATTTTTAAGAGTGCGCTTAAGACCTTCCTTTTTGATAAAGCTTATAGTTAGGGCTGATTAGATTCAGCCCCTAGTTTTGCTGATATAGGCTTAGTTTGTCGGGGGACATCTTACTTCTTCCTTCTCTCTGTCTATACCTGTGTACTCTCATGTTCCGATTAACCCAGCTTCCCCAAATTTCTTTCTTTTTGGTGTCTATATATGCCGGGATCCGGAGTCGTGGCTGTGCCTGTTGCTGTGGTCCTGGATCATAAGTCCTGGATGGATATCCTTGTGGATTCATCTTATTATTATAGACACATGCATTTCCAAACATTTGGACTACCTATGTTGCAAATGTATTATCTTTTCAATTTACACACGGCATCTATTGCACGTCTGTCCGTCCTGAGAGAGGGATCCCTCCTCTGTTGCTCTCCCTGAGGTTTCTCCCATTTTTCCCTTTAAACTGTGGGTTTTCTCCGGAAGTTTTTCCTTGTACGATGTGAGGGTCTAAGGACAGAGGGTGTCGTATTGTCATACTGATATTCTGTACAAACTGTGAAGTCCACTGAGACAAACGTAACATTTGTGATATTGGGCTATATAAATAAACATTGATTGATTGATTGAAGTCATTGTATATCACCCAGCACTGGGGTTATCGTTATAATATGTCAGGCTATATCAAAGCTGAGATCAAAAACGTATTAGATGAATTGCATGAACAAATAATTGTATTGTTTGGAATAAATGTATAAATTGGAAAAAAATCTGTAAACTGCATGCAACAATACTTACAATATTGTATGCCTCAGTCATTACCAGTTTCCGTTGAGAAAACTGACCTAAATATGAGCTTAACCGACTACAAACTTTTAAAAATAGCATGTGAAGAGTTGGAAAAACAGCTTCTCCTTTTTCCTTAATTAGGTATCATCATGGTGTCAGTATCATAACTCATCCTGAGGTGTCCTGAAATAGATATTAAGGACTTGCAGGAGGAAACACTGCTCAGGTCCATCATTTTCTAGTATTGGGGACACTTTGTGCTGTGAAAATGTTGATTTATACTGATGGGCGACAGATTAAAAA
Organism: Gymnodraco acuticeps; assembly: GCF_902827175.1. Taxonomy (NCBI): domain Eukaryota; kingdom Metazoa; phylum Chordata; class Actinopteri; order Perciformes; family Bathydraconidae; genus Gymnodraco; species Gymnodraco acuticeps. Next base: position 2,154,495 of record NW_022989974.1, read on the forward strand.
GGACATTAAGTGTCCAAAAGCAACCACAATATCTTCAGTGTTGAAACCACTCAGTGACCATCTTTACCCTGTATGCGTTTCATAGGTTTCTCCATTCATTAAGTCAGGTTTTCCCTTCAGTCTGTACTATGGTCTATGTTAAACATATTGTTTATTTTTATGTGTCAGAACTTCATGACCTTGCAGTATAAGTGTAGTGTGTAACAGGGTTAACGTTGACACTCTGTTTGTGTATGCAGTAAATTAATGTTTCAGGTTTGTGTCGTCATGCAACAGATGAAAGTCTCCATGTTAGCTTCATGAATGTTCTCCTTTAGCTGCACAGCATTACAGTAAATGAGTAATGGCAGAGGTCATTAAAGAGCTTTAATCTTGCTGTACTGTAATCTTGCATTTCAGTCAAACCTTGACGAGCATTAAAAGTGCATGTTGTCAACAACGGCTCCTGCTACTACATGTCAACCCGGCCACATGCCCAACACGTGCTAAGAGTAGAAGGAGGGTTTATGAAGGGAGGAACGCCTTCTCGTGTGTTTTAGTGATGACAAAAATGTTGCTGAGCAAACAAACAGCCCTGATAAGATAAGGACATTTAACCGCACATGTCTCCTTCAGCTGAAACGGTGAAAACAGCCACACAGGTACTCAACTTGTGTGAGATTCAAGGTGTGGAGAAACCTCAGGGTTAGAGGGCTTTAAGTGTATCAAAGTCCAACATGCCTGTGCAGACAAGCAGATAACTGGGTTAAATAAAACGCCTCATTGGAGTTAATCAATAATGCAGAGCTTACATTATCATAACACAGAGGAACATTTCTGTGAGGTTATTAACAATCAACCGAGAGGAAAGGCTGTCCTTTGTCAGAGCGACGAATGACTGGAGCTTTGGTTAATGCTTAAAACGTTCTTGTCATCACAGAGAGTAAATTACCTGCTTACAGGCCTCATGGGGGAGAGACAGAAAATCAGGAAAACAGTTGTCACCTGCTTTTAGTTACTGGGTGAGAAATGAAAAAAAATGAGGGAAAGGCATAGACACAATGAGGCCATTTAGGCTGAGAAAGGGGATACAGATATTGACTGTTCAAACACTCTACCACCTGGATAACAACCTCAGTTTATACAATACAAGTTAATGATTGCAGTTAGCATACTTATACATGAAACCAGGAGACAACATGAGAAGGTGATGTTTCCAACCTCCTCATTTAAAATAATAGCAACATTTGAAGTGCCCTACCCCTCTTCACTTAAAAATGTATTAAACCTATTATTACTTCTCTATGCAGAATGATGCATATGTGCAGTTTGTTTGGTAGTTTCTCTGTGTTCAAATAAATATTCTGTATTTTCCAATGAGGCAAAAGCATAAGCTGCCCTTTTATTCAACTATTTTAATAATTGTATATGTCTTAAAGGTATGGTAGGTAATTCACTTCAGAAACACTTTTTGTGATATTCCATGGAATGCTCTTAACATCCCGATAGCAATGAATATCTTAAGTGCTTTGACAATAAATACATTAAAAAAACGTCATCTATGGAAGCCGTGGCGCTGTAAAAAGCACGACCAATCATTTTAGCCGGCCCGGCTAAAATAACTGGATGGCCTACCTGCCTGTCAGCCTTCTACACATTTATCTCGTGCCCTCATTGGTCATGTGCGTGGAGGAGGGGCTCTGTAAGGAAGTCTGAAGGAAGGGGCAGATTTGTTCCGGTTGTGTACTTTCAAATTCTAGCACACTCGAGCTGGTTTCTCCATTCTTACCTACCCTACCTTTAAAACATGTCTGGAGAGGATGTTTAGGGAAAAGATGGCTTTCATAAGTGCAATTAAACTGCATTTGTTTTGAATGTGTTTGCATAATTAGGAGGAGCACTTTGAACTGCTTTTTATGTATAAAAAGTTATTTGACAAATAAGAATATTTGTTGTAACACATGGGAACAGCTGTATGTAATTGCTGAAAAAGTTCATTTTGTGTGCCTGACCTTTTCAGCTTTTACAAAAAGTAATAATAATACATTTTATTTCAAAGCGCTTTTCCAGGTGCTCAAAGACGCTTTACAGTGGTTTGATAAAACATGATAAAATAGAATAAACTGTAAAAAAAGAAAGTGTTAGTAGTATCAGCAGCTTCTGCTGCATTGCATTATGGGTGACTGAGGCTGCTGCTGCTGAAGAGATAAGCATCTCCTTCTATGATTGAACACTTCCTGTATGACTGAGACTGTAGACAACTGATGGTTCTATAAAAGTATTTCCTTTTTCATTCTTTGCGACTGATAACCAGCAGTTGAACATTTAAATAATCCACATTTTGTATCCAATAAGACTCCAATAAACTGAGCTGGAAATATCTCATCTTCCCTTATTGTTGTTTTGGTTGAGGATGTTTTTACAGATTTACAGTGACTTTAAAACAAATGCACTTATATAGATGCAAAACACTTTAGGCAAAATTATTCAGACTCCCAAATAAGAAGTGGAGCTCTGATACGCAGCCCCGCACACACTTATCCTCTTTCAGTCTGCTGCAAGTCCTCAGATAACCCCCAAATGTGTGCTTTTACTTTTGATACCTTCAGTAGATTTTGCTTTTAATTAAGTCAGATGATCCTCCGACACTGTATGTATGAAACTAATTCTGCCAACAGGAATTCATCTGTGCTATAAGTCAGGTATGGATGTTCAAACTTGCTCAATACTCAGGCGAAAGTGGTGTAAGATGTAAAGGTCTATATAAAAAGGTACGGACACACCAACCCGATTATCGGCGTTGGTGGACGTCAGGCCGACGATGAGCGTCGACACGCCCTACTCGGATTGGTGTGTCCCGCACATAGACGTCCCGCACCGTCGGGTCTTTTCAGCCGACCCGATGCCTTTTTCGGCCAAATAAATCACTCTGATTGGCTGTTCAGCTAGCGAATCAGTGCATGAGAAGCGAAACGGAAGTGAGGGACCCAAACAAGAAGGCAAATCTGAGATTTCATGTAACTCCAGCTCTCGACACAGGTTCGGGAAAGCCCCATGAGCTTCTCGTTGTAGAGTGAAAATGGAACGCACACGGTATTTGTTGTTTGTTTATATCACGCAGTCTGTTCTTCTTCTCTCGGTTATCACGCAGTCTGTCTTCCGGTTATTGCCTCTTTTGAATGACGAATACACACTACCGCCACCTGCTGGTAAGGAGAGTTATTGCCACTCACGCATGCGCAGTTCGTACGTGCTTCTTGGCCGTCGGCTGAAGTCTTTGCGGTGAGTTCCAGTGCGACACATGGCCAAGACGCAGAAATGTGAGGCGACGCAACAGTCGGGGTCGGGGTCCGTCTTTGTTGTCAGATTGGTGTGTCCGGGTCTTTAAAGGTCAATAAATGTAACTTTTACCTCATTCACACCAACGGTGTTTCAGGGCCGGTTCGGAGCTGGAGCTTGAAAAGCACCGGGTTTTCCTGTTCACACCGCAGCGGAGCAGCCTCTTAGCTCCGGAATCTGGTTCGTTTCAAGCACCAAAAAATTGTCCGGCTGGAGCAAAAGCACCGCATACGTCACGCTTACGTCGAGGCGGGGGCAGGGGCGGGATCAACTCCTGAACAACAACAAAAAGCCCGCGTTTTATCCAGTTTGTACACAACGATGGAGAAACTTAACAAGCAGCAGTGGTCCACTGAAGAGACCAGCTACCTACTGGGAATCTGGTCTTCCGAAGAGGTACAGAGGAAGCTGGAGCACAATCGGCCATTGTTGTTGTTGTCGGTATCAGCTGTGAGGAGTTTCTGCGCGGTTTGGCTTTAAGAAGCAGGCACGCAACCGGTTACGTCATGACGCAAACGATGACGCAGCACCAGTCGGACTCTGGGCAGTGTGAAAAGAGCCGGAGCTAAACCGAAGAACCGGTTCTGAATCTGAAAAGCTCTAGCACGGAGCTTGAACCGGAGTTGCGTTGGTGTGAATGAGGTATCAGTGGAAAAGAAAAAGGATGGTTGAGTGAGTGTGAAAGAACAGTATGTTAGTGTGAAGGTGTAAATAATTGCATAAAGATAAAAACTCAAGCTCTTCACTGCTGCGAGAAAGACACTTCTTTTGCTGATGTGTGTGAAGATGAGCGAGTGTGTGAAGTGTGTGTAATCTGTGAGACTTTCTATAGTGGGAATGGGACATAATTGGCTCACAATAACCCATCAGTGCGGCGTGAGCAAGAGAACACCATCTTCTCCTCCACCTCTGCTCCCCTCCTCGCCTCCTTCCTCATGCTTTCCTTCTGCAGGGTGACAGTGAGGGAGCAGATTCACCACATAAACACCCTCCTCCCCCCCTCTATTTATTTGCTCAGAGTCCAAAAACTGCACAGCACAGGGAAAAAATGACGGGGGTTGGGAGGGGTGGTGGAGGAAAAAGAAGAAGAGAGAAAAAGAAAAGGAGGAGGGAGGGAGGTAGACTCACAAACATACACTGCAGATTCAGCTGCACACACGTGGACGGGACACACACAGGCACACACAAACACACACACTCACTCCTGGTGGAGCATCTAAATCACATTAGCTGCCTGCCTGACATCCATCACTCCCACAGACAAAAGCACATGCCGGAGAGGCAGGGAAACTGCATGGCAACATGCATAACCACCCACAAACAAACACGGTCACAGAGCAGCCGACACACCTTGAAACCAGACGACAGCGTGCAGGAGAAAGCAATCCCTCCTAACACATTATATTCCCCAATCAGAAATCAACTTGCATTTACTTGCACGCACATCACTGTCAACACACATCAAGCGTACGTTTGGGGATCCACTCATTCGCCTCTGTGCTCTGCTGCTCTGCGCGCTCGGGAAACTTGCATTAACATCAGAGCAAATCAACAGATCCATGATAACACAATGGGGGGAAAACACATACCATGGTCGCTTTAAATATTTAAAGCAGAAGGAGCTAAGCAGCAGAGAGACATCTTGAGAAATGTTTTTTTCTTTCGGTATCAATCTTCTTTCCCATCAGAGGGGGGTGGGGCCCTTATCATACTGTGTGTTTGTTTTTGTGTGTTTGTGAGGACCCAAATATGTGTTGGAGGTGCGTGTTATCCTGAAAGTGGTGCAGGGTGCATGCCAGTGGGGGGGCTCCACACCTAATGATGCAGGGTGAGTGAGTGTGTTTTTTTATATTATCTAATGGGCTGTCTTGAGTAATTGGCTGGCTGCAGGGGGGAGGAAAGGGAATGAGAAGAAGAAGGGAGGAGGAAGCAGGGCAAACTTGATGTGTGCTCTATACATTAAGAGACCATATGGTACCCACTGTGCAGCAGCAGCAGAGCACAACACTGCTCATCCACTCGTCTATCGAGTCTCTCAGCTCCCACCGCTCTCCCTCCCTCTCTGTCTTGTTAACTCAATAACATCCACAGCCTCCTCTCTCAACTCACAGTTTGTTTTTTTTTGGCAGAGAAAGCTAGAAAATCTCAGCCTTCTTTCTCCTCCTGCTTCCTCTCATGGCAGACGACCGACTCTGGCTCTCGTCTCCTTCACACCTCTCCCCGTTGCACTCATCGCAGAGCTTAATCCCAATCAAAAAGGATTATTTAAAATCGCATTAAAATCTGAAAACCCTCTGACTGTGCCGTCCCCGTTGATGACAGGCATTTAAAGCTATGTTTACACATGCACGTGCACAGCTCAAAAGGGGGAAGACCCTAAAAGAACTTATCTTTATACCAGAGAGGTCGTGATACATTTGTTTTGGCCTCGATCATGATCCCAACCATTTATTGTTAAGTACCTGCTGATACCAAGTCTTATATATTTATTTATAAGACAGTTAAATACATCAACTTGGACTTTGATAAACTGATATGACATGTTTTATTATTTTCAGGCATTTTTAGGACCAGTCTGTTGATCCAGTAAATAATCAGCTTATTAAAGGTGGGGTATAGGTACGTTTGAGAAACCAGCTCGAGATACACTTTTTGTTATATTCCATGGAATGCTCTTAACATCCCGATAGCAATCAATATCTTAAATGCTTTGACAACAAATCCATAAAAAAATGTCATCTGTGGAAGCCGTAGTACTGTAGAAAGCACGACCAATCATTTTAGCCGGCTCGGCTAAAATAACTGGATGGCCTACCTACCTTCCATCTGTGCAGAAACTTATCTCGTGCCCTCATTGGTCATGTGCACGTTTGTGTGTGTTGGAGGAGGGGCTCTGTAAGGAAGTGGCAGATTTTTTCCGGTTGTGTATTTTCAAATTCTAGCGCACTCGAGCTGGTTTCTCCAAAATTACCTACCCCACCTTTAATGGATAATCATAATAACAGCTAATCGCAGCCCTGTAGTGCACCCAATTCATGTTTTGGTATTGATCACTTTAATAAAGCCTGGATCAGCCCCAATACTGACTCTTGCCTCAAGACATGTCCTCTCTAGATTGTCTACTGGTGAACAGCAGCAACAATTACAGTAGACAGTTCCCCACCTCTCTGTGTAGTTAAAGAACTGCTAATAGCCGATTGCAACTGCACGACTGACTGTCTGTGTGAATGCATGCGTCATCAAAGCAACAAGCGATGGGGCTGCTCTTTTAGTTGGCTCATGAAATCATTTAATATTGGCCCACTCTATACACACACACACACACACACACACACACACACACACACACACACACACACACACACACACACACACACACACACACACACACACACACACACACACACACACACACACACACACACACCACACACACACACACACACACACACACACACACACACACACACACACACACACACACACACACACACACACACACACACACACACACACACACACACACACACACACACACACACACCACACACACACACACACACACACACACACACACACACACACTCCCCCTAGCCGTTTGATGTGTAATGAGAGAAACCATTAGCTGTAAAAATGGGCTCTCCCCGCCCTGCCGCTCAGCAGATCTTAGTCTGAGCCACAGTTACATGTCTATTTATACATTCTCTCCTCTTTAGATTTTCTTCCCCTCTAACAGGGAGCAGTTTGTGCAGCACACAGTTTAAAAAGCTGCATTCCTGCTGCCCTTCCTCTCCCTGAGTCTTCTTCTGCTGCTCCTCTCCCTCTGTCTCTACTCCCATCCCCCCTCTCTGACTGTCTCCTCCCTCTCTATACCCTTCCCCCAGCTATATCCTGCTCACTGCCTCCCTCCGTCTCATCAGGCTGCATGCAGCAAGGCACAAATTCAATCGGGGCCAAAGAGAGAGACAGCAAAGGAGAGCTTGAGATAGAGCAGAGGAGGGGGCTGAAACAGAGAGAAGGTTTGGACTGAAAGAGAGCAAAACGAGAGCGAGTGACAGACTAACGGGGAACGAAGGGGGCAAGACAGACAGAACGAGACAGAGAGAAAGTGAGAAAGTGAGGGGTGGGTCGGTGGGAGAGCAGCGAGGACGAGGACGAGGAGGAGGGAGAGGGAGAAGCTCGCTCTCGCTACAGCGATGGGCGTTCCTCTCCCAGTTCCTGCGAGGTCAAAAGTTTACAGTGGTTTTAATTTCACCTTTCCACAGCCAATCAGAACACGTCTCCGGCTGCTGGGGGAACTTTGACCCACTCGGAGAATTTGACTGTAAAGACATGAAGCTCGCCTCTGCTTCTTGTTTGTTCCTCCCTGTACTTGTTGTTTTGTTTGTTTTTATTCCCACCTTATTCTAAGCAGACGTTCCCCCTACGTGTTTATTCGTCCTTCATCACAGAGGACAAAAAAAAACTATTGTTGATCTAAGCCACGGGATAGAGGGGAAGGGGGATAAAAAAAAAATAGGAGGCATTAATTTGTTTTGCATTTCAGTACTTTTCCTCTGCTTTACAAAACAGATGCCATCTAGACGGCATGTGTGTTGAAAAGCCACGAGATCAACAACCTCTCCTCTTTCACAAACAATGGAAGCCATTGCAGTGACACACAAGTTCACAGTCCATGTTCACTTGATTAAAACAACATACACATACATACTCACAGACCAAGTACAGAGACATGCCCCGCAGTGTGCTGAATGGTGGGTGCACACTGTGAGTGTGTGTGTGTGTGTGTGTGTGTGTGTGTGTGTGTGAAGGCATGTGAGTGTGGAAAGAGTGTGTGGGTCTATGAAGGGGGAGGAGGCTGCAGTTAGATCATAGCATCAGAGAGGGGAGGGGCTGCTCTGCAAATAGAGCGAGTCGGCATGGCTGGCGACGGTAAGTAGAATGGCTTCAAGCCTCTTGTAAGGAGACGAGGCCGGGTACATAAGAGTGTGTGTGTTTTATATAGCCTCTTCATCACTCGCTGTGTGTGTGTATGTGCTTGTTTGATTAATTAACAGCCACAGTCACTGAAGAAGCTCCCTGTTGTTCTATTCTCCCCATATCAACCACACAAATGCCCCCACCTTCCTCATCCTACTCCTCCTTCATCCACCTGACTGCAAGGCACAAGCACACACACACACACACACCGACACACTCACACACACAGATGAGAACACACATACTCAAGAGAGCGGCCGGCTGTGAACAATATCACAAGCTGAAGTGTGGACAGAACAGACGTGACGAGATGTAAAGCCACCTTCCACCTGTAGCTGATTTCCTCATGCTCTCTGGTCTGTTGCAATTAACTGCACCTAAATGGCTAACTAGTGATATTCTAGAGTTTTCTTCCCGTCAACAAGTGCCATTAATAAGAGCGCTGTTAGGAGAGATGATGAGTGGCATTCACAGTGGCCAATCAGAATGGTACTCAAACCGGATACGTCACACGGGGTGAGGGTTCCCAACCAACCAGAATTGTTTAAACTAAGGAAGTAGCGTAATTCATATACCGATAGCAGCACCGTTTGTCCAGCCGCTTAACGGTATACCGATACCGTCCAATCGGCTACCGGTACTGACTTAGTACCGGTTCTCGATACCCATCCCTAGCCATTAATATACAAAAACAACAAAATAGCTACAATGGATGTAACAAGTTCTGTCTGTGGATCCAAAGCCTCATGAACTTTGTTGTTGGTGCCATAGAGTTCCATTATTGTGTGAAAACTATTTAAAAAACATGTGAGTGACATGTTCCTTCACTGCCATGACTATGGGTACTTGAGGTTATTTTCAGTCAATCCCACACACACACCTGCTGCTCTAAACTCGCATTAAATCACCAAATCTGCAGCTGAAAATAGTCACCAACAAATACAGTCATTTCTACTGTTTGCTAAAATGTACAGTGTTCAGCTGCTAAAGAACATTACAAACCTTGTTAGTTGTAATTTAATGTGATTTGCTGACAGTAAAGTGTATAGAAGACAACCAGCTTTTCCTTTAAGTACTCTAACATGGAAGTACAAATGTATGTGATTAGAGCACTCTTTCTTAACTTTAATGGAAAAGGCTTGAGGTCCCATCAGAGTTTGAGGTTGGCTTGTTTCGCCAAGTGAATACAATCAATACTGACCAAAACTATTCAAATAAGAGCAAAAAAAAGCAGCAAATTTGAGAAGCAGGAAACAGACAAAGTTATAAATCGTTCCTTCAAAAAGGCCTACTATGAAAATTGTTGTTGGACAAATTGAATGATTACACGATTGTTTCAATACAATGAAAGACCCCTCTCTGTTAAGAAGAACCTCTTTTCCACTGTAAAAGAGGAAATGGTATTTAAGGCGAGACACGGCAGGCAAAAACATCGTTTTTCAAGTACTGGTCAATTTTGAGATTTTGTGCTATTTTGATTCCATAACATGTTTTCTTTCAGGCTTTTGGAAGGAAAACGTACAAAATACACATTTAAGTGTTTATTTTACTATAGTTTGTCTATTTGTGTCTGTAGATTTCTCCTAAATTCACCAAAAGTTAGCATTCTAACGTAACATAAAGTACCGCGACCGCTGTGTGCACCATGTCAACAGAGGTATCGCTGGAAAGCTGTGTCTCTCCTGCACAATCTCATCGGATCCAAATATGGTCATTTCCTTTGTATCAGCAACCAATCGTGAAAGCACAAAGGGGTCTTAAACCAAGAAACGAAATCTCATTGGCTGGTGTCAATTTCTGATAACGTGATTCGTTCAGATGCGTCACGTGGTGTGCTAAAACACTTCCTGGTTAGCTTTCAGCTAGAAATTGAAATCTCAAAATGCCAAAAGAACGGCGAAAAAAACGTTCACAGAGAAGACGACAACAATTGTCACTTGCACGAAGCAAGGTTATACAAAAAAAAATGACCCTGAACATGAAATACCTTCACGGAGTGCGTCGATGCGCAAGCTATCATCCAAAGAACAGGAGGGTTTAGCTAGCGCCTCACTGCAATCTTTAAAGGTCGTTTTCTCAAAATGAGTTTTTTCTCCTACTCTGAGTTCGAAATGTCAACTTCAGTAGCACGTACATACACCAAACCTTCCAGTTATATTCCCATCAATATTATGAAGGCTTTTACAGAAGGGTTTGTTCATATATAATTCATAGCCTGAATTATACAACATTGTATACCTAAAAACATGGCGAAAATGGATATTTTAGGGCTGTTGACAGTATTTTCTGATTTATGGAGTGATAAAAAGAGATATCCAATATCCCTTCTGTAAAAGCCTTAGATACTAATATGACTACAAAATGAAACAAGAATTTTGAATCTGGCTATATCCAAAGTTCAGATTTCGATTCCTGAAATGTGTTAAAATATGTGCATATTTAATGAGATAATGGATAATTTGCATATTTAAACATGCTATTTCAGAAAACTTGTAATACAAAAGACAATTGCCTTATTGTAAGTAATTAACTGGAGAAATTTCTAGCTGATAACTAAGTTAAACAAATTACCCTATTCACCTGGGGTGTCTCGCCTTAAAAAGACGAAGATACTTAAAAAGGTACTGAAAGGCAATAGGGCTTTCTGGCATTCTAGTACATTTTGAGATTTTTTATTAAGACATTTCACTCAATATTTAAATGATTTCCAACTGAACCCAAATCTTTCAAACTATCCAACGATGCAGACTTTGCCAAAAAGTACTTGGATCAAAACCCAGCTATCGACAGCCAAACAACAAGTAGAGAATGACTTATTCACTGAAATGTTTTTACAACCACCAGCCATTAAAACACCTTCAGCGTCTAAAGTAAACAGATCACCTTACATCTCTCTCTCTCTCTCTCCGCTGTTCATCCATCTTTCTCTCAACACCTCATTCTCTCTTTTGCTAATTTTTTGACCAGTTCTCAGGGCAGACATAGGAGCAGTTTGTTTTGTGGCACTGTCAAATTCAGGTGAAAGATGGTCTTTCCATCTTTGTCCAAAGATTATTCAAATCCATGCAAGTTAAAACACAGATTTACTGAAGTTCTTGGTTTTACGTGTCCTTTAGAGCAGTGGTTCCCAAACGGTGTGACGTGAGGTAAGTCCGGGTGTGCCGTGGGATTTTGTGACAACCATACGTTATTATTGCAATATACAACTACACAAAAATAATTACTTTTTAATTTACTATATCAGTACTTTGTAGGATTATATGTACGTAATCTGTGCGACTTGTGCGTCCACATCTCCACGTGCAGTGCTGCATAAACATGGCTGAGTCAGCGATAACTTTCGAGGGGTCCCATTATTTTGAGTTCGTCCGAAGATTAGACAGGAATGTGACGGTGAGGTGCAAACTGTGTCCAGGCCAGAAGCTGTTATCCACTGCTGTAAACACCACGTCAAACCTCAACAAGCACCTGCAAAGAACACATGCTAAGGTGAAGCTAACGCACACGCTATTTGTGTTTGTTTATATCACGTAGTCTGTTCTTCTTCTCTGTCTTCCGGTTGTTGTGTGTTTTGAATGACAAATACACACTACCGCCGCCTGCTGGTAAGGAAAGTTATTGCCACTCACGCATGCGCAGTTCGTACGTGCTCGGCGAGTAATGTAACGAGTTATTTTATGTAGATAGTAACGAAGTAATGTAATATATCGGCAAAATATTTACAATAGCACATGTTTCAATGCTGATTGCTGAAATGTTACATTTATAATGTGTAGTTCAGGACCATGGACAATGCAGCTTCCTTGCATTGACAGTTCTCTGTGCTGAATTTCTGCTGAGTTTCCTTTGCCTTATTTTTTATTTTGTGACCTGTCTGGTTTAACTGAGTGTGTTGCTGTTTGATGAAGCCTAATTTGATAAAGTTTCAAATTAATTTCTGAAATATTTCGTTAATAAATATTTCATGAGTAATATAGTTGTCTTTGTCACATTTTATTTGGCATTAGTAAATAATTATGCACATTTACAGATATTTTACATGATATGAGTGATAACACGTGTTATAAGGGCTATTTTGCACAATAGGTGTGCCTTGAGATTTTTACTTGTCCTTTGGTGTGCCTTGGGCATAAAAAGTTTGGGAACCACTGCTTTAGAGGAAAACAAATACATTTAATAATCTGTGTTAAAGTCTTGCAAGAATATACAAGTTTACCCAATCTGGACATGCAAGAATGAACAGAATCATTTTTACATGATTAAGCTGCAAAAGTGTATCAAATCCTGAATGAGGGAGAGATGCCTCAGTGTTACCCCAGGGTTTAAGGTTACACTAGGTAAACGGACTGTTTGAGAAACACTTTAATTCAACTATGTCAACAGGTTGCCAATTTATCTGCTGCTTGAAATCTCTTAACCCCCATGTAACAGTAAAACCAGAAACTTTTCTTTTGTGCAGGAGAAGAAAACTAACTCTGAAGCAGATGAATGTTTGTGAACAAATCAACCTACTGTACCTCTGTACTTAACCCTTAGCCAAGACCTCGATTTGTTTTGTTGGTAAATACAAACTCTAAAAGCACTGAAAAACAAACACACCCTGCACAGTGTTTGCCGTAGAACCATAATGACACAGCAACAAGTAGCCCAACCCCTCCCCTTCACTCCAACTATATTTCTGTTCTTGTATGCAGCTGAAGTGTGTCAGGACAAAGGTTAAACTCAGCACAGTCACAAATTAGTACAGACTAGTCAAGAATTGAATATATGTGGGTGTTTCTGTGTAATGTGTTGGAAAAAGCTCAAGTACAGTGATATAATACATACAGCAGCAAAGCAAATAGTGTGAGATGATTTGCAGGTAAACTTTGTAACCAGTTTTCTCTTTACCCAGTCAAAACTTCTAAGTGTGTTTAACTATTTCACATAATACAGCCATGTCAGGCAACATTTGAGTTAACTCAAGGTGAGAGATAAACATTAACAGGATTAGTGTGTGCTACAAGTGAGTGCTTGTGCAACGCAATACTTGCAGCAGCCTTCAATTAATATTCAAAATTCAAAGTTCAGTCATTTAAAATAAACGTTATCTCACATTTCTGTCCTGTTCTACACCTGAAGTCCACTCCTGTTTACAATGTTTTAAACTGTTAAAAGTATTACAATGTTTAGTACTTTTAAACAACTAATTTCTTACAAAGTTTTATCCTATCATTACGGAAAGAGAATGTGTCAATACTTTTAGAGAGGCCTTACTTCAGGGAGGAGTAACTTGTTGGGGGAAAATGGAGACCCCTTTTTAACGAGTTGCTTGGTTTGGTTTAAATAGAGTGATTAGAATAGAGTGATCCAAAGTGATTATTTATCGATCACTGAAAGTGGTATTGAGCCATTTCCCTCCAATATTTCTCCTTGATAGTGGAGTTCTACAACTTAACCCAATAGATCAGAAACCCAGTTGAGTTCAGCTTTCAACCGCACAGTCCTCAGAGATCACTTCTCAATGTGAACCAGGTAACTTCACTTCGAGATAATCACAAGGGAGGATATTATATAAAACAAATTGTCAAGTCTACTCCCAAAAATTGTATAATCCGGTCTACCACTGTGCAGCGTTTGCCAGCTGGAAACTCATAAATCTTTTGCTTAAATCGCCCTTCCTGGATAATATTTCATCTCTCACTGGTACAGGTTTTTAATTTTTTATCGCAGTGCTATTTTGGGTCTGAACACCCGCTAAGCACACCTGGGCTCAGCGCTATGGGAACAGACCTCCAGACGGTACACAAGAGTCAGATTATGTGAAAGTTTCCCAACACAATAGAACACTTTGTTCTTTGCTAAACAACACTGACCAGAGCTAAAGGTCGTACTAGAAGTGTCCTCCAGGTAAATTATTAATGACTTGTTTTCTTTTCCTCCCTGTACCTCTCCCCTTTCTCTCGCTTTGATTGTTGTTTTCTCACTCTGGCTCGCTCTCATCCCCACCTTCTTTTTCTCCCTCTCTGTGTCCTCCCTCCCTCCTCTTCTTCTTTGTGTAAGTCTAGTGTGGAGATGGTGTTATTTTTAGCCCTGGTGAGATAGGGACAGAGATCGTGCTGGGCTAACACAAACTCTCCACAAGGCATTTACTGGAGGCCTGTCACTGACGTGTGAGAGAGGAACGGCTCTGAGTTGACACCAACTGTGTGTGTGTGTGTTTCCACCATGCATGTGTGTTTACTAGTAACTCAAAGACCAAACTAAGCCGGTTTCATTACAGTAGACGGTAAAGTCCCTGGGATAATAGACATTCACCATTTAAAGAATAGACATTGAATAGACATTCATAATTTAAAGGTACAATCTGATAAACAAAAGTGGGCAACAAAAATAACTGACAAAACAAGATTTCTGAGGAATTATGAAATTATAATGGTTTAACATATTTTTGTGGCTGAAGATGAGACGGTGATGATGTGTCGAGATGGAGATTTTGCCCGCTGGATGAGACCTCTTCAGTGTGATTGGGGTTTAAAGGTTTTATCTCTAGCTTTGATTTTCAAGATCATCAGCCTTATCTTTCACACATGCAATTTGCTTTCTGTATCACCTATGGCTGACAGTCTCTGAGCTGCTCAGACAACATAGACTTAAGTTAAAATCTTCAACAGTGTTGCTTATACGTACGACATCTTCTTTTTGATGTGTTGGACTGGTGGATGTCATTCAGCTTAGCCAAGTTTGCCAGTTTGTTAAGGGTGCATAGCATGGATGAAATGAGGGTGTTGACTTTTATTTTGCATCAGTCATTGGTGAATTTAGCAATTTCCCATTAAAGTTATGGGGTGAAAATTAAGTTAACGAAAGGACATTCACATTGGGATCAGATAACACTACATCCTTTTAATGCTGCCATTACTCTTTGTTAATGATATGAATACATATGGAATGTACAACCCACACAATTACAGATTTGGTTTCAAGTCTAGTTGAGCTAGAAATGTAATCCATACAAGCATGAAGCTGAGTCAGACGAAGGGGAAGGGAGGGGAATTGACTTTTTAACCAATAAAAAACGGTATAATACTAGAATCAGATCAGAAAAAAAACATATATACAAAATATACTTTGCATGCTTGAATTATGCTGTAAGCCCTCTTCTGTTTCCTAAGCACTACAATATATTGTAACAAGCAGATGTTACTGAAGTGTAAAAAAAAAAAGTGAAGCAGCTGCTTTGGTCAGGGACAAATTGGGTGATTTGCTGTGGTGTGGCATTTCATTCAAGTCCCAGTGACGCAGCATTTTGAGTCCATTTCACGTCTTTAATTTGTTGTGCCTTTGTCAAAACAGGATATTGAGCGGAGAGGAAATCCAATCTGACCCAACAGGAGATCTGTTACAGAGACTAAAATAGTTGTATTTATTGGAAGGGACAACAAAGCAATATTTCCAAAAATCCGGTTGAGGTATTTATTTTACTTCAAACATAATCATGCTCCTCAGTAAAAAAGGCCTGACCAGGACTTATATGTCTTTACTCATTGTATAATAGTTATAAACCGAGCTAGAAGAGTGACATTTTTCAGTTTCATTCACATCTGCCCGAGAAGATCGTTAAGAATCCAAAGGGCTGTGCCTATTTGTGCCGCAGTTTTTCAAAGAAGACTACGTAGTGTAGCAAATAGTTGGAGGGAAAGCATTTCCTTCATCACACTACAACTGAATCTAGCTGTAACATCACCATCAGTCAATCAGTCTTCCATCCGTTGGGATTGATACTCCATAAATATCACCAGCAGTCTTCTAGTCCTTCAGGCAAGCCGAGGCTGTTCACCTGAGTGGGCAGCCGGTCCAACAGGAGATGATATTTCACCCAGTGCATCGGGTCTAACTGAGACACAGGAATGTGAAGTAGAGTCTTAACACAAGCGATGCCTTCTTTTTGGATAAAGTCTGATTTGCTGAACAAGACCTACAAATACACAAACAACAGCTATACAAAGCTCCCAAAAGAGGAACAAGGGAAGAACTGGAATATTTGTCTCACATTGCATTAAATCAATATTTAAATTCTGGCCCCTTTCTCTCTAAGGAAAGCATGCAGATGTCACTGCCTGTTTACTACGACTGGGATCTCACAAGACTAACAGATTCTTTGTGAGGGAGCGAGGCGGTAGAAGAAAATGAGAAGGGTGGGGGTTAGAGAGGAAAAGCTGATTCAACCAAAGACACTGCCTGAGCTAAGGCAGATGAACGGAGGGCTTCTTCCCTCTTCAATGTTTTGCAGAAGAAAGTAACTCTGATAGTGCCCAATTTACAACAACATAAGAAATGCAGCAGTTAGAGTAAAGCCCTGCATGTCATGTGCATACTTTCAATATCTCCTTAGTCACATGTTTCACTGAGAAGTTTAAACGTCTCTTACCGAACAGTTTCGTTGGGTTAAAGACATTGATATCACCTATTGAGCCAAATTGGAATTAATCAATAGAGGGTCGGGGGCTGTAGAGAGTAGAGCTGAGAGAAAATCTACACATTACGTTTCTTACCATTGGGCAAGAATAAATTGGTAACCGGAACTAAAAATGTTAGCCGGATCAGTTCTTTATTTCTGTGGTAATGTGACTCACTGTGGAGGCTCTAGTATTTTCTCATTTGAATATATGTATTTACCTTTTGTGGTCCTGTTGTCAACTGGTTGTGCCATGCCCATGTATAAATTGTATGATAAAAAACGTTCTCTATTGAAGAATCCAGGTTGAAGGCAATAGTATAAGAGTTGCTATTACTGTGTTCATGTAAACCTGTAATAAGCATGGTTATTCACTCAGTAATATGTCTGGGAGATCATGTAGAACTGTTTATATGGAGAAAAAATATAAACAAATGCTGTTAGAACAAAGGTTGTAATCTTCAAAATTTTAAAAATGTTGACTGATGGCTTGGTGTCTTTTTTGTTGTGTGACTTTATAAGATACTCCAAAAACCAACAGAAACTTTGGGGAGGGGGGAAGTAAAAAGTCTTACGACATGAAATCATCTTTCTACTTTCCCAAATCTCCATTATTATTGAACCCTCGTGTTTCAGGCATATTCGAAATGGCTTGCCGGCTTGGCTCGAGGATGATTTAATTGATAATGCATGCTAAAATCCTTTTTATTGTTGTGTTGTTTTCAGTGGATCACAGGAAGACCAGCAACCACTTTGTGGAAGATAATGGCGATGCAAATAAAGTAGGGATTGCTAATGTTGTTATTCCTTATGCAAGGTGCTGTTGTGTACAGTGTGTTGTGGAGGTACGAATAAACAAGGCTCTGACATAACAGCACCAAAAGTGTGACCTCAGGGGGGGGAGGAGCCGCCAATCAGCGAAGCACGCTCAGCCCGGCCCGCTACTCCGCACCAAGGTGACGAGGTGGGGGTAGCAGACCTTGGAGTGCTCTCTCCTATCCTGAGATGAGTGATGCTGCTGCTGCTAGTGACACCGGAGAGCCTGGTGAATGAAGATGGTGGTGTGTATAAATGTGTGTGTGTGTGGCCACGGAAGAGTGATATAGGAGGTGTGGCGGCTGAGGGGACGGCAGGATGGGAGGGAGTTAAGTTGAGGAGGTGGTCACGTAACGGCCAGGTTCAGACAGAGTTGAAGCCACATGCTGGCTGTTCTGCAGCTGGTAACATTTACCTCAACTCCTACCCCATACATGTTTGTGTGAGCGTGTGTATGTGTGTGCAAGGGCAACTTAAGGAGCTCTAAAACACATAAACTAGGTCTGAATTTTTACAATGGAAAATAAGTTGAAAAAACAGTAGACACACACACACCCCTCTGAGGACCCCTTTAATAAGCATATATTACCTTACAGAAACGTTCTCCCTCCTCTCCCTAGAATCCAGCTCTGTTCAGCTCAGGGTTTACAAAAAGGTGACAGATTGTGTTTTTCTTACTCTCTTTTAAACAACGGCACATACATCGGCCCTAAACGATCACATCACTGACCACAAAAAGCGACATGATTCTTGACTGTTCTCCCTGGTCGGTGAAAATCCTGCTGAACTCTGTGTGCACCCTACGAAGAACAAAAAGAGAAACACAGAGAGAAAATCACCCTCCATGTTAGGCACTAGCACATGTTGCCTTTACACAATTTCATAGCAGATCAGTGGTCTTCTGCTTTCTCCCATTCATGTGCAGAGCAGCAATGCGAGGGAGATTTATAACACTGTGTGATTTTCAATGTTAACACATAAAAGTTAAAAAAATTAAGAGATAAATGTGGTTATTTATGTTGCGCTGAATTCATAAAGTTTAAATCCCACTAAGAGAATTACAGCTTGGACAACAAAAATAGGACCAAATTCTCACATTGTCATATAGCTTATAGCCAAGAATGTTGTCTCAATACTGTTATTATCCGGATAAGGAACATCTTAATCACATTAAGAGTTGTATCTGTGTTACAACATATGATTTGATTTGGCACAACTCAATAAAGATGTCTCTGCTTGCAGCGTCACTGGATGGCATTTCCACAGCTTTGGCTGCAATATCACAACAACTATTGGATAGATTTCCATGACATTTTGCACAGACATTCATGATCCCCTGAGGATAAAAAACATTGACTCGAAATCCCCTGGCTTCTGTTCTACCGCAATCGTGACATGGACATTTGAAGGTTTTAAGTGGGACGGTTAATCAACTATTAGACGGTTTGCTATGAAAATTGGTTTGAGATGTATTTAATTGTAATGACTTTGGTGAACCTGTGACTCCTTCATGTCAACTCTTTATGACCAAAACTATTCACATTGCCATCAGCCTCACGTCCAGTTTGTGCTTAACGCTAATTAGCTGATGTTGGCATATCATGCTAAACTAAGATGGTGCACAAGGTAAACATTATACCTGCATTGCTTCAGCATGTTAGCATCGTCACTGTGAGCAAGTTGCCAGTGTGGTTTACGGAGCTACAATTTTACAATTAATTAGGATTTTATTTGACTTAATTTCGCAAAGTGTAACATGAAATGTACTGGGGTCTTTAAGGTACATTGTAATGAGTCCAGTCACTGCTGGCAAACATTCAGCAGAGCCCAGAGGAGAGGAGAGTGGAGAGGAAAGGAGAGGAAAGGAGAGGAGAGGGGAGAGGAGAAGAGAGAAGAGGAGTGGAGAGGAAATGAGAGGAGAGGAAAGGAGAGGAGAAGAGAGAAGAGGAGTGGAGAGGAAATGAGAGGAGAGGAGAAGAGGAGTGGAGAGGAAATGAGAGGAGAGGAGGTGGAAGAAGCCCCAGGTAGCCTCACAGCAATGCACCATTAGAGAAAGGAAAACACAAAGCCAAGCTCTGCTGCGCGTTTCTTCTCTAGACACAGTATCCCTCTCTCTCCCACTGACCAGCTAAATATTTTATCAGCTGGCAAAATAACCTACTAGCCCCAAGGCCAGGGGTTCTTTTTTGTTTGTTTCTTTATTGAAGAAGGTAAGTGTGTGTATGTATTTCTATGTCTATGTGTGTGTGTTGGGGGGTGGGGGGGTGGGGGGCTGAGTTTGTTCACCGAACACTACGTCACAGAAGAGCTTTTGATTGGACACTTTGAAGTCGTTTTTTCTCTCGCTCTCTCTCGGTGTGCATCCTATGTGCAGCACGCTGCTCGGTTCAGAGCTGGATGAACGACCTTGAGCAGGCGCACAGGGCTGTGTTGCCATGGCAATGAAGCCTCGCACAACCAATAACAGCTGGATGCAACAGCACTCCCTGAATTTTAGCGGGAGTCGCCACGTTAATAAAACAACTCCACGTCTCCTCCCCCCGCCGCACGAGCGACCCCCGCCGGCAGCGCACACACACACACACACACACACACACACACACACACACACACACACACACACACACACACACACACACACACACACACACACACACACACACACACACACACACACACACACACACACACACACACACACACACACACACACACACACACACACACACACACACACACACACACCACACACACACACACACACACACACACACACACACACACACACACACACACACACACACACACACACACACACACACACACACACACACACACACACACCACACACACACACACACACACACACACACACACACACACACAAAAGAAGGCTGTGGTTGTACAAAGACAATATGTTTGATATTAACGCAGGAACTTGTTTAGCTTAAGTGCCATAATTTAGTAAAGAACATAAAAGACCTGGGCACCAGCTAGCTGCACACTGCAGGAAAAATAAATAAACTGTGAAGAAGAGGAAAGACGGAAATCAAGAATGAACCACAAGTGACAAAACAAAATGCAGAAATGGGAGAAGCGCACTGAGATGGGCACTTGACATTCCTTTCAAAGGAAAAAGCAGCAGAGGACATGAGCTGCACCGAGGCATTGTGGGGAAAGAAAGGAAACCGAAACCGAGGAATCACAGCAGACAGTTGTTCTGACGGTGCACCGGCTCATTCCTCTAACTCTGTTTGATATTTAGTTATTCCATTATCTCAGAAAAATATAATTAACTACTACCCAGCTCCTTAACTTTAGACAAACAAAATATGAATCCAAATATAATTGTCTACTGAAACAACAACACAAAGATCTGGAGCAGCAGAAAACAGTGACAGTAATTACTCACACTTCTCTTAGATCAATTTCAGACCAAAGCAACGACGTGACCCGTGTTTGCTGTTATTCTGAACGGGTCAGCGCCTGTAAAGTGACCTAGTTTCACAGCTCACTCGAGACCAGTGTTTAACGCAGGCCTGACATGAGCAGGATATACATATTAACTCAATAAAATGTAACAGTTATACATTTAAAGTATTATCTTTGTTCTCAATTCATCTGTAAAGAGAAAAGATAAATGGTAAAAAAAAAAAAAAGAGGGGTCAAAGATGATGTATACATTTCTTGTTTTGTCTGAGTAGCAGATTAAAATGTAAAGATATTTAATTTATAATAATAAAAAGCTTTTCCGATGCTGGGGAACATATTGGAATTGTTTGCAGGATGAACTGGACAATTACATTTATGTTTTTATTTATTTCACATATATAGCTTAATGGATAAACTCGGCTTATTTTGGTCAGGCACTTTTCATGTGAAACACGGCTGTTTGCTGATTGGTTGGTTAAACCCCTGTCATTGGTTGCTGTAGCTGTTGTCATTTCTTATACCTTAATTAAAAAGTGCAATGCAATTAATTTAGGCAGGGAAGATATTTGTCATGTTGGATGATTCATTAACCAGTTAAGCCCCGAGCCTGTTTTTCAGGTCTCAGGCTCGAAAATGACATTCCCAGAACAAATGGCTATATCTTCACTTCTAAAATGGGTTAAATGATAGAGTCCGTCCAAAAAAAAAACATTACTTATAGTGAAAACCACCCTTGAATGATGGGATCGGAGACTAAAAACTTTAGGAATCCAAACTATAACATATAATAAGTACCCTGTATCAAGATTGATGCAAAACAAGTGACATTTGACCCTTTTAAGAGAGATTTAGAAAAAATAAACACTTCTAGGGTCATTCGGGTGCATTTTCCATATCTCTGCCCCCCGTCGGTTGATTGTGATGATTGACACCTCTTTTTAATCTTTACAGCCAATAGAATCGAGGGGAAGTTCCTAAAATCCATCTAAACATTACCCATTGGTGAATGAGTGATGCGCAGCCAGAATGCCCAAAACCGGAAGCTGTCATACACTCGTAGCAGCCAATATGAAATCTCCGTTATTGACATAAATATGAAGATGGATTATCAGTAATTATTTCAAAGTGACACAGACACATTGGATTAACCTTCCGCAGCGTTTTATGCATTGTAATGCCATTGAGCATTGAACAGCAACGGTAGGACTTATTTTCCGTTTTGGTCCCGTAAAGCTACGTTGTGTGTTGTCTGGGTTTGCTTCCCCTGCCGCGAGTTTTGGTCGCTCAGTGATGATACTTATACCTAGGGATGGGTATCGTTAGGATTTTATCGATACCGATACTGCTTATCGATACTGGTATTTTTCGATACTCTTATCGATACTTTTCAATAATTTGGTGCTCAAAATTATAGACATGATTACAAGATGTGAAGATTAAACAACAGTCATTTTATTGTAATTTATTATTTAATGTAACTTTTTCAACGTCATACCAAGCAGGTATGAGTGTGTTTGACAGTGTGTCTCTGGAAGGGGGGCGGTAATTAGGGGCAGTTCATAAATCCATGTAAATATGACGTTGCGTGCGCACCTCTTAAACCGGAAGCTCCGGTTGGCTAACCATTATAATCCGTTTATTGCGTTTATTATTTATAATTGTAATTATGGATTATCAGTAATCATTTTAAAGTTACACAGAGACATTGGATTAACCGTTTTTATGAGAAAATGATGTAGAAAATATTGCTTTTGCCAGTTATGTGTTAAATTAGCCGTTAGCCCCTTTTGCTAAGTGTTGATTTAGACTCTAGAGAGGCTTCTCAATACTCAAATTTCCCCTCCTCGACTCCCCTCCTCGAGACTTAGACCCGCCCACAGGAGATGCGAGCGGAGGACCGAGGAGGGGAACCGAGGAGAGAGGAGGGGAAGCAGCAGACGTTTAAAGAAATGAGAACTCCTCTCCTCTGAGCGGTCATTTTAAAGAGACGTCCGTTCATTATTACGTGGCAACAGCTGCATCAGCTGTCGAGTGTTTTGTCATAGCGCTGTATCTCTGTTAGATCAGCTGAACATTGTTCCCCCACATATTTACTTTGAATTCATTGAGAGTGCGGTATAATGAGACAATAACAGGCTACAGATGCGGACACACACACACAAATATATTTATATAAATATATACAATTTAAAGTATGAGAGCACTCTCATAATAACGTAACACAATCAGAGACTGGATATATCCCCCCCCCCCTCTCTCTGGTCGCTGAAATGGGGAATTTAAATTACGGGCCAAAAGTTGTATTTACAAGTAGGCCTATTAAAAGTAAGCAGAGGACACCAAACCAACTGAGACCCGTCTGTCCGCCGCATTTACGCACTGTACAACACACACCTACACACTGTACCACACACACCTACAGCTCCAAAAGCATAAGCCGTTGTGCATTTTATTATGTGAAGCAATGGTCTTAGAAAAATATCGACTATTTGTTTGTAGATATCTACTAAACTAAAGCAAATAAAGAGAGTAGGCCTGTTATACTGAGGGATATATATTATATACACTGCTCTGCTTTCTGCATGGACCGTACAGCTGTTCTCTCTGGAAACATCGCGACGCGATGAGAGCAGTTTCTAAAATAATATCCAGGGGATGCATGCATAGCTGTCATTGGCTGAGATAAGTCCGGCCGTGCGTCACGCCTCCACCGTTCCCGGAAATGCATCCGTGGAGGAACCATCAGTGTATCCTCGGTTATAGCTCCTCCAGAGAGCCTCCTCGACGCTCGATGCTCGGTCCTCGGTGTGCATTTAGAGAAATGAGACGTCCTTTAAAATAGCGCGCTGAAATTCATTTCCGGGTCACTACCGGAGGACCGAGGACCGAGGAGTCGAGGAGGGGAAATTTGAGTATTGAGAAGCCTCTTAAGTGTTGGACTTCTGTTCCGTGTAGGTAAAATGGTTAATATCGTCTGTTAGCTGAGTTTTTCCCGTTAAGTGGGTATGCATCATTAATAGATTGTTAAATGTTAAGAAGCCCCGAGACGCTGTTTCTAGCAAGATGTTGCGTCTGCCCCTGCCCTGCTATGGTCTGCCCCCGGGAGTCTCACAATAATAAGAGCGCTGTTAGGAGAGATGATGAGTGGCATTCACAGTGGCAAATCAGAATGGTACTCAAACCGGATACGTCACACGGGATGACGGTTCCCAACCAACCAGAATTGTTTAAACTAAGGAAGTAGCGTAATTCATATACCGATAGCAGCACCGTTTGTCCAGCGGCTTAACGGTATACCAATACCGTCCAATCAGGTACCGGGACTGACTTAGTACCGGTTCTCGATACCCATCCCTACTTATACCCCTAGAATCTGTGGAATCTGAGTTTGCTAGCTGATATCTTGTTTGTGCAGATCCAATAAGTAAAAAGGTATCTCTACCGTGAGTTCTGTGCTAAGTGCGTTAGCATTTTTTCGCTCAGGGCTATTTCAGAGGCTTGGTATGACCCTTGTGTTTCGTTTAGCTAAAAATGGTTAATATTGTCTGATAGCTGAGTTTCTTCCAGTTAAGTGGGTATGACACATTCATTTGATGTTAATGGTCCCATGTCAGCTTTTCAGGTTATTACCCATCCCCTTGTGTGTTATGTAGGTTTTTATGCATGTCAACGGTCTGCAAAGTCACAAACCCACAAAGTACACCCTGTAGCGAGTACAACTCTAACACAGAAAATACCTTTCTATGCTGCCCCAGAACGCCTCGTTGGAGATTTCTCTTTTTCTTCCTGGGTACAGTGACGTGGCCATACCCAAATGGACCAATCCGTGGCGCTCTTCCTCCTCTTTTTCCTGGTGGTGATGTATATGAGGCACAAATGATAACAATCGAAGTGCAGTGCCAGAAGCGGTGTAGATGTGCTGTCTCATCCTGAGTAAACACAATGTTTATGTCCTTATATTATTCGTACTATATTAGACTTAAATACAACACAACCCGTAACTTCCATTTTACAAGAAAGTCTTTCATAATACAATTTTTGGTGATATTCCTCTCGTTAAATGTCTCACTTCATTTTTCTTCAAATTGCATAAACCAATAAAAATGCAAATCAGAGCAGAGACCCTTTATTTAAGCCTTTAGTCACGGTTTTTCATCCTTAATAACTGTTTGGTTAGCCACTTAAGTGTCATGTCTCTGCTAGTGCATCGGTGACAGATGAGAAATGACTCAATCCCTTTAAGATTTTTTTTAAATGTTACTTTTCTAATTATCCTTTAGGGCTTTCACACATACATTATGACTTAGGTTTTCCTGGGTGTTGGGGTAAGTTGGTTGGGTTTGTTTTGGTTTAACAGTGGAGCTTTACCCCTTGACCTGGAGAAAAAATGCTATTAAAACAGAAAAAATAGATGAACAAATGTCACGTTAAAATAAACAACAATAGCAACAATGGGTCAAACGACTATATGTAAGTTTGAAAGGGGATGCTTTTAGAGGAAAAACCCACAGTTAGCACCTTTTAATTAGTTTTTGGAGCCACAACGTTCACAGGTAAATGCTCTGATGAACTGACAGACCGCTATCTGCCTGGATAAAAGTCAGACTAGCTGGGGACCATATAGCGCAGCATTTAGCATACAGAGCCAGATATGATCTTAACGAGTTCATGAAGAACTTAAACAGAGCTAAAAAGCAGATAAAATGTGACTTATGCCATCATCAGGTGGGTATAAACATTACAAAAAATAAAATGCTACTGTTGCTCCAAATCTGCTGTTTTTCAAAAAAGCAACTGTGGCAATATGTTGGCCACATCAACTTTGTAAAGCTGTTCACACTTTGTTATGACTTTTCTGTGGACTAAAAATACCTTGCAAGGAAATCAGCGTGTCACCAACATTTCGTCTCGACTCATGAAAGCACGGGCCCCATTGATTCCAACAAACACCGCATGCACACCACTACTGACAACTTAACAGCAAAGAAAGAAAGTTACATTGGTTTTATCAAAAGTATAAATCCTATTTTTCTTCAGTTTATCTATGTAAAATACTAATGAGTGCACCTAATGGAGCAAGGGATATGGGGAAGTAATTAAGACCATCTTTAACACTTGAGGATACATTCTCATCTCTAATGTTAAACAAATACAAATTATAGCTTTAAAAAGGCGCTCTGTGAAGGGCTTTCATTGACAGTGAAGAGTAGCCTGGAGAGGAGCCAGGAAGTGCGGTTCTTTTTTTAAACGGGATGTGGGTAGTATTTCTGGTTTCAAACTGTTAGCTGTACGATTAAATAGAGCTCATTTGGGTGTCAAAGCTAAAGCCAACTCATAAATCCTCTGCCTATCTTCAATTCATTATCAGGAGAGCAGCAGCAAAAAGTATCTCTTGATAACTTTGCAGGCGGGACTGCTGGCTCTGTGGTTTCTGGCTCCAGGGAAGAGCCATAAATGTTGGTAGATAATGACTTGACATATGCAACATCATAACAGTGACATATTACAATGGTCTGAATGTGTTGTATGTTTACCCTTTAAGCTCATATAGCTGATGGGTTGACACATTGATCATTGTTTTCAAGGAAAAGAGAACAACTTGAAACCTTTTCCAAGACCAGCACATCCACTGTGGTTTGTGTCATTCTCGTTCTCAAAAGAAAAACGATTGAAAAAATTAACCCCTCCTCCACAGAGTGCAATCAATGAAAGATGGTGAAGATTAAAAGTTTAACACATCCCACATGAGAGAGGGGCCCTGACAACAATACAACAATATTTCTGCATACTTGACTGCAGTTGGGGGAAATTCAAGATTCAAAGGTTTATTGTCATAACAAATACAAAACTACGTTGTAATTATGTAATGTATTAAAAACTTAGATCGCCGGTCACTCAACAGTGCAAAATGGACTGGGAGTCAGGGGACAACAAGAGAGAGAGACATACTGCAAAGAGAAGACAGAGACAGCTATGTGGTCCAATTGAGCAAAAAATCATCCTGACTTCACTTTAGAGGTGATACAGAAAAAGAGATACAAGAAAAGAATGGCAGGTAAAATTCCAGCACGAGGCTCCACCTGAGCCCCTTCCTCCTCTACACACAGACACACACACTCAGAGCTTCCCAGGCTGGTGTGTGGTGTCCTCCCCCTCGCTCAGCCTCGTGAGCCCTGCCCCCAGTCACCAGCATCCCATGCTAACCTCTGTCCCATTTTTCCCATTCAGCAAGCATCACTGTCACCCTCTTCCTCCTCGTATTCATCCCACCATTCGCTCAGCGAAGAAGACCCCTCCCCAGTTTATGTTCCCCTCAGCTCCTTGTGAGCAGGTTGTAGACGTGTGTCGGCCTGCACGTGTGCAGAGAATCGGGCCACAGAGTTGACTGTAAATCTGTCAGTAGAGGGTTGCCATGGAATGAAACGGGTCCTCTCATCGCCATACCCCTCCACACGGGCGCAGACAGACATTCAGCCCTGGAGCTGAGACGTTTAGCCGTATTAACATTAAGTCGATCAACAGAAAAGGAATGGCTTATCATTTTGATATCAATTCAGTGTTTAATCCAATGACTAGCAGCAGCTGGTTAGATCTTCGCTCAAGAGTTGACAAATAAAAACATTTATTGAAAGAAGAAAGTAAGACAAAACCTAGTATTGTGTGACAAAATGTTGTAATAATGAAGACAGCAGTCAAATAAAAAGAGTATGCAAGAGAGAAAATACATCTGGGGGTAGATTGTTCTTGCATTGGTGAATTTGGTTCAGTACCAATTTGGGTTGGGGTTGTAAACCTTTTGGAAGAAAATAGAAAAGTGAATGTGGTTATTTTGGGTTGAGTGTCATTTTTTGGAAAGATGGTCCTTGAGATGAATCAATCAAAAACTCAGAAAACTTTCTAATCCCTCCTTCAATACAAATATTTATTATCAGATTAAATGGGTAGTTGTGATCACATACAAAGACATACATTTGTTTAGTTTTATATTTAGATACATTTGACATCACAGCTGAACACTAGTAAAAATAAACATAACTTGCTGCTTTCTTTGATTGATATCACAGTAAACAGAATAACGTTTTGGACTGTTGTTAAGAAAAAACAGGACGACGTGCATGGATAGTGCATTGATAAAACCATGAATTAAAATAAAAACAATCAACAAATAAAGACTCATTGGTAATAATACAATACAATCCTTGGCTGCAGCTACAAAGCAAACTAACCTCAACCTCACATCCCTCACCTGTCCACACACTGACACACAAAACCATCTGCATCGCTTCCATTCAACTACTGTTTACTGAAGAGCAGACTGCTATTATCCAGTGCGAGCAGGTATTGTAGTAGGGCTCTTGTGTCATATTCAAGGACATGGTGCTTTCCATGCACACACACACAAACACGCGCACACAGGCTGGCTGTTTCAGGGATCAAACCGTGGACCTTCAGGGTTACAGTACATGTAAATGCACATGGCCACGATGCTGCCCCCTGCAGAACTACAGTGAGACACATTATCAAGGATGAAGCAGATGACAGGATGGTGTATATGAAGGAGACTTAAGAGCGAATAACAGGAGCACAGCGACCATTCACTCTTTAACCTC
The DNA here is from genome assembly GCF_902827175.1 of Gymnodraco acuticeps. Lineage (NCBI taxonomy): Eukaryota > Metazoa > Chordata > Actinopteri > Perciformes > Bathydraconidae > Gymnodraco > Gymnodraco acuticeps. The sequence goes on from NW_022989974.1 coordinate 2,183,088, forward strand.
ACACATTTATAGGCAATGCGTGCCCCATTCAGTGCATCGACGTGCACACTGGAGACATACAGTAGAGTCGTTTCACTTTTTATCGCTCAGCAGTCAGGACCCGGGCAGGCTGACTGACAGACTGACAGTCAGCATCGGCAGCCTTTTCCCGGATGGCATGTTTCTAACCACAAAACCACGCCAGTGACCTCTTTATGATGCATATGACACACACAGTAGAATATGTCTGCATGCACTTGATCAACAAACATATCGGTGCTAATGTCCTCATGCTGCGACAGCGTCAGGCTCAGCTGTTGTACAGTTTCCTACCCACTATCGCGGACAGGCTGCGATAGAAATAGTTAACTATCACCAGGTCTGTGTGCGGTTAATCGTGAGGGTACGAGTGTTTAAGTCTGTGTGCTCTCCCCCAAAACTTCCCGATGCTCTGTATCTTTCTGGAAACACTTCAAGTTTGTGCGTAAAACTGGCCAGCTTTGCGTGATCAAGTTAAGTTCTTAAAAAATCTGACCCGTTTTGCAGCATAAAGCCGAGAAACAAACATGACACCTGGCTAGCACTTCATCACCGCCATGAAACAGGTTAGTACATCTTCGCTGTCATGAACCAAATGACCATGCACTGTGCCCTCCGTGCCGTATCAATGCCAATATTGTGTGTGCACTGACGCTGGGAGTAGTAACCAGCACATTTCCGTCCTCTATCGAAATGCAAACCAAATGCAAAGTCCCGGTGAATTAGCTAAATGATAGCAAACACGCTGCACGAGCTTACCTTGTGGACGTATCGCTCTACCGGGTCGATAATTTCTTCTTTACACCATTAACTATCCGCCATCTTCGGCACTGTTTGTTTAAATGGGAAACACTCCCGAAGCCCAAGTAGCCAGTTCTGTAAGTTGAGGCGTCGAGGTGGATTCTGGGTAAAGTAGTTCGTTCCAGTGGAGCGCCGTGCTTCCGGATGCTTCGTCCAACCCGGAAACGGACTACAGGCGGGCTCCACCACCACAGGGGGCGGAGGTGGTGAAGGTAGGTGGAGGTGGGGAAACAGGCGGTCTAGCAGCCTACAGACGGATGTCAGCGGCGATTGCGGAGCGGAGAGAGTTGACACTGTGTGTATTTTCTGTCAAATGAACAGCAAACATACAAATGTTTTCTTCACGGCAGACTTTGCACACAAAAAAGAGCAAAACATGTTAGGCTGGCAGGGGGAGACAGAAGTAGTAGAAGAGACAGCCTTGAAAAAACTTGAGGAAATTAGGACGCGAAGGTTTTATCCTTATCTAATAATAACGATGAGTTGGTCCACTTGGATACATAAAAGTCTTGTTAATGCGCCAGCAGGATTAGTTCCAAGACTTTAAAGGAAAATACCAGCAGTCCAATTCACTACTTATATATATATATACATCTTACACTTTAAAGCTGCAATTAAACAGTTATTATCGTTACAGATGAATCTGCCTATTAATGTCTAGATTCATTTATCTATAGTTTTGGTCTATAAAATATCAAGTCCAAGTAACCCACAAATATTCAGGTTAATATGATATATATATATAAAACAGAGGCAGGAAACCTCAATATTTGAGAGGCTGAAAAAAGCATTTTTGTTTGAAAAAATATTTATTTTAATGTTATGGATTATGCAGATGATGTGGACGTGTGACCAATGTTATGTCAACAGTAAGAGACATCATATGTTGGTCTTCAGCTGATTCACTTAATAACAGAATTCTCAATACAAATAACAATAACCAGTTAATATGACATGTGAATACAATTACAAATCTTGATTGTAGCGCTATAGTCAAAGAAATTGGGGGAAATTTCACAATATTATGTTCATAATTTTTCTGTCAAATATCAGGTTTTCCATCTTCATGAATGCTAAAATGTCCCTTTACATACTACAGGCCTTTTTTTCACAGTAGCCAGCTTTGTGTGAACTGGGTTTGTTTGACTGGAGGGACTGTGGCTCTTCAGGCCGCCTATCTCTTATAGATGAGGCCCATATGTGTGCTCCATATGTGAGCTGGCAGGGTCAGTGTGGAGCAGTGACGTCTGCGCCGGGTGGCCTATGAACTGGGACACGTCGGCACAGCGCCCCGACTGCTGCCAAGACATACAAGGCAAGGAATGATAGCACCAAAAATCCGTCTCTATGGTGATGGGTGGCGGACAGGAGCGCGCACACCCACACACACACACACACTCCTGTTGTGTCAGTGACAGTGGGAATGAAAGAAGATGAGAACAGGAAGGTGAGAGAGAAGTGAGACAAGATGATGAGATAGTCGAGTTTAGTCTAAGGCAGTTTCAGACGACGCAGAGACAAGATCACAGATAATGATAAATGGTGCCTATTGCCTGAAGAGAAGGGTAGCTGGAAAAACACATAGGTGTTAAAGAAACATAAAGTATGAAAAGGAGAGAGAAGAAACAAGAGTTGTCAGTGTGATGAAGGAGAGGAAGTGTTGTAGCTTAAAGGAACATGGAGGGAGTGAAAATAAGGTACATTTTTAACAGTTTGACATGGAAAGACATGGAGGGAGGTGTACAACACGGGGAGTGTAATGTAAGAGACTACGGAGAGTACGAAGATGTTGAAATAGGGTTTGCAGAGAAGGCTTATGGCAATTAGCCTCATGGGTCAAAGATAATTCATCAGGCAAAACTAAGAGACGCGCTAAGGAGAAGAAAATGTGATTAGAATATTATTCAGAGAGAAATGTTAATGCTCTTGGAAAGCAAATTGTCTCAATAGTAAGATCCTTCAAATTAAAGTAACTAATATTTCTGAGAAAAGACAGAGGTTGTGTGAAATAACATTACTTGAAAAGTTTTTTCACAATGTAAAACTTTTGTGCATGTCATGCACCAAGAAGACAGCTGCTCATTTTCACAAAACATCAGATCAAGCCTGTGCACTTTTCTGTAATACATTGACACACTGAGGAACATACAAGAGAATTGTTCAGCAAAGAAACATAATAAAAAATGGAAAAATGTACAAAAGAAATATGAAAAAATATTAGAAATATGTACATTGTAATCTATGTAATGCAGGAATTAACACATTTTGACAGAGGAATGTGCATAAGACTACAGCATAGAGGATCGTATGATTGAAAAGTACAAGGACTGTATGAAAGTTGGGTGATTACTTGCTCAATGTGAATGCCTGAGGCTAAAGTGACACGTGCCGACTCCATAGCGAAAGCCTTCTCTAACTCAGACTGCAACATGCTGCACAGTGTCATGTTATGGTTCAGTTATAGGCAGCATGACTAACCACACTATAAAAGGTCTTTGAAAAATACATGCAAAAAGTCTTAAGAACAACATCCTGAGTAACTGTGCGTTAATGTAACGTTTATGTAAGTATAGGTTTCCTTCAACATTAGCTGCAATTTTCTATACCGATAATTTATTTTGTTATGTATCTATACATTGGCTTAATTGGCTTCTAAACCTTGGAAAAAATACTATTTTATACTATTATACTAATAACTATTTGTTTTAATGGTTAAAGCATAAACCACCGGCATGCTCCTGTAACATCAGTTATTCTTTGGTTATTGTTATTATACTTACAACATACTATCTGACAAATAATTCCTTCAGGCCTTTGCTTACAAATAATAGCATCTGAATATATTGTTTTTAAATATTAACAGCTTTTAACAATATCTGCAAGCATTTTTCTTAAATGGCTTTGCAATGATTGCATTTTGGGGTGAAACCCTTTTAAGTCAAACAGTGGAAAATTGTTTTGATATACCCAGCTAGCTTTAGGTTGCAGTTCCACTCTATTTAAATCCACATTATTATGGTACTTATTGTCCATTATTTGGAAAATTCCATAGTGTGGCCTGAGGCTAAAAGAAAAGAGGAAATGGCAGAAAATGAAATGTAATGTGAAGAAACACAGGCACACACACCCAAATCCTACAGTCACCTAACCAGCATCAAACTCACTTTACAATTGTACTTGACCGTAATGCTTAAAGATACAACAAAGCACTCTTACTGCTTAATATCAATCTGTTATGGTTGTTAATAGTGTGGCCAGAAGATGATCTGGTTTTATTTACCAGCATGCAATTTATTGTTGAGACAGAATTTAGGGGACTGCAGAGAGAGTTGTGGGAAGGTGAGAGGAAGAGGGAAGCTTCTTAAAATTCCAAACAGGTAGGAACGAGGCTTCAGGAGGGTAGTGAAACAGCACACATACACATGCACGCACACACATGCACACAGATTTGAGACATGAGGAGAGAAAGGAGGCAACCCATATGCAGAAAATGGATGTAGGATAGAGCTGAGAGGATCAGTTGATAAAATAATTTCAGAGAATTAAACAAAGATCATTAATCGAAATAAAAACATACTGCAATATTCCCAAATATTCCCTAGTGCCAGCTTTGTCTTAAAATAACTAGATAAGTGTATAATTGAAACATTTGTTAGTTGCATCCCTATCTGTGTGTACCGTATATGTGAATGTACACACTATGAATAATGACAAGTGGATACATGTACTGTACACTCGAATGCTTCCATATGATATATTTTCTTAATACTAGTTCCCACCATCACCAGCACATTTTGGGTCTCAAGCTGGGGTGAGGAAGAGGTGACCTTGAACACACACTTCCATGTTGGGTCATTAGCATTTGCATGGATATATAATGTATCATTTTACCCAAAAGGGTAGATATTTAGATGGATTGAGGAAAAAGGAGGAAAGCTAAAACTGGAGCTGTGGGAAACAATTAGTTTTTCGAATCCACCATATGCTTCTTCCTTATTTAGCTACCTTCTGCCTCCATTTCTGTTTGTGAAACCTACCTCACCATCATCCAATGCAAAATCAATACAACATGATTGAACAGATAAAGCAAAAAACGGGAGCAGTTGTAGAATCACTGAGTGGAAAGCCTGAAGGGACGATAAAGTTGCTGTTTGGGAAAACAAAACCCTCAAAAAGGTGGAGGAGGAAATGAGTGAGAAGAGGGAGAAGATGGAGCCTGGCACTGTGTGTTTACCGTCACTGTGGAAGAGTGCACAGACTGAGTGTTACCAAGAGAGTTGAGGCAACGGAGGAACAGATGAGACTGTATAAACACACGTGATCCTGCTAGTGCTGTCAGATGTCCCACTTACAGGCTGGGCCATGTGTGTGTGCATGCACATGCGTGTAGGTGTGTAAAGAGGCTGTTCCAGATGCACAGCTTGTTGGTGCACAGCCACATGAACACAGAAACATTCCACAGTGTCTAGAGGACAAACATAAGTCATATTCTCTACACATTTTTGTTGATTTCTGTGTTGCTCAATGTGAACGCCTGAGGCTAAAGTGACACGTGCCGACTCCATGGCGGAGGTCTTCACTAGCTCACACTGCAACATGTTGCACAGTGTCTTGTTTTGGTTAGGGCAAACCTTGCTTGTTGAAAAACGTATCGTCACAATGTAGGGCATTTTATTAATTTCAAAATGATTGAGTGAGCACAGAGCTGTAATCAATCCAGTTTAGAAAAGCACACTGGAACACATTTGGAAGCTTGAAAAAGGTCTTAAGCACAACATCCCGATCTGGTGTGCACTCAGTTCAACATGTGATCTCATAATTTCCCCCCAGCAGCTCTGGCAGGATCTGTTATTTTAGAAAGACATGTGTTGGCCTTTGATGTCTTCAATATGTTTCTACGTCTGGAGACCTATAAGGAAGATAATGGACTTCTCTGGAGACATTACAAAGAGTGGAGTCACACTAGAAAGTAATGTAAACTTCATCTGCATGTCTTCACGAAAATTGGCCTTGCTAAAACTACTTAATGAATTAGTGTAGGGGTCAAGTTGAGAGCTAACAAACCAGCCAGAAACTAGCTTAGCCAATCAGAATGGCATCTTTACATTTTCTTACTTTACTCCTCAATGGTATTTTATTCTAAGGATTGCACGCCATTTCAACATGGAAGGGTTAATGAGAGTCTTTGGTCAAGTTCACCAAAGTTGTGAGTAAATGCCAGAAAGGTCACTTATCCCAACAGTTGCATTGACATGAATTGTGTGAGTGGCTTTAACACTTTGAGGTCAAATCAATTTTATTTCACTTCACCCTCAGTTTTTATTGTCGTCTCTTATTGTCATTCTGCTTCTCATCTTTCCTTCAATGTCCAATCTATAAGTATTTCACTAAGTTTTAATAGGAATTTGTTCTAAACTGATGTTGTTCCCCATCACACAGACATAATCATAAACACACTAAGTGATAGAAAGCTTAGATAGAGAGAATATTGAGTGGTGAAGGGGAAAAGCCATTAAATGAGTCGTGATGCAGGATGAAAATATACCTAATATTATCAAATTATAGATTTTCCTTTATCTCTTGTTCCTCCCATCCAATCCTTTTATCTCTCCCATTTATTTCCCTGTTGTCCCTTTTTTAACCTTTCCCCTTTAAATCAGACGTCTGTTCAAACGTGTCTTTGCTGGCTCTGACGGACACTGATAGGGCACTGGTCTCCTTTTCACAACACTCGCACACTTCCCTCCATTACTCTGCTTCGTTCTACTGTAAATCAAAGCTCCACATTGCTCTCCGTCTGGCTCTTTTCCTCTCACTTCCTTTACCATTTTATCTTCACGCCCTCCGTCTGCTTTTCATTCCCATGCCTGTGATCCCTCCAGATGTTTCCACCCTCAGTCCTTCATTGGTCCACACCTGCTCTATTGCTCACATCGCACACTCCCCTCTCGTCTGTTCGCTCACAAAAAGACGTAAGGTCACTAACGTCTTAGAAATCTCCACCGAGCATTATGGGTCCCTGTAAGTAAACCTGGCTGGTCGAGCAGCTGCTGCCCAATTTGCTCATCTGAGACAATGAATGACAATAACACTGAGGGACAGCAATACGTCCAAAAGATTACACGGACACACATGTACTAACACAAAGGCACACGCACACACATGCTCCAGTCCTGCTAATTGTTGGCTATTAGTCTGCAAGTCTGGGATTGCATGTCTTATTAAATACAGAATTTCAAATGAGCTTCGTTAAATAAGAAAGTACTCTCCTTTTAATGAAGCTAATTTATATGGAAATTGCACATAATACTGACGATTCAGCGAAAGATTTATCCTCATTGGATGAAGGGGAGGAATTAAGAGTTAAAAGAAATAAAGAGTTGAATAATGATTTTTTTCCCCCCTCGCTTTAGCAGGTCCCTGCTGTTGGACTCTTTCTGCAAGTTTGCTTTCGAAGCACACTAGAGGGTTCAGGTCATGTATGTTTGGGTTGAAGTACAGCCATCAGAGTGTGTGTGTGTGTGTGTGTGTGTGTGTGTGTGTGTGTGTGTGTGATGGAGAGCGTGTGTGTGAACCCCTGTCCTTGTGCTGACCCTGCAGAGCCTTAGCCTGCCTCTCTGGCTCCCACTGATCCATCATGCTGTCTGATTGCCCAGAGAAAACCCATTACTCTGAAACCACACAACACATTAGCAGTGAGCTGCAGGTGTCTCTCCTCGTGTTGTGCTCATACCTCACCATCCATGGACGCCGTTGTCATGTTTACAGTGCCCTTCTAGTCAAATTGCACAGTGGAGTTGAGGCATAGGTCTCTCCCATCTGAAATTCACTCACATATTAGGAAACACATAATGCAAAACATCAGTAGCTTCATTCTGTAGGTTGACTGCATACTTAAATCTGTTTAAGAGTGTTGAGCTTCATACCAAGTGATAAGACATAATGTCTGTCTTTCTTACTCCGACTAGTGATTTATTAATGCAGGTCCGTATCTCTATGGTCCGTATGCAGCTATGCTTCTGCAGACCTGCTGCAGACTGCTTCGGTCCCTCAGGCAAAAAGCTCAGCATTGCCCCCTGGTGGTAAGTAGCAAAGAAGTAGGATTTGGCTAATATTTTCTCACGTCCCCTTAAATTACATTTTTTTAAATCTAGTTTGTCTCTCAAATAAATAATTAGGTGAAATATGAGAAAAGGTGTAATGAACAAGTGAGAGGAAAGCCTCAAAAAACAATATCTAATGCACATCTCTGCTTTGTAAATGACCTTATGAAGTGGATAATTATCTACAGTGTTCATTGTGTACTTAACATTGTTTTTTTCGCATGCAATTTTTTAATACAAGGAATTTTCATGGACACAGTTCAAGTGCTCAACATGTAGGCAGCACTTAGTAGTTAACAAATATGTTCAACAGTTTTGTGTAATGAATAAAATATTTATTCAAACATGAAATAAAAAAATAGTAACAGAGAAAAACATGATCAGAACTCACGAGAAGTTGCATAAATATATACCATCAGAGCAGTTCAGGGACAACATATTTGAAAAGGAAATATATCGCAACATCAATAATCAAGCAGGAAATTAAAATAAAGGTGCATAATTAATCAATAAAACACAATACATTGGTGTCTCTGCTGTGCAGGCCTTTTTTTTCTTAAGTGGTCAAATGCGTTAAAGATTGTTGCCACCTAGAGGTTGCTCGTAGTGTTAAATCGTTGCAGCCTTTTATCGTTTTTACAAAATGCACAATTAGAAATAGAGCAACTGTAATTTGTAATTCATCGATAATAAATGCAGAAACAGCCAAAGTGAGCAGTGTTATGGTGCTCTGACATAATGCATATTATGCAAAAAAGTGCATTCCTGTGAGATTATACAGGCATGGGGGCATGAACTGCAGAGCGGCTCCTGTTTCAGAGCCTATATGTCTGCTGATTGTTGTACAGTGTGACATCTGTTGAGCAAGACACATTTACAGATGTGTTCACTCTGCAAAATGTCCATTCTGCATCCGGGCCTGTTATCACAAGCATTGAAAAATACCTGTCACAAACTGGAACGAACAAACTGACCATTTGCTCCGCTGATGATATATTTAAACTGTGTGTGGTGTACTTCACGATCATAATACATGTGAAATCTGCAGAGTACACCTGCAGCATATTGTTAACTGAGCACTGTTATACAATTGAGTTCACTTTGCTCTAATAAGGCCATGAAGTTAAATAAACCTGTAGGCTAAATAAATGTTTACAGTCATACCACAACGTATATCCACGCTAACAGTTCAGCAAGCTTCATTCTTATATAAAAAACAATTCATATCAATATGGATGCAAAACAAATATTCACACGTGTGTACTGAACAACAGTGAATTTCAACAGTTTCCCCCTCTATAAAAATAGCTTAAAAATCTGACATATTTTAGTACAGTGTAGGGTTTAGTCAGTTTTTTATCTTTTACATCTGAGACAGTTTAATAACAGGCTGGTACATAAGTCCTCTGCTACGCCTTTCCTCCTATGACACCGCCGTACCAAGACAAAGGGCTTTAAAGACTGTCAAAGTCCCGGTAACGATCGATAAAGCGCGCAAAAATGGATCGCATTTTAATCGCATCCCTGCTCTGGACTAAGACTCCAAACTCCAACTGTCCGCAGACAGGTAGCAGTCTTTGCTGCACAGAGCTTCACACGCACAGTGGTTTAGCAGTAGAGCAGGACTTCAGGTCCAACAGTACAATACGTGAGCTCAATAGCAATGTCAGGATCATTGAAAAGGTGAAGCCGGACGGACAGAACATGCCACATTTGGCAAACGGTAAACACAGAATCTCTCTCACACAGGAAAAGGGTATCTGAGGGGCAGACACATTAAACACATAAGCATTTAGTAACCCATAACCTATAGGAAATACATCAGTCCACAATAGGGCTGAACAATATATTGATTCTTTTTAATAGCAATTCAGACTTTCTCGCAAAAGACTGCAAGGGAATTTATGAGTGAGTTAAAAGAGTATCAGTAGAAATTACACAATAAAAAGGGATTTTTTATTTGTTCCTTTTGTGTTTCTATTGATATAGATAAAATGTTCTTTCATATTGTTAATTTAAATAATTTAAAATACATTTTTTACAGTATACCTTAGTATCTGTTTATTCATTGTTAGTATTGTGACCGCGATATTCAACGTCATCGCATATCACCTATTTTCCCTATACTGTGCAGCCCTAATCCACAACTCAGCAGTTCACACACAGAAGCGTGTTGGAGACTGAGACCAACAAAAGTGAACTTAAGGAAATGATTGAGAAATACAACACAGGGCAGGAGTCAATCAACGGATTGTTACATGTCATGCACTGCACACAGGCAATAATTATTTTACGAGACAAGCAATAAACCTGGTTGTCATCACCGCCATCATGATCATCATGATTCACTTTCACGCCCGGTTAAATCACATAGGCTACACAGTAGGCAAAACAATACTGTACACACATACACACGAGTAAGTGCACAGGCACACACACACCTCCCAATGCACCATGGGATGTAACTTAAACTTAAGTGGTGGATAGCGTGTCCCCTGATACCCGAGAATAAAAAAGCGAACAAAGAAGGCAAACAGAACGCAACACAAGCGGAACGAGTGATAAACCACTGACAGTATAAGGACACTTGAAGAAAGATTGTATTGTTTGGATTAACTAAACACAGTTGCTATGTACCGCCGTGTCTGCTGGTTATAGCTTGTCAAAGCATATTAAATAATAACTATTTGTCGTGTATGGCAAAAATAAATGACTAAGACCTCTTGCAGCAGTTGTTAAAAGGCCACTGAATGCTTGTGTGTGTGTGTTTGTGTGTGAGAGAGATGCAAACTCAACAGCACAGGTAGGAACTAGCCATAAAGTCTTTAGCCTTAAACTGTCATGCATTGACATTACCATATAAAGGACTGAATCACAGCCTCGGTTTCTTGCTCAAGTTTCCAATCATGCCATTATAAAGATTGAACTGTATGCATACAGTACAGCATCACAGATGACACTGCAGCTTCCTGTTGGTAAGTCACCAAACCTGGAGGAGCCCCTGGAACAGGGACAAGCTGATTACCAGGCTAGCGATAAAAGCAAACGAAAATACAGTACCTCCACCTCGTAACATGTTGGATTTCAAAGGCAGAAGCTGTCAAATAATGTCAGTAAATGATCAGAGAGTTAAGTACAAGCTTCAGTTTTGTGGCTGCAACTATGCAAAATACCTAAGTATTCTGCTGGAGCAACTTATTTAGCAGATTTTCCTGACAACAGAATATCAGAGTGCTGTCTTACAGAGAAATTATGGATATATTTTGGGACTAGAGCTAGTGGCCTGTTTTTTAAGTTTAACTGAATAAGGTCCAAACTTGAAAATGACACCCCGTACTGTAAATCCTTACATTATCACTTTGTTGACCTGAAGTTAAAATGTCTTTAAACTTCTTGAGTTACTTGACTTTAACTGATTCAATGTGAATTTAGTGGAGAGCGACTCAGCTTAAAAGTACTACTTTTACACAAAAGGACACTTTGAAATCTTTCCTCTTAAAGCATCAAACCCAGCACTGTCCTGCCAATGTCCCATCTGCAGAAAGCCCACATTAATAATAAACGTTTCTAGCAGACAGTAACACTGAACTTTTCCAAACCCCAAAAGGACAGTTGTATGATAAGGTTTCTTAGTGCGCTTAAACATTTGTTTAGGAGAGAAGTAGACAAAATTAGAAGTTGTATAGAGACATTATTTCATATTGTCAGATCTCCCTCACTCAGTTTGTCTTTTTTCTCCAATTCTTCCAGCTCTATGAAGCTTTGGCTTTTCTTGCCCGTGGCGACGTTTTATCCTCAGACTTCAAAACTCCATTGGCAGCACCTCCTGACAAGACAAGGGACTAGAATCATTCCTGATGAAAGCCATTTCAGATGTATATGTTCAATAATGAAAATATTAAAGAAACAATCTGAAACGAGACAAAAAACAGAGTATTGCATTTGATTTATTTGGTTTACTGAAAGGATGCTTAAGTTTGTGAATACTCACCCCTTGTAGGCTCCCTTTTTTGAGGCTTGCTCTTTGGGCTAACTGCCTTCTTCTTTGACGCCTGGTTCTGGCTGTGCTCCCTCCACTTTTTCAACTGGAAGTTGATGAATTTCCACATCATCCAAGCCTGTGTCAGGCAGATAGCAGCCAGACAAGTCATCCTGGTGGGAGGGTAAGATGCATTTTAAGAACTACAAAAGTTATTTCAATTGTGAACAGAAACAAAATGTTTTAGTTTGCTAGGTACGACATATTAAAACGTCTTCCTGTCATCTGCACTTGCCTTATGGTGAGCACATTGAAGTTGCCTTCTGCTAGAGAAAAGCCCTGGTTTTCTGTACGGGGCAGCCCAAAGCCAAACGTCAGAACTGAAAGAGTGAGGGTGAGGAGGCGGGCAATCACAAAGAGTAGCGCCCACAGGGTGAAACTGAGAAGAAAAAAGACAAGAGGTTGTTGAAATCAGTAAGGTGGAATTTGCTAATTTCAAAAAATGACAGCTTGATTGTAAGATGAATGAAAGCAGTACCCCTTCTGCTTGTTCTCATCACTGAAGTAGAAGAGGCGGGAAGCGTGGAACAGGAGCTCCACCAGGTAGTGAGGGACCAGCAACACCAGGCCCAGTCTGTGGAGGCTAACACAGGGGAAGAGGAGAGAGGGATGAAGACACAGAATCAACAAAGACCTCAGCGCATGAACAAAGAGAGAAGACAACACTGAACATTATCAGATATAGATACTAAACTTTAAACATACTCTTCTTACAGATAGAACAAAGAGAGAAGACAACACTGAACATTATCAGATATAGATACTAAACTTTAAACATACTCTTCTTACAGATAAGGCTGAAAACACAGTGCGACACCACATGGTTTAATTTCCCATATGGAGTCAGCCTTGGCCTAGACCTGGCCTTACGTTTAAAGATTAGGTTCATGGTGTTGTGTGAAAACAATAAAGAAGTCTAATACTGAGCAACCCGAGTCTAAAAAAACTAACAATAACTTGTGTATTCTTTTTATACACTTTCCTGCAATAGCAAAAATTAACAAAGTTTTATCACACACTGGTTTCAAATATGTATGCGAGATATAACTAGGATATGCTTCCTTATTTAATTCTCAGTGGAAGCCATGCGAACATTTAATTATTTCACTCACTTTAAGACGTAGGCACCAGTGATGTGGACAACGTAAAGGCAGATGTAATAGAGCTGGCGGGGGATGTCCTCCTATGGAAATAAAACAAAGGAGAGACAGAAGTTAGTAACAGCAGCAGCATCAGTAACCTCAGAGCACAGCTTGGTTTAAAGGATCACAAAATATTGTATGTAATAGTTTTATTTAATGTTTAGCGATTGATCTTAACACAAACAACGCTAATTAACACCCCTGTTTTTACACTATATGATACATCTTCTATGCAATTTATGCCTTAACATTTACTTGGCTCTAAAATTATGCCCATACACACATATCCCTAACAACAACAACAACAATAGAGTAGAAAAAGCTTCTTTGCCAGCTTCTGCATGCTTATTCAAACAAAAAACATTTACAGCTTGAGTATAGGTTCTGCAACAAAAGTGTTGTTTTTTTTAAAGGTATTCCTGGCTCTTACAAACTGCACATCTGCAGAGTTGTCAGCTGATTCTTCATGGAGGCACATGAAAACGCCAGCAGGGATTAGCAGCGGTTAGAGGGGACAATAACTGACTGAGGTATAAACAACTGCAGAGCCATTACACAAAATGTCTTCACCAATTCATCTGTAAAAAGGCTACACCGCAAAAACAAGACTGCTGATGTACTTAAATAAGTTGCTTTCAAGTAAAACCTTTTCTTAAACAAGTCTTACCTTCCGTACTTTTTGAAAGTATAGTTCAGGAAGTGCATGGAGCCAATAGGCAATTTGGCAAATGTAGAAGAACTTGACCTGAAAACTAGACAGAGGACAGGTTGTTCAGAGGAGAGAGTCTGGGTGTTATTTCGTCTTGGACAGAAGTTCATATCATATTAATGAACAATAGATAATAGAACAATAGATAATGCTGTGCATGGTGCATGGTGCAATGTTCTGTAACTTCTATTAAAGGGTTAGGGTTAACCCAGCGAGAGGTGCAACAAATGGCATATCAAACAACATCTATGACTTTCAGAATGTGATATGAAAGTTAGAAGAAAAAAACAGGAAGTTGTTTTTTAGATCAATTCCATTACCATCTAATTCAAAACAAGTGAAACAATACAAGTGTATAATATATTTAAAGATAAGGGCTCAAAATACTTCTAAATGGAAAAACTTCCTCAGTAGAACTCCTTTATAATTGGATAATGTGTCAGTGTGTACTTACACCATGTGAGTGTGTGGGTACCCCTCCCATAAGAATGTAGGATTTGTTGCAAAGTCCTCCTGTGGGAGAAGAGACAGGACATCAGATACAGCCTAATGCATGCTGGGACAGAGTGTTTCTTTGACTCCTGACCGCCGTACCGCTGTTAGGATGCTGCAGCCCCAGATGAAGGAGAACAGGTAGAACGCTGCCAACTGTCCAGACTCGTTGAACTTGCTGTGTTTGGTTTTTGACAAATGCAACCTCCTGTTCATTTTCTGAAAATGAACAACATATTACACAAGGTGAACACATAGATTAATCACGTTGGGGACATTTGATTCTTCCTTTTCTATCTTTGAAGGGTGCATCACTCTTTTAGTTAGTCATATCTCATTTCAAAACAAAGATATTGGTACATTACATTCCACAATTGGAAAAAGGGTTTAAGCTTATATAACTGCCTGTTACTGAGTTACAGCTGTCGTGCTTCAACATGAATATAATTAACATCAATGAAGAAGAGGAATATTTCAGCAAGCAAAACCTTCATCAAGTCAAATAATAATGATAACCACTAGGAACTGACATCAAAGATAAAAGACATCATCTTTTCAGTTATTATTGTTTATTCCGCATGCAGCTAGACGTATTGGATGTGATAACTTAAAAACGTCTATACAAGCCTTAGTCATGGATCAGAACAGAGCAAACACACGAGCGTTATTTGATGTGTTTCAAATGAAAAACTAGACCAATACATCTGACAGTGTGCAGGCTGAGAACAAAGCGGCAGAGTGATCCTTCGGCACAGTTTGCTTCCCTCATGGCATGTTAATACTCAAAGGTAAAAAGATCAAAATAATAGGTAGCTGTGTGCGAACAATAAAAAACAATGTGAGCCAATATTATGGCTGTGGAGTTTGGATATTGATGTACTCACGTCCAGAATATATTCTTGTATCAAGGCATGAAGGATGACTGCAATAAGCAAATAGAAAAACACAGTGGCCACATCTTTAGGGCCGTACTGATACAGGTTCACTGGATCACTTTTCTCATCTGAAACAAAAGAGAAACACAAAGTTAATGCCTAAACAAGCTGAGCATTTTTTCAGAATTTTTTTGCAGGAAAATGCAGTTCAATTTCAGTGATCTTAAAAAAGCTGAAATGAGTACTAGTACTGTTAAATTGAGCTCACCAAGAACTTGTGTTACATTGTACTGGACTGTGATGAACATGATGGCGAACTTGGCTGTGACCTGTGACACAAAGAAAGAAACAGGATCAGATCAAAGAGTTTCTCTCTGATCACGAAAATGTTTCATACAAAGAAATCCAAGCCTTTGGTTAGTTAACTCACACTGAAATAAACATGGGAAATAACTCTTACCTGTTTGGGAACACTACTCTTAGGTGTGATCACTTTCTTCAACATGTGCACATAATCATAAATTCATGCACATACAGATTTAGATTAGTAAGGACTGTGGTGATAGTGCAACATCCTGAATTCAATGATAACCATAAATGGGATCTGGGAACATCCAGGGGCTCTAGCAACATTAGGTATTTTGTAAAGTCACTTTCATTGTTAAAATACCTCTAACCATCAGTAATGGTATTGATAATGTATACCAAGCTTTATAACCCAGCATTATCTTACAGATAAATATTGACAATGAGTAAATCTGATCAATTTAAACAATATTTCTTTGGGTGTGTAGTGTGGACAGGTCAGTGTATTGTTCCATTTAAAGTTAGCTATACTTTATCTATCCAATCTGTCAAAAATTGCTGGTAGTTAAATGTGTAGCATGTAGGCAGATATTTAGCCTGGCTATGTTGTTGCCAAAGGCCAGATACATGTATTGATTTCCATCGGCAATGCATTAGCCTGGTAAAATGACCTGTTAGCTGTGCCAGTGGGCCTCCTCGCCATCTTCTTTGGCAATCAGTGAGACACATGAGAAGGGAAGGAGAGAGACACACTATCGCCCCCCTGTCCCTGTAGTGCTGCTGTCATGTCAGCTAACGATAGCAGCAGCCGCTAACATCACTCTGCTAACCACAGGTCCTGTCCAAGCACACAGTACCTCGAACATCAGGCCGAGGAGGATAATCATGGCCAAACACGACACCATGTCGGCGTGATTCTGGATCACAAACTCGTGGCTCAGCACCGGGGGACTCTTGTTCTTCTTGCGGAACCCCATGGCTCACCGATGCGGCTCTCCCTGCTCTGGCTCCGGGCTTCAGGCTGCGCTAGTTCCCCCTCCCGCTGCACTGCTGCTGTTGGCGGCCTCAACGGTCCCAACGGACGGCTGTTTGCTGGTCGCTGTAGTCCGGACACACAGTGAAACGCTGCTTTTAAAAACAGTCATGAAGATGCATCGCACCAAACTAAACACTACAGCACAACACCCACTTTCCCTCTGCCTGGTAAAATCAGATGACGGGTCCTCCCACTTCAGAACCCCATTCATGAACCGCCCAGTAGCATTGACGTAGAAGGAGAACCCAGGCCCGTGGTGCATTCAGGCACTCAAATTTCTATATAGAATTGTACTTTTTTATTCTATTTTCATTTTGCTACGAATAACCAGAAGCTTTAACTCAATAATTGTACCCTTGTATACATAACTATATAATCTGTAAACCAGGT
Organism: Gymnodraco acuticeps; assembly: GCF_902827175.1. NCBI lineage: Eukaryota > Metazoa > Chordata > Actinopteri > Perciformes > Bathydraconidae > Gymnodraco > Gymnodraco acuticeps. The sequence goes on from NW_022989974.1 coordinate 2,199,999, forward strand.
AATTGAAAGCCAGATTAAAACGAGAGGTATTTAATTTCCTTTAAAAAATACAGAGAGAGCTCTCAATTCTAATATTCAGATGCAGTGCCAAAGTTAGGGGCATAACATAACAATAATTTAAAAAAACATTTTAAAAAAAACAGAGGAGAAACTAATCAAGATCTCCGATGTAGGTAAGAGCAAGGCAACTTTAAAAAGACATGCTACAGACGTGCAGTGTCTTTTCTGAACAAGTTTTAGTTTTCTTATTGACTTTTTAACTAAGTATAACAGGAATTATAGCAGTCTAAACCACTAAATACCTTCATTCAGCAACTTTCTATATCAAAAGGTCGGAAATATTAAAAAAATGAAATTCTGATGTTTTATTAACCTTGCTAAAGATGGAATTAAATCCAAGCTTAGAGTAATACATCACTCCTAGTTTTAAACTGTTTGCTAGAACTCCAAAGCATTTAGTTTAGTGCATTTCTTTTTACAGCAGGATAGGGATATATTTAATTAGGCTTTTAATATGGGTTATTGTAGTGGGATCACTGTTCATCTCTCATTGTTTTTCTGTTTTGCTTTCATAACTTGTTTTTAATTAAGTTTTTTACTCTTTATTTCTACAAATATGCTATTGTTTTTATTCTTATCTTACTCTGTAAAGCACTTTTGGCTGCAAGTTATTTTTATTATTATTACGATTTAATCCTATAGTATATTATAGGCAAAATATTAAAGTGTCTAATGTTCATAGCAAGCACCTTTGAAATGTTAAATGTATATTGCGGATAATAGGTTTTCAATTTTTCTGGATGCAGGAGATCTGGGGATCGAACCGTGGTCTCAAATTTAAAGCTCAAGATTTTATTTTGGAGGAAAAAAGAAAAAGGCCGGAAGTTTCCATTGTGTGTGTTTGGAGACCTCCCGTTTTTAACGAATTAACATGTACTTTAGTCATATGATTGTTAGTTACTTATACGGGTTTCATCTGAATGAACGGAAATTAATGGAGAAATGACGGAGATAACCAACAGTCAGGTAAGTAATGTTAACATGGCGTTGATCATACACGATCATTACTGCGAACGGCTAATGCTAGCTAGCGTTTTAGCTGTCGTCACCTTAGCTAATTAACCGTGAGTCGAAGTTTTCTTTGAAACAGGATGGTCTTTCTTTTAATAATGCACGCCAGTGAAAGTCAGTCTTTTTGTGGTTTAAGTAACTGCTGACGTATGTCTTTTGTGGCTTTACCTGGGCAGTTTAATGTCATTGTAAATATAACCCCATAGCTTTTTTTATTCGTTAATGATTTGCAGCCTAATGTTATGTCAAATACGCATTCAGGTGACACATTTTGAACACGTTTGGTTCTCTGCCGCTAGAGGTCAGTATGAGACAGGACCGAAATAGCTACACATAAGCTAACCCTCTACTTTTAAACCAGTAGTCTGAAATTTGATACAGCTTCACATAACGTAATTGCCATGTTAATATCATATAATTTGCAATAGTATCAATTATAGGATCAGTTTGAATACAAGTTGCGTAGTGTTACTAATCACTCTCACTGCCCGGCTAGCTCAGTCGGTAGAGCATGAGACTCTTAATCTCAGGGTCGTGGGTTCGAGCCCCACGTTGGGCGCACAACTTTTTCACTTTCGGTCACAAACTGGTTCGTCGTACTCGATTGCATTTTATAAACCTAGGCTATTTGTAAACCACATTTCAGATCTGCGGAGAGATGATAAGACAGTAGAAGATAATACTACATTGTAATAGCTGGTAAATTATGAATAGGTCAACAAAATTAAAGTCAAGTTAGGAAGCGATTATTCCTATTCTTATAGTCGGACGTCATTTTTAACTGCGTGTAGGAAAAACCCATTTCAGTATAATGCAGTCCAATATAACAGTATACTTTACACACCTATAGTCATTCTAGTATTGAGTCAACAATTGCTTCAGGGAAACATGTATGACAGGGTTATTATGTAGGATTTATTTACATCCTATTTGACTAATTGTGTATTTTATCACTGCTGCTGAATATCAAAGGACACAAAAAAACAGGTGCATTATTCAGCTGTGTTTAATTATTAATGATCACTGTTATAGCACAGACGTTAAAGAGGAATACACTAAGCACACTTTATACAAAGCCCCCATGGTGTATAATTGAAATGTGAGCATTCCTTCTCATAGAGGAAGGGATACATATTTAAAAATGTTTTACATTAATTCATGTTTACTGTTAACTCATCGGGTTATTACCAGTCTATGGTTATTACAAAGGCCGTTAAGTTATTCCAGTAACACCAGTAACGTGTGACATTAAAACATATTATTTACATAACTATTTTTCACTGTCCTATACAAATCATCATAAACATGTTTTCACTGTACACATTCTAATTTGAGCTGCCTTATTTTCTTATTGTTTTTTTTCAGGCTGCATGTCAAAATAGGTAAGGAGCAACAGCCTTTATTTTTCTCTTGTAACAGCCAAGAGGGAGGGAGGAGTTTAAACAAAGGCCTCTCCACATAAAAAAAAATGGAGGCTTGTGCAGAGAAGCCATGGTGTCCTGCTCTTCACAGTCTACATGCTGCCATTCATACTTCTAAAGCCTTCAAATAAGACAACTACAACCAGGGTCTACACTTGGAAACTTCAAAACAGTGTCACACAGGGTTTGTATGTCAAAAATACTTATATTAATCATGTTATTTTGTGGTTTTGTGGCCTAGTTCTATGCTTATTTTTTCTTCCCCTGTCTCTGACACTCACAGTGCTGCCCCTGCCTGCACTGAACAAAGATAATTACTCAGGAAACATTTCGGCCAATCAGAAGCGGCCTTGTATCCTGCCTGTGAGGAAGGCGACCAGTCAGGATCTGGCTAACAACACCGGGGCCTGATCGCCTTGCCTGAAGAACGGAGCCTTCCCCGGCTGAGGGCTGAGAGTGTCCTCCATGTTTTATAAGTGTTGACATAACAGTGTGTCAGGCAGCCATGCATCCACAGAGGTAAGCTCTGTCTTTTTTCATCTTAACTCTGATAATAACATGGCTTCCTTCTTGTCGTTGTGGTGACTGTTGCTTTCTCATGATGAATGTGCACACCTTAAAAATCAGTTTAGTGTGCTGCAGCAGCAGGAGGAGGAGCTGGGGTGGATTGGAGGCCTCAGCAGGCCTCTGCGCTCCACTGTGGTGAGGGTGGGGGGTTGGGTAACGACTCTCACCCTTGCTCTCTCTCTGTGTCTCAGGGTCACATGGGTGCCCCAGACAACCAGGCTGCCATACAGGAGGCAGAGTGGACCATGGCAAATCCTTTTCCTTTTTTATAATGCAAAAGAGAGTTAGATTTAAAAATGGCACCCACATTTCCCTCTCTGTTGTGGCAGTCTGTGTTGTAGCCTGGCAGAGAAAGAATGGGGGATGGGCAGTGGAGGGTGAGAAGGGGGGGTATTATGTACCCTTTGTAAGTGGATTGGCTCTGTGCTGTTTTTTTGTGTGTCATGCCAGGCCGGGGAAAAGACGTGGGGGGCAACAGATGTGCCTGTTAGGAAGACACAGAGTGAAGAGCATATCTGAATACTGGTTTTTAGTCTTGATATTACAAAAGAAAAAAAGAAACTGAATGACTTGGTACACATGAAAGGAAACTGTACTGGGCATGTAGTTTCCACTCTCCTTATGAGCCGGCACGAAACAAACCTTTTGACCAAGGGAGATCTTTCAGTTGAATCTATAAGAAATAATATGTTAGGACTCAGGGTTCTTCTTCTTTAAAGCTACAGGCCCTGCGTTTACAGCCCTGGGCTTCGTCCTCTCTACAACACTATTGTGAAACTACTTCCTCCACTCTCTGATACTCAGAAGGACAGGGGCCATTTTGTGTTTGGCTCTCCTCTAGTGCTCTCTTCACAGACCAGACAGCAGGGACAGGGAAACAACACCAGACTAAACAGGTTTTTACTGACGTGTGTGTATGTGTCTGTTTGTGTATGTGTTGCAATATTTTCCCCTCTTGGTACTCTGTGTTCTTTCTGCTTCACATACACAAGTAATGTGATATAACAGATATAAAGAAAGACGCTTGTCTTTATAGATATTTTAATGAAATATACACAAAGACAAGGTGCATGAGTAAACCTGTCACTGCTTGTTGCCCCTGATTTTTCAGAGCACAGACTGTACATTGTGTTACATAATGTATCACCAATTTAGCAATCTCTACTGCGTGGGGGGAAACAAAGGACGTTTTCTTTCTCTTGTGGCATGACACAAGATTTGTTTCATCTACACGACACAGAAAATAGTAACAAGACAATCTCTGCTCCCTTCTCTCTGTAAACCCAGAAGTTAACTTCCACTATTAAATAGAAATGAGTCCCTCCCATATATTGCATTTGCTTCTTACTGTTACTCCATAGTGCTTGATTAAGCCTGTTTGTATAAAAGCTACACCGATAGTTGGAAATGTCAGCAATGTGTAACGTCGTGTTGTTTGGACAGATTGGGTGGGCCTCCTTCTGAGTCAACGAAGCAGCTAAACAGGACGGAAGAGGTTGAATTGCAGAGTCGTGCATGACAACCACAAATACAATCTCCAAAGAAATGTCATTCTTTCAAATCCCCTCTGTTTTATTCTCTCATAACCGCGAAGGGCAAACTAAAATGCAAGGAATACAAAACGTCTTATGCAGGGGGAAATCTCTGCATTGCAGCAAAAATGCTTTTTAAGAGGAAGAGGGGAGCCTGCACACTGTGATCCGTGTGGCACAGCGCAGCCGACCAATAATGTTCCACCCTGTTGGCCCTCCAGCCAATTGCAGCTGCAGTCGAGGTTAAAGATTGACAATCAGAGGGAGAGCAGCAGGGAGAGCAAGGGCCTTCTGGAAAATTCCACAGCCATCTTTGATTCACCCTGTACAGCCTAATATAAATCCAGGTCAATTTTTTTCTTTAATACACGATGTTGTGTGCCTAGTATTGTTTAACATTGTGAAGGTGTCATGCTAAAACAGGTTTATGTGGTTAAAATAATTGTATTACATTTTAAAAAGGATCTTATTCCTTTTGCTTTAATTATGTTTATGTTGATTTCAGGAGAGAAAGCTAAACTATGCATTTCTTCATTTTTCTACATGCGGTTGTTGGTCTTGTGAAAGCTGAATGTCTCTTGTCATTTGAAGATCCTAATAACCTCTCTTGGGTTTTCTAGGGTAGCACAGGGAGTTGGATGTTTTGTAGTCACTCGTATTAATCCCAAGTGTTTTCAGTGGCAGTTCCAGAGCAAAGAGTGCAGTAATGATGTTTGCATCGAGCAGCTTTCCTGGACCGCCATAAAGAGAGGCCATTTGTTCAGATATGTGTCTGTTGATGTGTAAGTACTGCACATTCTTTAAGTATAGAGAAAAGCTCTGCCAGCATCGCAGTGTGGCTTCACAGTGATGGTCCCTCTTTCTTCAGAATGAAATCTAATTATTCTATGACAGCAGTATTCAGGCAAGGAGGCAAGCCATGATCGAAGGGGAAAAAAAGGGAGATGAGTGCCTCTCATTTTGCTGGATTTTCCTGTGTCTCCCTCTCTGTGTTCCTCCTTATCTGTGTGGTCGTCAGTGAAGGTTGGTCTTGACACAGCCGTGTTTTTTGAAATGTTGGACTGTAATCTCCACAGATCTCTCTGGTCCTCCTGCATGGATGTGCCAGTGCCTGAGTCTCGGAGTGGGGGATGGGGGAGAGGGGGGAGGGGAGCAAGCTGTGGCCTCCATTTTCTGTGACGAGAGAACCCTGCTCGTCTCTCACAGGAGTGGAATCTAAAAGGCATTGAGTCAGTGTTATTTCCTTTTTGTCCATCAGGTACTGCTTGAAGAGGGGAATACTGTGTGTTTTCTTGAACCCCGCGTCTCCCTGGAATACATCCCAGAATCTGCTGAGGATTTCTTTGCCTTGTGTGATGGATCATAGCTCCTAATCTGAAAATGTCTTTTGGATCAGCATACTTTTTCACTGTGGGTCATCCTGTCTTCCTGGTAGTAGTAGCAGCATAGCTTGTTATTAAGTGTGTATACATGATAGGGCTGTGGCACTTTGTGCAGCAGCTCTCCCCGCTGAAGGCGAGTGTCTCTCTTTTCAGGGCTGAGGTACACGTAGCAGAGCGGCTTGGCTAACGTTGTCTTATTTTCATGTGGGCCTCGTTTGTTCACTCTGTCCGGAACAGGAAGGCCCCGGAGGGGTTGGGGTTTCTCAGTGTGTGTGTGTGGGGGTGTGTGTGTGTGTGTGTGTGTGTGTGCGCGCGTGGCTGTTGACAGGAAGAAACAAGATACCCATATGCCATATTTCAAAAGAAACTTGGCTCTTTTCAGGCGAAGCAGGTTATGATGCATTTATTTTCTTGAGTTTCACTTTGATAAGCTCTCTGTGATAAGCATACTGAGAGAACAATGAATGCTTTTAGAATAGCCTTGATGATTGTGAATTGTTTACTTAGTCACATTATCTGGAATTTTGACTAGCAGAAAGAGGATGTTTTAATCATTTTTAAACCTGAGTTGTGAAGCAAACATTAAGGATGACTTAGTGTTTAAATGGGTATTGATGTGATAGCTGATGTGATCCGATCTAATCTCTCCCTGAGTCGTTAAACCTTTTAGGATATGTGTAGTAACCTCCTTATGCCTCTCAGAGAACTGACATTTGATCAACTTTGTGAGGAATGTCTCTTTAAGAATGGAGGAGGGGACTTGAACAGCATTCCTTTACTTTCAGAAGAAGAAAAAAGAGGCTTATCCCACAATTGTGGTTGACCTTTGAGTCGTAGCCTGTAAACCCGTCATCCTATCTGGAAACCAGAGCTGCAAGCAAGCTATGAACTGGTCAAGTGTGTGACCTGTCAGGGGTCTTTGGGAGGGTTTTCTTCTTGGAGCTTGAGAATAAAGGCGACATCCTTGGAACAGGGCCCTCTGTTTCTCTGACAAAGGAGGAGCCAAATACTCAGAGACTTGTATTTATCACCAGAACCCTTTTATTTACACCCCCTTTGACTCTATCCTTGGAGGAAAAGAGATGAGAGCAGGACATTAGACCTCGGAAATCAGGTTTTCCTGTACTTTATGTGCATGTGGGCAATTATATTCTTCTCTTTTTGATTGATTCATAACTTGAGATTTAATTTATCTATGATAATAATACCCTGATTACACAAGCTTTGTAAACACAGCAGGATAAAAAGCTGATTTTAAAAGAAACCATACAAAATGCTTAGTGTACATGTATGTAACTACAAGTATGTGTGTGAATATTTTCTTAATGGAAAATGCATGGGTCCAAATTTAAGAATTCACTGATTGCAGTGATGCATTTGTCTAAGAAAGCTGCTTTTAAATATATATGCGGTGAAGCTTTAGGCCAACCTTTTTTAGATATACTTCTCTTGAAGCTTGTGAAGCGAATCTCTTGCTATCTGTTGCCAAGAATGGGCCAAAATTCTCCTGGGCCACCCTGTTGTTACTGAAGGGGCTCGAGGGGTAGCAGAAACATATACTGTTATTATCATGAGACACTGTCCATCCATTAGTAAGGACCTACTCTCTGACTTTCCTTACTAATTTTCTTTTGATCATTTGTTATCAAGATAGTACCGCAAAGATCAGGAACTAATTTGGCTACAATCTATTGCTGTTGAAGGACGTAGGGTCGTATGTGTTGTTGTGAATATTAATTCACGGAGGAGCGTTGCCATGGCAATTGTTACAATTTCTTGCAGTGTAAAAGCTTATTTGGACTCGTTCTTCACTGATGTAGAAATAATTTGAACTTGGAAGCACAATGTCAGAGATGTGCTTAAATTAAGTGAAATTTAAAATGAATAACAATGGTAACCTGGAGTAGTCCCTATTGACAGATCCTTTGGGACCTGGGTGCCTTAGGTGGTTTTCCACTTGTTTACTGTTATGCTGCTGTGGCTTCTGAACACCCTTTCTGACTTTGTGTTTGCCTCTCTTTCTCTGTTTCTGTGTGCTCTTGTGTGCTGCTCAGCAGTCTGGCTGAGGAGGAGATAAAGACAGAGTCTGATGTGGTAGAGGGGATGGATGCATCCGTACGATCCAAAGGTAAGTCTCCAAATGCCGAGCACCTCTCATTAAGAGTCAAACATCTTAGGCATTTTAGTTCCTCAATAATGTAGAGGTTATTAACTGTAAGTTATGAGAGCTGTGTAATGCATCTTCGGTCTCCTAGGATTGCAAAGATAATGCATCATGCCTGGCTGCCTGCCTGTTTAGAATTAGTCAGGTATCAACGCAGGGTTTTGTTAGTTCAGTGGGAGCCCTTGAACTATTTGTTCCTATAATGTGGTAATATAATATGTACAAGAGGCATCCTTAGTAATAATGAGATCAGTGAGACTTCTGTTAGCAGTAGATATTTATTTACCATGTTGTTGTAAACGCTAAGCATCTGACCATTTAATATCTCAGCTGAAATAAAATGTGTATTTCCTTGCTAAACTCTAAGATTGGGGAATGCTGGGAAGGATATATTTCTGTTAATTATGTTTTCCCCCATCTTGACTTTTTCTAAGAGTAGCTTAATAACTGTCATGGCACCTGTGTTTTAATCTTCTTACGTTTCTGTATTGTGCAGTGAACAGAACGAGTCTTTTTCCCATTGTGTGATGATTTGATGTCTTTCCTCTTCCAGTCCCTGATCCACCAGGGTCAGCAGAACGGCTCGTGGCACCACAGAAGAGAAAGGTGTCCAGTCCCACACATTCCTCCAATGGACACTCTCCCTCGGACACCTCTCCCAGCCCTCTCAAGAAAAAGAAGAAGCCTGGGGCCATTCACAGTGGCAGCAAAGACCAGGTAAGTGCTCCAGTGAGCTCATTTCGAGATCTGGCGTGTTCTCCAAGGCTATGGACGACGGTTTACTCGCTCAACTGGAGGCCTTTCCTTCAGTTAGCAAAGGAGATAGCACCACAAATAATCCAAAACAAATGCCCCATATCAAATGCACTGTTAAGTTCAATTCAACTCTCTTTTGGTACCAGGTGTTTCTCTTTTTTTCTTTCCAATATGGATAAAACCCCTTCAGCACTGACGGGATTGTCAGCTGATTGTCATAGAGGCACCATGTGAAATTGTCTTGACATAATTTCCAATGCAATGTGATAAAGCCTTTATTTTTCAACCTAACAAAAAAATGTAGTTTTGCAGGCTGCTGCCTTTGAATATCGGGGTCATATAAGACTAATATTGATTTTTAAGTAGCTTGAGTATTTATTTTACTATCCACAACTTTTGCTAATGGAACACCCAAAAAAGAGTTTTATAAAAAGTCTTTAGTAGAGCCATGCAGTGGAAATGTGGTGAACTAAAACATGAGTTTGGAGGGCTTTGTTTTCCAGCAAAGTTCCAAAGCTTTAAACACCAATGAGCTGACAGAATATTTACTCATAAGTATTGTATCTAATATTTACATGTACTAACTACAGTATTTTTTTTGCCAAATACATTTACACATACGATGAATTTGACTTGTCGTACATACATACGTTTAGTTACAGATGGTAGAAAAATAAGAAAAACAACCATAAAAACAACATTGTTTAAGTACAAATACTATTTTATGTACTTATATTGCATTGTTTGAGGAACCTGTGATCCAAGTTTTTAAAAGAGAAATACATATCGTAGTGTCAGAGCACGTCAGTATTGAGTTTTATCTGTAGTACACTCAGTTTAAAGATAGATTTGTATGGACATAACATGCATGGATGTAACCTGCTGTAACGTTGGAGATGTCTTGCTGTAATAGATGTGTTGTGTAGGTTTAGAGCACTGCCATGAATGCATGGTCAGCTCACAGTTTATTATCAGACATTTTGCATTTTTTTTTATAAATGACCTCTGGTCATTTATACTCTGTGGTTATGCGGAATTTAAGTGAATGTATTTTGATGATAAATATTATCTTAACTGCTTGCCAATTATTGCGGTGCCGAGTGAGTCCCTTTTGCCCTTCAGTCCTCTGTTTAACTTACTTTAAACTGACAGACAATTCTAGGGCCGAACAATTACTCCTTATTTTAAAGTAAATGTAATATGGCTTTTTTCAAATGGCATTAGATACATTATTTGTTATAGGTGAAATGTGTCAACAAATATTTTAAATTGCTCAAGTAATATTTAATAGACTAGAGACTTAAAGGTGGGGTAGGTAAGTTTGAGAAACCGGCTCGAGATACACATTTTGTTATATTCCATGGAATGCTCTTAACATCCCGATAAAATGAATATCTGAAGTGCTTTGACAAAAAATCCATAAAAAAATGTCATCTGTGGAAGCCGTGGCGCTGTAAAAAGCACGACCAATCATTTTAGCCGGCCCGGCTAAAATAACTGGATGGCCTACCTGCCTGTCAGCCTTCCACCTGTGCACACACTTATCTCGTGCCCTCATTGGTCATGTGCGTGTTTGTGTGTGTTGGAGGAGGGGCTCTGTAAGGAAGTGGCAGATTTGTTCCGGCTGTGTATTTTCAAATTCTAGTGCACTCGAGCTGGTTTCTCCAAAATTACCTACCCCACCTTTTAAGCTAAAGATAATTTTGACTGTGAATCAGCAAAGTACAAGTTTGGTTTTTTATAACCACAATGCTAACTTTGTTGACTATAATAACTGAAATACAACAGCTCTCATACTAGGGCTGCACAATTTTGGGAAAAAAATCGAATTGCGATTTTTCTGACAAATATTGCGATTCGAATTGCGATATTTATTTTTAAGCGACCCAACGGAAGTTTATTGTAAAATGCGGCCATAACTCCGGCTAGAAAGGTCGTATCAACGTACTCCCGTCTCTAGCACCCACACAGCCCGAGCTACGAGTGAAAGAACTAAACTTACATGAAACTTCCGTTGGGTTGCTTTAAAGTCAAGCTTCAGTTTAAGATTCAGCCTGTAATAGATGTAGACCATGTGATGGAGCATCACTAATCTGACTCAGATGCTTTGTTTCACCAAACCATCTAGGAAAGCTCCATTGGAAGCCATTTGGAAAGGGCAGGCACTTTCAAAAATACTTGGCAGCTGATTGGATCAATCTGTCTATCACCTTCTATCATGGGCCACTTCTGATTGATTAACAATGGCTGGTACATGTGGAGCATAGCACTTCTGATTGGTGTGGATGATTGACACAAGAAGAAAAAAAAAAGTTTAAAAAAAATCGCAGGCTTTGCGATTTGATAATCGCATCATTTCAAATCGCGATTTCGATTTAAAATCTATTAATCGTTCAGCCCTATCTCCTACTCAAGCTCACGCCCTTAAACCTGTTTGGTTAGTCTTGATTCACTCGGTGAAATGTTCAGATAATTTAACTATTTACTTAATTAATTATTTAATTATTTTGTTGGGTTTATGAACTGTTATGCCCTATATGCTGCTTTCCCTGCTTACCCATCCATATTGCTGTCTTGTTTTTGTTGCACTGCACCTTTTTTGTGTTCCTGCGTGTTTTTGAAACCTGCCCCCTTGTTTTTCTTACCTGCATTTCAGTCAGAGCTAAGACATGGTCCCTTTTACTATATGAAGCAGCCAGCACTCACCACAGACCCTGTTGATGTTGTACCGCAGGACGGCAGGAATGACTTCTACTGCTGGCTGTGCCACCGCGAGGGCCAGGTGCTCTGCTGTGAGCTCTGCCCCAGGGTGTACCACGCCAAGTGCCTCAAACTACCAGCTGAGCCCGAGGGCGACTGGTTCTGTCCAGAGTGTGAGGTATCTCGCAGAAGATGTGTATGTGTGTGGCTGTACAAAAACGATTGTGGCAAGGCACAATCTTGCTTGCTTAGTAGACAAAACGGGTGTCAGACTATGTACCATGAGCAGCTTCAGGGGCACAAGAACAAATTGGTGAAATAACTGCCTTTGTTTTGGCTGATTCAAAAAACCTTAGCCCTACATGACACATGGTGTGACACCCAGCAAGCTTATTGCTCACACTGCAAGTTTTAACGATTTTAGATATTGAACATTTTGATCAGCTTCTTAATATTCAGGCAAATTTACTATGCTCTTCTTTTAATTGGAACAATCTAAAAATCAAAATATACAAGCTAAATCAAAATAAAACATCTAAATCAGACTGTTTATTGGTATCTTGTTCTTGTAATTGGTGTTTGATGATTTCATGATGTGTTCTTTGTATCATTATTAAAAAAAGTTTATTTTGTTGCAGAAAATAACGGTTGCTGAATGCATCGAAACCCAGAGCAAGGCAATGACATTGCTCACAATAGAACAACTCTCCTATTTGCTCAAATTCGCACTTCAAAAGATTAAACAGCCTGGGGTAAGACCTGTAAAGATCCATTGCATGCTGCTTTAATATATGGGCTCAGAACAGTCTCATAATACACACATGCACACAGAAGGATTCAAACTTGTATTTCCGGATCCATACTTGTGTTTTTCAATGCACACACAAATGTATTCGGTTTCATATACATGTAAATAAAATCCAAACACAGAAAAAAGTTTTATATATGTATTTTTGATCCTCACTTATTAGTTTCCCGTTTAAATCCCCTGCACCTGCAAACACAAACCGCTTTCTGTGCACGGATCGCTTTGCATTCGTGTGTGGTTTTTTTGAGACTCCCCTGACGGTCAGCCGATTCGTACTTTAAATGTGTTCTATCTATAGCCAATCAGATGTCTCCTTCATTCTAAGCCAATCACATGAGCGCGCCCCCACGAGGGTAAGATTACTTCATATAAGCATTTTGCGCAGGCAGGTCAGCTCGCTAAACAGAGGGCGGAGCATCAGGTGATCATGCAGAGCAGCAGTGTCTCCATCAGACTCAGCAGCTGATCTGATCTCTCTCTTCGCGTCCGGTTATACTTCACTCGCGTTTATGTCCATATCGATCAGATCCAGCTCTCCTGGTCGGCCTTTATAGAGAGCACCGATCAAACTATTAAGAGTGAATATCGGCCGATAATGACCGGCGGGGCTCCCCCCCGTTAACAGGTCACTGTCTAGCACTGGCTTCGTAGTGCACTGATCGATTAGGCTAAGCTAACCTGTAGCTGCTCCCTCCACACTCACAACAACTTCATACAGACATAAATAAAGCAGCTGTATTCGCCATACAGGAAACACACATTTAAAACGGTTTTGCCTGCCGTTTTTGTGTACACAAGCATTCATCAATGGTTTGGAAAGTGGCGCTGTACCTTAATAATATAAAGGCTTGTATTTGCGTGCATTTCCTGTTCGGAAAGTGGCGCTGTACTGAGAGTGGAGGGTGTCCTGACATTAGCGCCTGCAGGCAGGCTCCATGGAGCTGTCAGCTCCATGGAGCTGTCAGCTCCGGACTGCGCAAAATGCGTACATGAAGCGCTACGTCATGAACGCAAGAAATCTACCCTCGTGGGGGCGCGCTCATGTGATTGGCTTAGAATTGAGGAGACATCTGATTGGCTATAGATAGAAAAAATTACAAGTACGAATCGGCTGACCGTCAGGGGAGTCTCAAAAAACCCACACACGAATGCACAGCGATCCGTGCACAGAAAGCTGTTTGTGTTTGCAGGTGCAGAGGTTTTAAACGGAAAACAAATATGAGGATCAAAAATACATATGTAAAACTTTTTTCTGTATTTGGATTTTATTTACATGCATATGAAACGGAATACATTTGTGTATGCATTGAAAAACACAAGTGTGGATCCGGAAATACAAGTGTGAATCCTTCTGTGTGCATGTGTGTATTATGAGACTGTTCTGAGCCCATATTAGTAAGCCTCTTATAATCTTCCTTTGTCTAAGAATGTGTTTTTTATAAAGCCCCTGAGGCAAATCTGTGATATTGTTAGATAAAAATATAAATGACTTGACTTTAAGTGACATTTATATTCAAACACAAAAGTCCAGGACATGCATTCAGAACATCAGACATCTAACATTGGCTAATGCATGTGTCTCTTTTTTTGTCCACGGTGAGCAGACTGAACCTTTTCTGAAGCCTGTGTCTCTGGAACAGCACCCGGATTATGCAGAGTACATTTTCCACGCCATGGACCTGTCAACTTTAGAAAAGGTAACTTTGAATTGAATTGAATTTAAAACAAACATAGAACCATTCTTAGGAGCAAGGTCTGCTGCTCCGATTTTTTAATGAATACTTATTTTCTTTAAAGTGTCTTTAATTTTGTTTTTTTTCTCTTTTTAATAGAATATCAAAAAGAAAATGTATGGCTGCACTGAAGCCTTTCTTGCTGACATGAAATGGATTTTACACAACTGCATAATCTATAACGGAGGTAAGCTAATTACATATACCAAGAATCACCCTATTCAACAAATTTAAACCATTAAATTAAGATGGTGATTTGATTCCAGGCAATCACAAATTAACAGCAACTGCTAAAGTCATCATCAAGATTTGTGAACATGAGGTAAGGAGCTTCACTAATTTAATAGTTGCAAATATTCCATAAATATTTGTACTTTAATCATTAATTGCATATCTGTTTTCCATTGTATACATATTTTTTTAGATGAATGAGATTGAGGTGTGTCCAGAGTGCTACCTGTCTTCATGCCAAAAAAGAGACAACTGGTTTTGTGAGCCATGTGTAGGTCCTTACATCTTCAGCAGTATATTAATACAGTTAAGTTCTGAATTTAGAGATGTCAGGCACTGACTTATCCTGCTTTGTCCCCAATAGAGTCCACCCCACCCTCTGGTCTGGGCTAAGCTAAAGGGCTTTCCCTTCTGGCCAGCAAAAGCACTTAGAGAAAAGGACGGGCAGGTAGACGCACGTTTCTTCGGGCAACATGACAGGTAAGAGAAGCGTTTCAGCATTGTTGGGGAAATGTGCTCTATGTATATGAATTTGGGAAACGTCTAAAGCCCAGATAAACATCCCGGTTATTCTAATTTTGTATTGTGCTTGTATGTAGGGCCTGGGTACCCATCAACAACTGCTACCTCATGTCCAAAGAGATCCCTTTCTCTGTAAAGAAGACAAAGAGCATTTTCAACAGTGCCATGCAAGAGATGGAAGTCTATGTGGAAAACATTAGCAAGAAATTTGGGGTCTTCAACTATGCACCCTTCCGGACTCCCTACACGCCCAACAACCAGCTACAGATGCTGCTGGACCCCTCCAACCCCAGTGCTGGGACAGTGAAGACAGAGAAACAAGACAAACTCCGCTTCAACTTCGATATAACTGCGTCTCCTAAAATGGTCCTGGGCAAGAGTTCCACACCCAGTGGCATGAGCCGGAGGGTCTCAATGACAGACATGCCTCGGTCTCCCATGAGCACCAACTCCTCGGTTCACACTGGGTCGGATGGGGAGCAGGAAATGGAAAAGCACAGCAGGAATCCCGGCTTCCACTACAGCACTGGAGAGGAGTCAATGGACTGTACTGGTAAATACATGTTAAAGGGACTATAATCTATTTTTTTATATGAGCAATTTATCAAAGATATTTAAAAACAGCGTGTTGGTAGCAAGATACTACAAATCTCCAAAATAAATGCATTCATCAGGTGGCTAGAAACACATCTTAGAATGGATGATGATGTTGCTCCATAACTGCTGTGATTATTAACCTGACAAGCCATGAAGAACAAATTCAAATGTTCAATAAGCAACTCTTTGTCATAAGTGGAATGATGGCATTTTTTAAACAATTTAACATTTGTAATTACAGCATCTCCTATGTCAGGGAAGATGGGTCCTGCAGGCAGCCCGAAGCCCTTTAACCCTGGACTAGTGCCCAAGCAGGAGAGGACTGCAGGTACAGGCGGTATCCTCAATCTAAACCTGGGTCAGTACCAACAGTAACTAATCATGTTCTCATGAAGACCAATATTAAACGCATCATTATTGCGCTCATGTTGTGCTTAAACTGAACATTTACCTCTGTCTCCTCAGACCGGGTGAAGGCTGAGATGGATCTGAAGGAGCTGAGTGAGACCGTGCAACAACAACAACAGCAGCAACAGCAGCAGCAGCAACAACAACAGGGGGGCTCAGCTTCCCTCCCCACCCCAAAGAGGTCCATCAGGAGCCTGGACAAGACCATTGAGAGTTGCAAGGCACAGCTCGGTACATACACAATTACCTTTGGGATATTTTAAGCACAGAACTTTATTCTTTTACTCAACAAGAACAATATTTCAGTTTTTGTGTAGTCTATTAGCAAGAAGAATGTTTTATTTATAGTTTTAATATGATATATGCAATATTTCATGGGATACATTTGGGAGGATTTACCCAAAAAACATAAAACAAGAATCTTTCAGAGATACTGTGACTGCTACAGATTTAGTACTGGTGTCAGGCTACTACCAAAGAAAAGGATCTTATATTCTTTATTACACAGTCTGACAGACAAAGTAAACCGTTGTTTGCTATACTTTTAAAGTAATTAAGAATATACGCTTCTCCATACAGGTATAGATGAGGTCTCTGAAGACGTATACAAAGGTGTGGATCACAGCGACTCAGAGGACTCTGAGAAATCTGACTCAAGTGACAGCGAGTATCTCAGCGACGAGGAACACAAGCCAAAGATCTCCGCCCAGGACGACAAGGACAAGGACAAAGCAGAGAGAAAAAGGCCCAAAGCAAGCGCCGATGGAGAGAGCAAGGAGGGAGTTACAAGGACAGCGGATAAAGCCACTCCTGAACCCATGCTCAAAGACAAGCACGGTAACAACGGCCTAGTGAGGGACCTCCAGGAGAAGCCCAGAACGCTTCAGCCTCTCGCTGACAAACCCAAAGCCCCAGAGGAGGGCAGAGGAGCTGCTGCCACATCATCAGCTGAGCAGGACTCTGACTCTGAAAGAGAGCTGGTGATCGACCTGGGAGACGAACATGGAGGCCGCGACTCAAAGAGGGCGAGGAGAGAGCCAGGAGCCAAAACTCTCAAAGAGCCCAATGTCGCCAAGCTGGAAGGTGAGGCCTTACAGATAGCTATCTTTTCCTCAGGCTAGTGTCTGAGCCGGTTGTTCCTGTTTTCTTATGTATACATTCCGTGGATTAGTGATGTGTGTTTGGCAAATTACAATATATAACATATTATGGTCCCCCTTTTCTTAAAAATACTATTTATAAAACGTCTTTATTCTCAAACAAACAACCTTTATCAGAAATATAAATTGTCACATTACGAAATTTGCACAAATCTGGCAAACGGTTAACCTTTCCGAAATTCATGAAACATACGTTTTAAATACTAAAAGTATTCTGTTATCTCTCAGTGCAGCTCATGTTGGAGCCACAAAGGCTTTATCCAACAATCTTTACACATGGACATTGAAAATGTACACGGGAACTCTTATCTACTTTACTCATTACCAAAAAAATCCTGTTAATTTAATTATTTGTCTTCAAAAGTGGCTCCAAGTCTAGTTCCTCAATTAACCCTGTTGGGTTTAAATTGACCACAGTAGAAATCCATAATGCCTCACACTTATGGCGAAATATTATGTTATTTTTGCTCAGGTAAACTGTCTTCATCAGCTGCAGCATCTGCTCCATCACGGGAGGCCGCCTCTAACCTAAAAGACTCTTTACAACCGGCCATCACAGCAGCCCTCAACCTTGTTTCCACTGCAGCTTCTGGTCAGCCCAGTGCTGCCACAGCCTCCAGTGGATCCACCAGTGCACCCTCTCCTGCCACCTCGGCCTCCACAACATCGCCAGTACCTGCAGCTGTAAAGAAACAGCGCCCTCTACTGCCTAAAGAGGCCGCTCAGGCCGTGCAGAAGGCGGTGGTTTGGAATCCAACCAAGTTCCAGACGTCCTCTCAGAAGTGGCACATGCAGAAGGTTCAGAGGCAGCAGCAGCATGAGGAGCCGGCAGCCGTGCAGTCCCCGGCTCAGAGTCCGGGGCAAACACAAAGCCCACAGCAGCTGCAGAACTCCTCAAGTACCCGCTATCAGACCCGACAGGCAGCCAAGGGTATATACACCAGCATAATCATTCACCTGAACATTACACCAAAAATAATGAGATATAAGAGGATACAAAGATGATTGATTTCCATTTTTTATCCTCTACTCCCTACAGGGCAAAAGGACGTACCTCAGAGTACTTCCTCGTCGACAGCTGCCCAGGTCACAGGGAACTCCTCTTCTTTCAGTTCAGGAGACGTGCAGATCCCTACAGGCTCAGCCGATGTGGCTGCTGACATAACCAAATACACAAACAAAGTAATTTTGACAATTTTACTTCATATTAATAATATAACTTCACTTTAACTGTGTACTAATATCAAAATGTTCCTAAATCTTGCAGATGATGGATTCGATAAAAGGGACAATGACTGAAATCTACAACGATCTTTCCAAAAGCACATCAGGAAACACCATTGCTGAGGTAAATTCACGGCATATACACCAATGCTTGTCATGCAAATACTTGGCAAATTTTAATCTCTGTTTATTTTTGCCACAGATCCGGCGGTTAAGAATAGAGATTGAGAAGCTGCAGTGGCTGCATCAACAAGAGTTGTCTGAGATGAAACACAATCTTGGTAAGATTCTAGCAATATGTCGTCACACCTCTGAGAGTGGATTTACTACTGAATCAGTCTTTTCATAAATATTTTATGAATACTGTTTTTTGTGTCTTTCTTAAATGTAGAACTGACAATGGCAGAGATGAGGCAGAGTCTCGAGCAGGAAAGAGAACGTTTGGTGGCGGAGGTAAAAAAGCAGACAGAGTTGGAAAAGCAGCAAGCGGTGGACGAGACCAAAAAGAAACAGTGGTGCGCTAACTGCAGGAAGGAGGCCATCTTCTACTGCTGCTGGAACACCAGTTACTGCGATTACCCCTGCCAGCAAGCACACTGGCCTGAACACATGAAGTCCTGCACGCAGTCAGGTAGGCAAGCATGGATGATCCAAAATGGAAGTTTCAGCCACAAACACAATACGGACGGTGTTAAAGTAAGAGATTTAATATCAGTAAACACAATAAAATCAGAAATATAATGCACATTCAAGTTTTGTCTAACCTTTTAAAAAGTACTGGTAATAATAATCAACATATATATTTTTAGAATCGTACTTCAATGGCCCTCATTGGAACTTCTATTTTATCTCTGTCATTCTTTCTAAAAACTATTCACAAATTGTCACGTATTCACCAATTCCTATCATCCTGAGCTCATCCTGAGCACTCATTAGTTAAAAGACCTTTCAAACCTACTGAAAAGAGTACAGTGTCGGCTTGCAATAACAAATACAGATAGCTTACCTCATGATTATTTTTTTATAGACAGTCTTGCCACTGACGCAAGCTGTGGGGTAAGAGGCAAATTCTGCAGACATCACAAACACATATACAGTACATTGTCAATGTTCTCATTTTTATATTTTATTTTTTCTTCCAGCCTCAGCTTCTCAGCAGGAACCAGAAGCAGAGTCAAACTCCATCCCTCCAGTGAAATCCACAGGCCAATCTCCTCCTGCCACACAGACCCTGACCCCAGGAGCAGGATCCATATCGGACAAAAGCAACTCTCCCACACTTATTGACAAGAGCAAAGACAGTGCTGGCGTTACTGTGACCTAACTGCTACACTACAGATACTCTCGCACACCTTGCATTAACGCTGTGGGGCTTTTTACGTCAGACATGTAGCGTCAAACTTGGTGCTGGAAGGCCTCTGTGACAAATCACTTTGATTTTTCAATTCCCATGTGTACATCTGCTTGGTGGACTTTTTTTTATGTTTGGTTCATCTCTCATTCACAGTTTCCATAAGTCGGTGATCAGGTGGATTCACCATGTGAAAGTAGTCTGTCTTGAGAACTAAAATGTGAGGTTATACGTTTTCATACTGTAGTTATGTTATAGCTCTGTTACCACTTTGTTTCAACTCTGAACAAGATTGTATCAACCAGCAGAATATTTACACTTCTCAATGCTGCTCTTAGTATTTCACAGCTGTTGTATTTCTTTGAATGGTCTTCATATAATGAGACAAACACAGCTATTGATAGATATTCATTAATCATTGTGCCATCACAGGTATTTTGAGTTATGCAAGTTCCACCTTTGTTTTAAACCATGTCCGCTTCATGTCAGTTAAGATTTTTTGATTAATGCAATGGTAAACATTATATTTGCAACTATGTCCTCTTCACGTCAGCTGGGGCATTTTTGGCTCATACCAATTTTGTATTGTTGTTCCACATTGTATAGAAAACCTACATAAAAATATCTGTGATTTATTAAAAAAAAAACTAAGACGTGTAAACTGTACAAAGTTTTGTAAGAAAGTACCTGGACAATATTTATAGTGTTATATGTTTTTATAGTATGTTTAAGGAAATCACATTTCTATGTGTCTAAAAAAAAAAGTTATTTGAAAATAAATTACTTCATAATATGAATGTCAGCTCTGAGCGAAGCCTCTGTTTATAACTGATTATCTAAAGCTGATCAGACTGTCTATAAGAAGGTGGAAAGATAGAAACTGCATTTGGCTGGATATTATTTCCTGTGAGCATGTCTGTTTTGGGCTTGTGTTCGTGTTTACATATTGTACATAAAATAAATGGACTTGTGAAGAAAAAATAAAAGTGCTCTGATCAACCTAACATGTGCCCCTTGATAATTTAAAACTCTTTATATGGACATTTATATTCCAAACATTCAATCAATTGAAACATTCGCTGATTGACTTTTGAGTCTTAAAAAAACTGTTAATAATTCAATTATATGAATAATCAGTGGTATTTTATTCAAACATATACTTTCTATATAGGCCTATCTATACAAGCAAATGATTGGATAAACAATAATTTAAATAAAGTAATACAAAACATGTTGGGGGGGTAAATGAATAGAAAGTAACAAGTAAAACAAGTCGAACGTTTCTGTCCCAATATTTCACTATTTTTGTTTATTTAAAAAAAACTCAAGGTGAGTTTCACATGTGTTAATTAATGTTAATATATCTAATATAAATTGAGTAGCAGTTGAAATGTTTTGGCTCTATGAAACCTGATGTACTTATATGATTCTGTTTTCTTCAAGTTTGTGTCTTCTTGGTCGAACGCACTTATTGTAAATCGCTTTGGATAAAAGCGTCAGCTAAATGCAATGTAATGTAATGTAAATAATCTAACTGGTGGGATTTAAGTTTTTGAGACAAACTGGACAGGAAACCACGAGGCTTTACGCCTGTGAGTAGTTCTCGCGAGATTACGAAACAACAAGGCAAAGAAAATGGAAGGCTGTGCTAGCTAGCTGTAAAGCTGAGCGAATCCAATAATAACTGGAAACAAAACGTTCATATGCAAGGTACGAATTCAGTTTTAGTGACGGTGTTCATTTACTTTCGTACAACATGTGACTCTTGTGTGGGCAGCGTTGGAGACACTTAACTCCGTAGCGTGTCATAGCTCACAGTGTAGGACCTAGCTTCTAGCTAGCTAAATGAGGTGCAAGAGAACAATGTCAGGAACTCTGGAGTAACTCTGGAGTCTTTGCATCGTTGCACAAGAAGGACGTTTCATTTATACACTTCCACAGCTGCCTGAGATCTAGTAGTGACTAGTGAGGGTGGTTGTTTCGTTTCTTACAGTACATTCAGAGTATTTGGACCCTGTGGACTGCACACATAATTATCACTCCTGTTCACGAGTCTTTGCAAAAATGCACACCAGCACTGCATTTGCACCAGACATATTATGGGTACAATCCTAATGTCCTCCTAACACACCTGCCAACCGTGAAATAGTTTTCAATACATACAAACATTATTTGTAAATAACGCAGCTGGATAAGGCATTTAGTAATCGCTCAATTGAGGATTTACATTTACTAGTAACACGCGGTCTACAGCATATTTAAGACCATATTGCAAAAACAGAGCATTATAACCTTTTTGATGTATGGCTGTTGTATTTGACCATATTTGTTTTAGTTCACTGGCCCGAATGAAACGTTGATTAAATGCATGTTGTATGAAGTAGATGTACAAGCTTTTCTAGTAACTTTCCATGTGGAATGGATGGCCATTTTGCATTTTCATGTAGCAGTTGTTGATAATATTATAAAATAAAAAAGGTCAAAAGGAAAAGCCTACTATTTACTCATAAACTAATGTGGATGATTTGGTGAAAATTAGGCTTTGGCAGCCATTTCCTCATTGCTTGCAAAAGTACATATGTGTTCTGCATTTATTCATCGTCTTACTTGCAAAATGTTGAATATGTACTAACAAATTACATCCTATGTTTTTCGTAGCTACCAACACATGTCAATATGGATCCAATGGAAGATAACGACATCATCAATGATTATCATTATGGTAAAATACATACTTTTTTCCATTTATATATCTGTTTTTGTTAAGCACTTTGGGTTGAAGCTTGCTTTTTAAAGTGCTATATGCATGAAACTTGATGAGTTTCTTAGATGGGCTGACTGGTGCTAAAGGTACACATGAAAACGTTTTGAGCTCTGTTAACCCCTTTTGTCTCTGTCTTTCTTTAGAAGAACAGCCAGAAGAGGCTGGTTCGAGTGTTAGGCCGACCATGTCTCAGGTTAAAAAGTCCTGGGGCTTCAGACGGACAACAATCGCCAAAAGGGAGTTCTTGGATGAAGTTGGAGACCTAACAACCAGTCCTCAATCCGTACGCAGAGTCAGAGGTCGTAGATCCAACCCAACACCCCAGCCCTCTCCAGAAACCCAGAGAGTTTCCCGTGGAACCAGGAGTGTAATAGATGATCTCGAGTGGTCTGCCCCATCGTCACCGGTATCAGAGGAGAGCAAGCCCGTCTCCGAAGCCTCAGCAGGAGGGAGCCTTGACCCCAGCTCATGGCAAGATTGCGGGTCTGCCTTCCACACTGCTTTCTCACTGCTTGGTGGAGGTGAGGGTTTGTCACTGGACATGTCAGACACACTGGCAATCCCTGACATTTTGGAAGTCACTGACTCCCTTGAAGCCTCGCCACCCCAACTCATAGAAGAAACGGAGGTGCCTGATGATAATGAATCTACTGATGAGATGGAAATCTCGCAGCCTGTTGCACCTGACAATGTGGCAGGAGGAGAAAATGATGACGTTGTTCTGATATCTAGTCAGGAAGAGGACAGTGATTATATGTCTCTGATGCAGATGAAGGAGCAGATAGCTTCAAAAGGCAGACAGGGAGACACAAGAGGTAGAGGGGGGAGAGGTGGAAGAGGAAAGGCCAGAGGAAGGGGGAGAGGCAGAGGAAGAGGTAAGGGAAGAGGTAGAGGACGGGGCAGAGGGAGAAGCAAGGCAGTTCAATCAAGGATTATTGATGAAGAGGACAACGACAATGAGCTGGTGGTAGTTAACCCCGCTGATCAGATGCTGCAGCAATTTCAAGACGAAGACAAAGAAAATGATCCACAAGACCCTGCTGAAATAGTGATATCCTCTGCTAACTCTGACATCACTCTGAGTCCCACTCAGCAATCTAGCTCAGACTGCATAATCATAGACACTGATTTAGACCACATTACTGATATGACTTCTGGCCAGTACGCTGATGCACCAGAAGAGGAGGAGATGGAGGAGAAGAAAGAATATACTGACGTAGAAGAGTTTTCACGAATATTAGATGCAGACGGCTCAGATTCCAATGCTCTGTACTGCATCTGTCGGCAGAAGCAAGATAAAAGGTATATTATGGTAACAACCTCTCTGGGGCATTGGGGGTTTGCATACCTCAACCATCTGTCGGTTTCACTTCCTGATCTCTGCTGTTTTCTTCTAGGTTCATGATCTGCTGTGACATTTGCCAGGATTGGTTTCATGGCGACTGTGTTGGTATCAGTGCAACACAGGGTCGTAAGATGGAGAAGGAAGGGCAAGAGTACGTGTGCCCCCCTTGTACTACAAGGAAGCAGATCCAACTCCAACCAGAGCCTGAGCTTAGCTTTCCTGAATGCTTGATGCTAAGTCCACCCAGTGAAGAACAGGAGGAGCAGAAAGAACTCAAGGTTAGAGTTTCATTTTGATTGTGACTGATCTCCAGATGGCTCGTTATTAGGGATGTAACGATATACCGAATATCGCGGTAAATAAACGTCCCAATACCGTCGTGAGACTGACAAAATCTACCGCGATTTTTTTATATATATATATTTTTTTTCTAACACTTTTTTTTGTTTTAAACCTTTATTTAACCAGGTGGTCCCATTGAGATCATCGATCTCTTTTTCAAGAGAGACCTGTCCAACATGGCAGCAAGTGGTTTACAACATGAACATAAAACAACAGAACACAAAAGGACATCGTATTTACAGTGCTACATGTACATACCTAGAGACATTGACAAGTACCAACAGTATATTTATATCTCTGTCAATGAGCCTCACCTTCTTGGCAACAACGGTATTGTTTTTGAAGTGGTGGAGAGACAATAAACAGTTTTACCCACTGCTGTCACCCATGGCCAAAGCATATCTCTCCGTCCCACTGAGGTGGCGTTAGACTTTTTCGCTGTCCGTCATTTTGACAGACAGGATCGTAAAATGTCCGTCATAATCCCTTATTACCCGTCAGGTCTGAACTGTTCACAAGAGAGCACGCTCGTGAACTGTCAACGGGGGGGGGGCGGTGTTATGCTGTGTGTGCATGCACCTCGCGGGAGCGCACACAGCGTAAAGCAAAACCTCCCAGACATGTGTTGATCTGTACGGCAAAGTACGGTTTGGAAACTATATCATTTCCTTTTGGAGGGCATGCATACCACGGCATAACACCAGAGCCTGCGGTTGGTGCTGTTCCCAGTTTGTTCTAATCTGTCAAAATGACAGACTGCTTTCAGATTTTTCCGTCATTGATAAATAACCTATTCGGTTAACGCGACCACTGCTGTCCCAGCAACATCAGTACCAAGCGAGAGAGTTTTTTCCAGAGCAGGGGATATTGTAAATGCCCAAACATCCCAGCTTATAAATACCTGGAAATGTGGACATTCTCATATTCCTAAAAACCTGTCTGATGATGCTGAGTGAGTGACTAGTGAGTTTGAGTTGAGTTACGTGAAAAACTAAAGTGAAACTTGATTTATTTTATTGCAGGGTCTGATTATTAAATGTCCTTGTTTATTTGTGAGATGCAGTGGCACAAAGAAAATGCCTACTTTGTTTGGTAGTACTATAGGTACAAAAACACTGGTTTTCTTGTTCCAGTCTGTTACTGTCACTTTGTTTTTGACACTTTAAAATACTGCTATCCGACTAAAATGCTGAACAAATCAGATTTATTATTTAATAAAGAAACATTTTTCGATTTTTCTTTTTTTCTTTATTATTCAATATCGCGATAAATACCGTACCGTGGACTTGTCATCGCGATATTATCGTACCGTGAGTTTTTGGTATCGTTACATCCCTGCTCGTTATCCTTATGCAGTGTTCACACCTACACAACCAAGGGAGTTATTACATTGCTTACTCACACAAGTCTCTGGTTTCAGGAGACTTTGTCTGCGGTTGAGGAGCAGCAGCAGCAGGAGAAGGAAAAGGAAAAGGAGGACGCGGCTCCTGTGATGATGGCAAAGCTTGAGCCCGATGCTGAGATGGAGACAGGCAGCTCTCTTCCTCTGTGCATGGGACCCAAATGCTCCAAACAAGCCCTACAAGACTCTGTTTACTGTGGCAATGACTGCATCCTGCAGCACGCCGCCTTAACTATGAAGACTCTTTGTGTTCCTAAAGTGCCCCAGCTCAGAGGACGGCCTCAGAGAAAAGCTGCCACTGCCAAACCCAACCCAACGGTAAATTCTTTATATCATGGACACAGAGAAATTGAGATAGACTTTAAAGGTGTATAGTAAATAGTTTTCTTATTTAGTCTTTTCTAATTTCTGTCTGATTTAATGTAAATATTTGTTATAGTATGAACTACCTTTTTATTTTTTAACCTAAGCCAATATATTCCTCACAGGGTCAGAGGTCGGGTCGGATGTCAAAGAGATTAGCAGTAAATGCTGAGGAACCTGAAGAGGAGGATGTGAAGGAAGATGATGGAGGGCAAGAGGAGGCTGTGTCTCACTTAGCCTGCGACCCCAGTCTCACAGAAGTTCAGGCCACTTCCATACCATCGTCTAAGTTTTACACAGCGTGTATGTACCGTTCGCTACTCATACACATTCAGATCACACAGCAGTTTATACACCATGCACAAAAGGCCTCTTTGGCGTTTCAGATTTTCCTCCCTATTTGAATCCTAGCACTACGTAACACAATCACACACGATCATACACACACAAACACACACACACACACACAAACACACACACACACACAGTTTCTCTCTCTCTCTGTGATGACTGATAAGTAGCAGGGGTCAGCATTGGGGTAAGTATGCTCACTTTTACAGTTATTCTTTTGACTCTAAATGCCCAAAATGTGTCTCAACAATGTCAGGATTCAAGGATTCACATAAACCTGTCTCATAACTGGTTTAACTAGTAACTACAACACAAAGCGAATGTGTTTCGGGGAGTTCTGGGTAGGCAGGGTGATTTCCCACAATTTGGTATCATTTTATTGAAACACTGCTCTGATGTTCATTCCGATGGACTTTGCAAAGGTCTAGCAAACTCAAAAGGTTCACACTGAAGAATATGTGCTGCAGAAGTCCTTCACTGAATGATGCAAACCAGCTGGAAAGAGCTTAAGTTGGTAAAAAGGAAGTCATTTCACATCAACACACTTGGCAACAGTCTATTACTTCAGAAACATGCCTCGCACTGTGACATAAGCTGCTGGTGTTTGACCGTATGAAGAATGATTTAGACTCAAGGTTTTGGATGTGTTCATCACTATAACCTGCCGTGCACATAAAGCACAGTGTGTTTTCGCATTCTTATGCATGAAGATGCTCACATACACAACATTATTCATTGTTTGAAATGTTGAACCCCATCATGCCACACATTATATTCTCTTAAAATCAATTTTGACAACTTCAATATCTGATTATAAAAATAAGTTGGACAACCTTAAGTCCTATCTCAGATGTGTAGACACTTAAAAACCTTTTTAATCGATTTTTCGTCCAACATTAAAAACGTATATTATAATTTAGTTGTTTTTTTTCCTAAATGTAATCCAACACAACTTTGCGCACTAGGATCTGCATTCTCCATTTTATTACAGACTGCATGCTTAAGAGTTCGAAGTGTGTATTTATTTTTCAATATGTAAGAAATTAATTCCATTATTGTTTTAGAGCAAAGAATTTCTTAACGTCTCTAAATATAATAGCCATCTCCAGACGTGTTTTTCAAACCCCCATGTTCAATCACCAGCCATTTCTCCCGATTTGTCAGCATAATTATTAGTAGTCCTATGCCTCGATGAGGCAAGATCCTTTTTGTTTTGTTTTGCAATTGGAATAAGTTGCATTTCACAATTTTCCTTGTCTCTCTGTCATGCTCAAACAACTTTCCACGGATCAGAGAAAACGTTTGCATCATATTACAACTTACAGTGCCTTAACCATCAACACCAACAAGCAAACAGAAACACTGTGATTTCAGAAACAAACAGAAACACTGACATTAGCTGGGATAGGATTTTGAATGAAAAAGAACTGGGCATCTGGTGAGGAGGAGGAGGAGGAGGAGGAAGAGGAGGATGAATTGAGTCCTCCAGAGACTCAGGGGGGACTGGAGGATTCATCAGTGCAGGTGCTTGGAGGAAGTTTCACCTGGACTTCACCAAACAGCTGATGGGAGATTGTGTCACATTTCCATGAAGATGATTTGGAAGTGTCAGCCTGCCTTGTGCTGCACTCCTCCGAGCCTCTGAGAAAAACCTGGCCCCCTCCTGCAAATGAAGAAAGAGAACAGTTGAATTCACATGCAAGCTAGAGATTAGGGAAAGACATCATTTCGGTCAATGAGTGTGGGTATAGTGGTTAAATAACCCTTTGTGGGTTTTATTAAGTCAGATTTTATTCCATTAATAGCTTGAAAATAATATAATACATGTATGCTATAGTTGGAACCCCTTCGTTTTTCGTTTACACTCGCATATGCATCCATTTATATTCATACCAACAGCAGGGAACAACATCTCTGTCTTCTAAAACACATTTCTTTGCTTTTCTTTTGAATGCTGACCTGGGGTCAGCTTCTTCTTCCTTCTCCCACTACTGTAGAATTTACAAACTGAACAAAAGCCATCAAACCTTACACTTACAAATACACTTCACAAACAAATGTATTCAATATAAAGGAACCTAAAGAAGACCGAAGGTCTATATCAGAATCCGCTTTACTTGCCAGCTCTGTGTACATATAAGGAATTTGACTCGTGCCGATTTTGATGTTGCTCTTATTGTAATTTCACACAGTTCCAACTATATAGAAATAGAATAAAAACAAAGCCAAACAAAGATAGGAAAAATAAACACTAGTTCCAACAGTTATCTACTAACAAATAGGTCAGAATAGAAAATGTATATACATTTGTATAGTTTACTGATACAGAGATTTACGCATTAACACATTGGTTTAAAAGGCCATAGCCAAAGGACTATAGTTTTTTTTGATAGAAATATCAAGATGTTAGGAACTTTAGTACGTTTGGATCAATACTTGGACATGAATCACAACACACCACCACTACCACTACTACTACTACTACTACTACTACTACTATAATAGAAATACAAATGATAACAGGAAGACTACTTAAATGAGAAATCCATTTATAAAGGTCCAGCAGTCCATCTTGGTGATCACCTGTTGCATTCACTCCTGCTTGACGCCTCAATGATCCTCTGAATGTGGAGCTGTGGGCGCTGCCACATCTCCAGAGAAGGTCCTAGAGCTGCTCGACTCACTGCAGGCAGAGGTCCCGTCTCCAGCTGTTGGGTTGCAGGTTGTCTCACATGTTCACAATGGGTTTGAGATCAGGATCCAACGAGCAGTCCTCAGGGCAGGTGTTGCCTGATGAATGGTGGTGTTTTTTGAGTTGCTGCACAATTTCATCCCTGCATCACTTGACATCATGGATAAAGTGACCCAAACTTAAAGATATGGCTTTTTGAAGAAGACAATGTGTTTATTGCTCCTGAGGCACCTCAAAGTCATCCTCAGGGAGAACGTCAAGTAGCAAGTCTTGGTGTCTTACTGTAATGCAGGTGGTAGTTTAAGTCAAAAAGTAGTTTTCTCCACCCTGGTCGATAGTTTACAACATTTCCACGTCCTTGATAACAGATTTCCTTCAAATCCATCCAACAAAAGAAAGCAAAGTCTGACCTTAAAATATGAACATTTACAGTACGTTTAAAGAACATGATCAGTATGAGATTACTAGTCATTGGAAGAGTGGGTTTGGGGATTGAATCATAGTTTAATTTCAATTTCTGCTCGACACTCCAAGGACCCATAAGCACAAGGCTGGACGACACACACAGTCTAGCGCTGGAGTTGCCTTCAATGATAACCCGGTCTCAGTTGCCCCACGTCTGTTTGTTTAGTTAACCTTCCACTTGGGACTGTGATCTATTCCATAGAGCAGCATGCCTTCTTTTTTCAAGTATATTAAAGGGCCCATGTCATGGCCATTTCTACTGATCATAATTCCATTGTTGAGGTCTACTAAAATAGATTTATATTGTGCAATTTTCCAAACTCACATTGGTTTCTCAAACAGCATCTCTGTAAAGTATGTGTATTCACTCTCTGTCCTAAACGGCTTGTTGGAGCTCCTGCCCCCTCCCCCATCCCTGTGAGCCCAGTGTGCTCTGATTGGTCGGGACGTTGCAAGGCTCGCTGCTCAATGATCTGGCTTACTGGTGTGGTTTCCGGGTCGACGATACAGCGGGACAGCGCAAAACTCATCCTGAGCACACACAAACACTCACAGCCGAAGTAAAAATAATAAGTGTGGCTTGATATTGAGTAAGAAAAAGGTTTATAAACGCTGTGAGAATGGATCTGCGGAGAGCATTTCTCTGCGATCCCAACTCGTCTATTACCAACCAGGGAGCTCTATGCAAGTCAATGGGACTCCCTGTTAGTTTACATGCATAAAAACCTTCATAACGCACAAGGGGACAGGTAATAACCAGAAAAGCATGACATGGGACCTTTAAATATATCAAAACACAACTAGTTAGAGGGAATTGCAATTGAACCTTTTTACTAAAATTGTTTAAAATGAATCAATTATGAAACTAAAGCTACGGAGTAAAAGAACATGTTGGTCCTTAAAGTTAGAAGTAAATGTTTTACCATGGTAGCTGTAAATACCATGGAATACTCATTGAGTTGCAACAATGAGGCGTCATTCGTAAAAGTCTAGCGAATACATAATACTCATCACCTCTCAATGTTTGAATTACGGGCAAGTGAGTAGGTTTCATTTTCACACGTACATCACTTTGCAACATGGTTGTAATTGCCGTCAGTCATTCTTCATCCAAAAATGGCAGAATATGCGTTTGAAAACTCTTACATCGATTGATTTCCTGCCTTTCCCAGTTTCTTGTCATATTCAAGTGAATATCTTTGGGTTTTGTACTGATGCAACATGACATGTATTCAAGACATCACTTTAGACTTTTGAGAAAGAAGGATTGACATTTTTCACTATTTTCTTATATTTCAGGCTAAATGGAAAACATTGTAGATTAATCCTTAATCAAATTGAAAATAATAATTAGTTTCAGCCCATCAGAATATTAAAAAAAATTGTTTGAAAGTCAGAATCATTAAAAGTGGGGTAGGTAATTCACTTCAGAAACACTTGTTATATTCCATGGAATGCTCTTAACATCCCGATAGCAATGAATACATTAAATGCTTTGACAATAAATACATTACAAAAAAAATCTCTGTGGAAGCCGTGGCGCTGTAAAAAGCACGACCAATCATCTGGGCCGGCCCGGCTAAAGTAACTGGATGGCCTACCTGCCTGTCAGCCTTCCATCTCGTGCACACACTTATCTCGTGCCCTCATTGGTCATGTGCGCGTTCGAGTGTGTTGGAGGAGGGGCTCTGTGAGGAAAGGGAAGATTTTTTTCGGCTGGGTAGTTTGAAATTCTAACTTACTCAAGCTGGTTTCTCCAAAATTACCTACCCTACCTTTAAGGGCTCCAGACACAAAACAGAAATGCTTTAATCTTATCCTCTAAGTCACAGTTTCCTCACCTTTGTGGTTAAGTGCAAACTTTTATAGATTCACAGAAGAAACAGAGTGGGAGATGATGACTGGGGGACCAACAGTACATTCTTTCACTGGTACCCGATCTCATTCATTTAGAAAAGTTTTCATTTATTTGCCTTCATGTATATCGCTCTACGGGGAGGGACGCAACACGTTTAAAAAATACTTAGTGTTTTAAATGTTTACATGTAATGTGTTGTTTATCGGCTCAAAAGATTTGAGCTGACAACAGCTAAATCTACACATTTAAATGAATGTAGCAGTGAGTGAAATTAGTTATGTTCCTTTCTTCTCGCCCCCAACTTTCAGTGGGAGCTGCTGTTGCAACGAGCCACTTCTTTCTGCTTCATTGTCTTCCACTTGTGACTTTAGCTGAACTCTAAATGGTTATTGAAATGAAACTTGAGTCATAATCGGTTTCATTCAAGAAAAAACACACACAATGAAACCCAACCGAGCAACAAAGTATTCCCATCATGGACACTTTGAAACTGACCAGCAGGCCCATTGAACTGTTTTTCTTTTCAAACTGTTACCTGATTTATGAAACCCACAGGTGGCTTTTTGAACACTCAAAACTCTTGGGTGCATTCACATAAAGCCAATGTATTTTTACATGGGTGTGATGGTATGATTGTATTAGATAAAACCATTTGACAGGGTTAGATCGAAGCTCCCTGAGGCCTTTTGATCTATTTCGAGCTGTTTTAACAGAATGATTAATCCACTCATATAATGCTTGGTGTGAAGTTCTGTCATGGTCAATCAAGATAAGATCTACCCATTCACGTATGTCAGTATTGGTAAATTCCTTAATAGGACACTAGTTTTCTTAGTAGTGACACAAAATGCGCTATTTAATTTATTCTTGATTAAATAATGTCTTTCTTATTGCATTATTTACACTGTACAGTTTAGACTTTGAGTGCAGTGAGCATGTGGTACAACAGACATGGGAGAGGCATGTGATATCTGTTAGTTTCAGTGACTCAAGTAAGAGCTCCCTTTTGGATAGTGTTATTTGTTTCACTGTCAGCGCTCACATAATAGCATGTGTATGTTTTAGGATTCTCAGCCAACATTTATTTTCATTTCTCCTCCTTTGCAGGTGTTTATCTCTTTAAAACTCCATTACTACAGTTGCTTCATAACGTGCTCTCAAAGCTTGTATCTCCTATGCATATTTCCGACAGATTAATCATTTCAATACCTCAGTATTTAATTGTGAAACACAAGCACCCTCTACTGGCCAAACAAATAATGTGCAACCACAAAGAAAACGACTGACATTCCCAGCATTACACCACAGATTCTAAGATACCAACTCATTTTAGTGCAGCTCTTGACAGGCACACTCTTCAACTTGGAACAACAACCAATACAAATGGTATTGTGTTTTCGAATCCAACCATACAGTGAATTGTCCCTGAAGTGAAATGTGTTGTGAACCATGCAGCACGGTGTCATGAAAGATCTAATCATTGCTTCCACTTTCAGTTGATACGAGACTGACCCCATCGTGTTGCCTTTATGTTTCCTTAAGTGAGCCTTATAGTGATTTTATTGACTGACTTTCTTCTGCATCACCATGAACACATTTTTAGTAAGGGTGACAAGATGGAGAGTCAACATAAATCCAAACAGTCATTTTTATAAAAGGGGAATTCCTATATCTTCGCCCACAGACACGTCAACCAAAAGTATTTGACAGTGAGCTTTACTCGCTAGTGAAATAGACATGTAGGACATAATGTTACCAAAGGTAAAGGAAACTAAATAATTTTTGGGGAAAAGTGCTAATTTGTCCTTCTCAGTGGAAGTTACATGAGAAGATTGATACCACTGTCAATGTGTAGCAAGCAGCAAGTTAGCTCGGTGCTTCAGGAGATTAACGTTATCCAATGTATCGTAAATGACTGAATGGGTTATCCCAAAAAGATTAATTAGTGAGCTTTTTGGGCACATGTTGTTGCATTAAGACACTGTTTTTTAGTATTGACTGGTGAGCTAGGATAACATTACATAATCCTGTCTCCAGCTTCATATTTGCAGACATGATCAAATGATGAAACAAAAACGTGTATAGAGTGCTACAGGAGTGAGCCCTAAATCCTGGAATAAAGCAAGGATTTCAGCGCTTTCAGTTCTCTGGCCTCAAAGAAAATGGGATTTTTGAATGCCTGAAAAAAGGTCTATGGCAACACGACATTCTGACATTCTGTTCCTATAATACAGCAGTACATATTTTTATTTGTCAATTTATTGAACATGTTAGAAACAAAACAGACACTAATAATTATTATTATAACAAAGAGAAGCAAAATATAAAAAAATGTTCAATGTATATAAAAAATAAATTCTCAAATAGTTTCCGTCATGTTCAAAATGTTGAAGCGTTTACGTGTCTTAAAGAAGGCAGTTGCTAACACTGGTCCACCATTAGCTCAATGGGAGTTACATGAGTTATGCAACCGTAATAGTTTTCCTTATAGTAGCTTTTGACTTCTGGTGATTGAATTTACGCCTTATATTATTTCTAATAATGATAATCGTCATTATCATAATGATTATATTTCTGAGCTCGTTATCCACGGGGGGGGCGTTCACTTTGGGAGTGTGCTTTTCCCGAATATTTGACTGTCTTAAATGTTTTGTAGATTCTATTTTAAGAGTGTATTTTTAGCTGCTCTAATGAAGTGGCTATAGATGGCAATGACAGTCTGTTAGTCAGTGACTCAACCACTTTGGTCCTGACTGAAACATCTCAGCAATTATTGGATTGGATTTAGACAAATTTGTGAGATGGACTTTAAAGGTAAAGACAGTTTGTAAATGTAATCTGTAGCTTTGAATGTTTAAAAACAAACATGTGGCATTGTTAGGCTATTCACACACTAGTCATTGCCATTTTAGAGAAAATATAAAATGTTCACACATGAAAGCAAGTGACCAAATGCAGAGCTAAAGCGAGGGAAGTGGAAACCTACTGTTCCTGGCAAATTTGATTTGGGCAAATTAATTTGTTAAAGTGGAAATGTGTTTTATCTGCAAATGGAGGCCTGTAAAGGTTAATACTACAGATCAGAACACGACGAGTTCTGATCTGTAGATTTGTTAGTATCTAAATGACTGACTATAAAACTGAATTTATATTTATTTCGCTTAACAAATAAAAGATGGGAGCAGAAATTCAAAGGTCTGAAACCAGGCTTTGTACCTATACTCAACACAAGGAAATTAATATGTTAAATGCTTGAGAACAAGTTCAAGATGTAAGATGTTTCAATGTTGTTGTCATTTTATTCTTAGGCAAGGCAAGTAGATGTAGCACCTTTCAACACAAGGTCATTCAAAGTGCTTTACAAAAATGAAAGTCATTAAGAAAATGGCATTTAAAAACAGTCATTAAAAAGCAAAGATAATAAAATAAACATTAAAAGAAAATACATGAATAAAAGTTACCGTGCAGTCTAAGATATGAATAGTTCAATTAAAAGCAGCGACAAAAAGAAAAGTCTTCAGCCTGGATTTAAAAGTAGTCAGAGTTGCAGCGGACCTGCAGGTTTCTGGGAGTTTGTTCCAGATATTTGGAGCATAATAACTGAACGCTGCTTCTCCATGTTTAGTTCTGACTCTGGGGACAGAAAGCTGACCAGTCCCTGAAGACCTGAGAGATCTGGATGGTTCATAATTTAGCAGGAGGTCAGAAATGTATTTTGGGCCTAAACCATTCAGTGCTTTATAAACCAGCAGCAGTATCACAGAAAACGCCAAAGCATCCAAATCTCAGAGGTTATATTCTGCAAGAAGGGTCTCCTCTTCAAATATATGTACGTTTTTACTCCATCAAATCTTTCATTGTGAACAGTAACTCATAAAAGAGACGATGGCTTTTTATGGAGCTGCTCAAAATGTATACTTAAAGAGAACAATAATAATAATAATAATATATAATATTTTTATAGCGCCTTTCAGGAAACCCAAGGTCGCTTTACAAGTCGGGTAGGGGGGGGGGAGTAGGGGAAAAAAGGCAGACAGGTTAAGGGGGTGGGGGGGGAAGTAGCGGAAAAATAAACCTATTAAACTAACTATACAGTGGCGAAAGCCTTGGTAAAAAGGTGCGTTTTGAGAACAGTGCTTTGATAAAAGATACATGCTGTTGGGAGTAGAGTTATGTCATAATTTACTCAACATCTTGAGTACAATCCTACGGAGCCCCCCTGGTGACATTGGTGAGAAAAATATTAATTCGTGGCCACGTATTAATAATGCGTGGCCACGAATTAGTTATTATGTTCCCACGAATTAGTAATGCGTTGCCACACAATAATTATTGAGCTCTGTCGGGACCCTGATCTGCCTGACGAGGCTCCATTAAAATATATATATTTTTAGTGAATTACTGAATTTAGGCACGTTAATAACGTTTTAATGAAGTTGACTACAGTATATTCATATTTGTCAGTGCTTTCATGTCAATTCGGCGAACATAAACATAAATGATCGTGGTGAAGATGATGATTAAATTAGAATTAAAAATCGAGCCGGCGGGCTTCCTGATATTTTTTGTACAGTAGTTGTGGACTAACCAACATTATTTTGTTAAATAAAAACATGGTGATGTTTTGTAGCCTAAATGATTACATGTCTCTTATTTAGCACATAGTATGATCCTATCCGTGACATATGGATCTTAACAAAGATCCGCCATACAGCCTACCAGACATAAATCTACCGTACTATATCAGAGTCCATGATCCATTGCAGCTGGCTTCATTATAATTAAATGTATTTATCAAGGGGGCGGTCTCAATTCACGCTGGAGGTTTTCCTTTGAGCGAGGGCAGACCCCGTGCCGGCCACGGCCCTCGCGTTTCAAACTGTCTGAAATTAGGTGCTACATCTGTAGTGTTGTCCCTCAGTCATCAGTTTCTATAGACTATCTGGATTTAGTTATTGCGTAATAATTATTGTGTTCCCACGGATTACTAATGCGTGGGAACATAATAACTAATTCGTGGCCACGCATTATTAATACGTGGCCACGAATTAATATTTTTCTCACCAATGTCACCAGGGGGGCTCCGTACAATCCAGCAAAACACGAAAACACAATTGATGTGTACATTGAATATATTTTCAAACAGAGCGATCCGTTTGGGATGTAACAGTATTTAATATCAGTGTTTATTAGAGTTAGCAACAGAGAACAGTTTTGCTGTTTGGACTCGATCGATGCCTGGCTTCTTCATTAATCGTAGGCCTATATGATGAGAGATACATCAGGATACCAGGAGTGGAAAGGCTGCTGGCGGTGGTGGAGTAAAGCCAGCAGGTGGTTAATGAAATCTCAGTTGAATCACTTCGAGGTGATGGCGAGATGGTGGGCTGCACAGTAGTAGGTCTGACAGAATTGCTGTGATATTTAAAGAACAGCATCTAAGGACTGATTGGCTGCAAGAAAGATCATGGTGTCTAACCATGGTGACGTCAGGGTAGTGAATGACGTGTCACAGAAGATTAGAGTGAGAGGAACTGGCAGAAATTCACCCTCAGAGGAAAAAATGCAAAGAATGAAAGAAAAATATCTTCCGAGTTGAAGCATCATTACTGAAGACCTAAACGAAGAAAATGCATGTCATCATGTGAGAACTGCATTAATATAAATGATTTAGTTTGACTTTAGTTTGTTAATGTAAATATGAATTGAAAATGTATTTTTGAAGAGTATACCGTAGTTTCATTGGTATGTGTGTGCCGAGATTTTTCACACATTGAACAATTGCTTGAATAAAAAGAGTATAATATATATATATATACATATAGTAAAATATATCGTATTTATATATATTTAGTATAAACAACTTGAAACCACACATTTGTTACTTGACACACACACACACACACACACACTCTCAAATCAGAATCATGCACAACTAAAGATTCTTAATTATTTTACTTTTTAACTGATTTTAATATATTTGAGCTTATTTACTCAGTTTTCCATTGGTTTAGTTGGTCTACCGGCCCACGGATGATGAACTAAAACATGATCATTCAATCTCTTCCTGTTTCCGGATCCATGAAAGGATGTGTCCCTGTTTTTCTTTTTACTACAATGCACTTTACATAATTAGTCCTTTTTGAATGGACAGCTTGTCACTGCCCAAGTGCCTTTTAGGCATGCTATAAAGTGACAAAGAGGCGGCTTTCTTCCTACTATGATAGTTATCTGAGCACTTACATTCAAAGAGGTTCAGCCCACACCACAGTTTACCTCATTTCATCTGAATGCACAATCCTCAAGTTCTCATGAATCAAAAACAGGATTAATTTAATACTTTTAATAAAGTATGATTTATTTTAGGTATACGCATAGGTGGAATAAATAATTAGATTATTTATTTAATTAAAACACTTATACCAAGTTGTAAAAATACTCCATTGCAAGTACAATTTTAGTTTTGTATAGTAAGTACAATTTGTTGAGTATAAGTGCAAGTATAAAAAGTACTAAATGCAAAAGATTGGCTCTTGGGAGTGTTATATTTGTAAATATTTGGGATTTTAAATTTCATTTGTAGCTGGTTGAGATCAACCTGTTTTTATTTTGTAATAATTATTCATATTTGTACTATTTTGTATAAATCACTACAGTAATATCTTTCAAATGAAAGGCAGTTAATTCCTTAATTTGTGAAGCTTCAAATATGGATGTTTTTACACGTCTAAACAATTATAAACATATTTGCTAAATAATTACGAAAAAGGATTAATCAACTTTTAATTTGAGCTGTACTTGTTCTTTTCATATATTTTGTGTGCAAAGATCAACCCCTGTAAAGTAACTAGCTTTCAATAGGAGAATGGAAAATGACAGGAAAATGCTCAAGTGAAGTAGAAGTACCTCAACTTTGTATTTAAGTAAAGTATTTGAGTAAATGCACACCTCGGTATATGTTTAGGCTTTACCCTGCCATCTTCCTCCTCACTGCTGACCCTTTCTTTAACAAATCCAACAGGGAGAAAACCATTATCTGCTATTTAAACATCTTTATTTCTTTCTTCTTATTTCTATCTACTTCAAACCTTTAGAAAACACATAGGGGGAACACGCTTTAATTGGTGCTGAAGTAAATAAAATGTATAAAGTCAATAGTCATTTATCAATTAAGGAAGGTGGGGTAGGTAATTCACTTCAGAAACATGGAATGCTCTTAACATCCCGATAGCAATGAATACATTAAATGCTTTGACAATAAATCCATAAAAAAATGTCATCTGTGGAAGCCGTGGCGCTGTAAAAAGCCGGGCCGGCTTAAATAACTGGATGGCCTACCATGTCGTGCACAAACTTATCTCGTGCCCTCATTGGTCATGCGTGCTCGTGTGTGTTGGAGGAGGGGCTCTGTGAGGAAGTCTGAAGGAAGGGGCAGATTTTTTTCGGCTGTGTACTTTCAAATTCTAGCGCACTCGAGCTGGTTTCTCCATTCTTACCTACCCTACCTTTAAGGAAGAAAACATATCAATATATATAAAACAATTTAATTTAAAAGCAATGACAGTTAGGTCAAGAAGATAAGCAATTGAATCAATCAATTGTCTCAGCAGTTATATAAAAAATAAGGACAACTTAAGACTTTTGTTGAAGCATATTCAATGTATGTATGTATGTGTGTATGTATGTATGTATGTATGTATGTATGTATGTATGTATGTATGTATGTATGTATGTATGTATGTATGTATGTATGTATGTCTAAGGATAGAGGGTGTCGTTTTTCTCATACTGATATTCTGAACAATCTGTGCTGTTGTATTTGCTGTAAAGTGTCTCTACTGTAGGCTATTTTTATTATATGTACAGCACTTTGGCTCGACCAAAAATCGCTTATAAATGTGCTATATAAATAAAACTTGATTTGATTTGATGTAGGGACAAATAGGGAAAAGTTGATATTTTTATCGCTAGGATTTTCTATCACCTCCAATGTGAGCCATGGAGTTATATAAATATGGACAGGAAATGGAGAAACAGCTTGTTAAACTATTCAAGTACATTCAAGTCAAAGCATCTCCTTGCTGACTTGGATTTGGTGCTTCACATGAATTCTATTCATCTCAAAAACAGACAATAGATCCCATTTATCCATTTATTTGTAATCAAATATGCAATTTTCCTCATATGTATACAAATGACCTTACTAATGTCATATTTATCACAGGTTTGAGAACCAGAGAATACTTGTCATAAATGTCAAATGCATTCAACTATTATTCATATCCTTCAAATGGCCTTTACCTACTGCAAACAAAGAAGGATATTGCCAAGCAGGTGAATGTTGTTGCATCCTATGAGAGAACTGTGGAAGAAGATAAACATTTTAGTGATATTTCAAAATTGAAAGTCACTAGAGGACACAAGGAATAACTGCGAGAGTGCTTCCATAAACCGCACATTCGAGCCTTCACTGTAGGCGTGTTGTCTTTGAGATTTTTCCATAAGGGGATATTGATATTTATCTTTTACCCCTGAAACCCTTTGGTGAGTGAGGGTCTGTCAAATGTTTTACTGAGCTTTCTCATGAATATTGTTGGGACCTTTAAAGCACTTTAGCATGTAAAATAGGCCTAAAAGGTCATATTAACAAAGCCTTGATTTGAGAAATTAAACTTCGCAAAAACTTGAAGAAAAATGAAAACAGATTATTATTTTAGGAAAGTTAATTTGCACATTGCATGAAGCAAAAATAGAAAAATCTGTTTCTGCTGCATCTATGTGTCTGTAACCATCAACATGACTGAAAGAATACCCCTTCCTACACCTTGGTATTGCCTGGTTGCCCAGGCTTTACCACGCCCCTCTCCCAATGTCAGCCCATAGCCCTGGAAAGGATAAGTCCCTTTTTAAATGGAAAGATAATTGTTTTAATTATAGCCATCCGATTTTTCAATACATTTCTAAAAACAACTTTTCTTGCACAAGTTGGTTTACATCACAAAGGTTAGATAGTCCTTCATATTTACACGATGCCTTGCTTTTCTTTTTTCTAACAGCTATAAAGGACAATGAACAGGTAGAGGCAGACAGTGAGGTTGCAACTTCTATCAAACCACCTGCAGATGAGACCTCGACTGATGTTGCCCCCTCTTCCCAGCCTGCCGCTGAGACACCATCGACACAGAGCCACTCTGAAGAACAGGCAAAGCAGCCAATCACCAGTGCAGTGCCTCAGCAGCAATCTGCATATTCAGATCCCTCTATACTACCAAACCCAACAAAAACGAGTGTACCTCCTGCCCCACAATCCCCCTCCACCTCAGCTCCCAGACATCATGAAACAGGGGCTCTTATGGTCACTAAGACCGCGTACGTCATACCAAAGAAGCACCCTGCCCCCCAGGCTCCATCCAGCCACCTGTCAGCCTCAACGTCGGGCCAAAAGCCTTCTTCTGCCCCAACGCTGATGAACGAAACCAGAAATCTGCTGGTGCCCCCTGCACCCAGTGCTCCTCCCTCCTCCAGACCCTCCCAGCCCAATACCCAGGTCAGACAGAGCATCCAGCGCTCCCTCATCAGCATCCTGTTAAAAAGGTGAGAACTGTGTAAGATTTGTGTAAAAGTCCTATTATTTACACTTACAACATTTTACAAATATGACCTATTGCTGAGGGTTAATGCTGTGAATAGTTTTAGTATGTATAAAAAAAAATTGTATTTGATAAGCATGCCGGGTTGGGTCAGATTACTTTATAATGTAGTCAGTTATTGAAACACAACCCTCTGCACTTTTATAATTAGCAATTTAATCAATTTTTTAACAGATAAAACGTAATCAGGATATACTGTATATGTATTACTTACCTGAAAATGCTGCACTTTATAAAAAATATGAATATAGCCCAATATATATGTTTCACTTAAAACTACATTTGAGTGCAATGATACAATTTTCTTTACTAACTGCGTTTGAATTTTTAAGGGTGTGTGATTGTGAGGACTTGGAGATGTCAGAGAGTGACATAGCAAAGCTTGTCTCAAGCATTGAGATGGAGATGTTCGACATATTTCGCAACACAGACAGCAAATACATGAACAAGTACAGAACT
This sequence comes from Gymnodraco acuticeps, assembly GCF_902827175.1. Classification (NCBI taxonomy): domain Eukaryota; kingdom Metazoa; phylum Chordata; class Actinopteri; order Perciformes; family Bathydraconidae; genus Gymnodraco; species Gymnodraco acuticeps. The sequence continues at coordinate 2,241,317 of NW_022989974.1, forward strand.
ATTATGTTCAACCTGAAAGACCCGAAAAACAAGGTTTGTGTAATGTTGATAAAACCCATTTCTGTTTTGTGATCTCTATTCTACTTGCAATACAGCAAACATTTGCTAAGAGACGTGTTTTTTTAAGTCATGTTATAGATAATTATGTTTTTAGAAAACTGACAGTCAGTTTTGGGTTTTCCTTAGGGCTTGTTGTATCGTGTCGTACGTGGAGAGATCAGTCCCTTCAGACTGGCCAGAATGAGCCAGAAGGATATGCAGGCTACCAAAGCATCAGAGCCAAGTGCAAAAGAAACTACAGAGGTAAAGTGTTATAGATATTAAACACAACAACCAAGACAGAATCAGGTATTGTGCTTCAACTTAAAGGATCAAGTTTTCAGAAGTGGTTATCTTTTGCTTTTTTGTATCTAGGTTAAGAATGCAGCTGCTAAAGCGACAAGTTTGCCGCAAAAGCCTGAGGCAGTGAAGGTGGATTTGCCCAGTTTGAATCCCACTAGACCTGCTAGAAGCACGGTGTGTACCTTTTCCTTGTTACTTCTGCACCTTATAAAAATGAATCCTGAAAGTACATGGATGTTATGATATCTTTGTGATTTAATTCTATTTGTGTCTGTAAAGTTTGCGTTCCAGGAACAAAAGAAACACCTTCCTGCTCTTGCTCCCAAGACCAGAACAAGCCAGCCGAACCAGGGCAGTGCTGTACCAGATATTCTCTCCTGCATGCTGAAGGACACAACATCAGAGCACAAAGCTCATCTCTTTGACCTGAAATGCAAAATATGCACAGGTGAATTAAAAAGTGATTTCACTATTGCTATACAAAACTTTGTAGAAATGATTTTCCAATGGCCACTTATTGTTACATTAAGTGTTTTAAATGCATTCTTATTTTTTCCTGAAGGTCAAATGCTCGCTGGGGAAGACGAGGAACCGGCAAAGAAAAAACCCAAGATTTCTGAGACAAGAGATAAATATGAACGCTCTTGGAGAAAATGTGCCGGAGATGACTCTCCTCTGAGGGCCCCGCCTGACTCACCTGACATGGATTCTCCAACATCCCTAATGGATTATTCACCCCGTCTTATCATTGACGCTCCAGCGCTGACTATCGTTGAATCCCCAGCGTCCCCTATAATGGACTCTCCAGCCTCCCCTGTCATGGAATCCCCTGCTTCCCCAACTCCAGACACTCCTAAAACTACTACACAAAAGAGATCCTACACACCAGTTGTGATCCCAGCAGTCTCCACAGTTACTATCACAAGGCGTGACCCCCGCACTGCCGCAAACAGGTCTTCTTCGTCTAGAGGCACATCCAGTCCAAGTAACACAACCAATAACCAATCAGTATCTTATTCTATTCGTCAAGAGACTACCTCTGCTTCGCCCTCAGCACCAACGTACTTGGGACCACCAACAAAACCATTACCCAAGTCGATCTTAATGAAGCCATCATCCTCTGCTGATCCCAGACTCTATGGGACATCCTCAAGGTGGTTAAATAACATTATAATAGAATAACTCTTATTTTCTTTGTCAGGTGGTTTACATTTGAGACAAAATCAGCATCATGCGTGAATATGATTATCATTATGCTGTTGTGTTTTGTGTCCCAGGACTGTGATCTCTGAATCCCCAGCTGATGGTGAAACTTCCCAGTTCTTGGCTAAGCATGAGATAGTGTGGAAAGGCTTCCTAAACATGCTCTCTGTGGCCAAGTTTGTCACCAAAGGATATATGGTTTCAGGAACGGCTGAAAATCTCAAAGCGGTATAGTGGTGCACGATAATACATGTTGTATTGAAAAAGATCTGACATTATCAACAGTTGAGTTAAAGAAAATATATTTGCTTTTATTCCCTTGTGTTTAGGATCTACCTGATACCATACAAATAGCAGGACGAATCCTGCCTCAAACAGTGTGGGACTATGTTGCAAAACTAAAGACCTCTGTTACAAAGGCAAGCAGTCGTTTTTCGATTCCTTTTGGTGTCTTGTACAATAGCACTGGATACCTATCAATATATCACGTTTATTATTTTTGTTTTCTGTTTATTAGGAGTTATGTGTGATCCGGTTTCACCCTGCAACAGAGGAGGAAGAGGTGGCCTATGTCTCCCTATTTTCCTACTTCAACAGCAGAGGTCGTTATGGTGTGGTCGCCAATGGCAGCCGTTCCATCAAAGATGTATACCTTGTCCCACTAAGTGCAAAGGAATCAATCCCAACCATACTCCAACCTCTTGACGGACCAGGTGTGATAATCCTTTACATCTTAAAGTGTTTGAGGATAACCTTCGGTATTTTTGGGCTATGTCAACACCTTCAATTACGAAAAACAACAGCTTTCAGGCTGCTATAGCCCCATAAATGAATACATTTCCTGTTTTAATTATTTAAAGGTCTCCTATCATGCTTTTATACATAAATATGTGTCCCCGGTGTGTCAGGAAACTCACAAAGTGTCAGAAACTATTTTCCTCCATACCCAAATCGCTAAAAACTGGGGTACAACGGTGCTGATCCAAATTTGCTGCCGATATGACGTAATATCGGAAATGTGGGCTGGCTTTAGACCGACAGCCCTATCAGAAACGTTGCTATCAGAAACAATGCACGATGTGTTTTGGACGTAATATGATCTTTGTTTACATTAGCAAGCATCGCTAACACTCAGAGCTAACCTGTACTGCAGAGAGTATGTGTAAAAAAGCAGGAAATAAAAAAAGGAACTCACCTTGTGGTTAACCCGCAAGAGAAAAAGCATTTGAGCTCCATATCATTTCAGATATAATCCTTGATGTGGTTTGGAACATGATATGGCATTTAATCACGGCAGCATTTAGCTGTATCTGCTGGTAGAAATCTCTATCTTCCCTCTGCAGCTCACAGCTTGCCTTGACGTGCTCAAAAGGGGGCGGGGCCAGCAGCTACAGTCACAGAATCAGCAGTTCTCTAACAGGGCTGAAATAGAGGGATATGAGGGATGTCTAAAATGCATGATCGGTTTGGTATTTTGAGTAAAAAACATCATGGACATGTTTTTTATATATTTGTATATATCTGAGACCCATAATATATGCCTAAAAATAGCATGATAGGAGATCTTTAAGGGGTCTGAATGTGGAACAGCAGGGGCTGTTCCATCTCCTGAACAAAATGTTAACATATGCTATCCCTAATAAGGAGAAAATTGCTCACTTCCCTCTCTTATGATTCGTTTTTGGTGTCAGATAATTTCATTATTGGTTCCCGAACCTTTTCTTTTGTGAATCTGAACTGTTTTACCTTTCTGGCAAAAGTAAAACAAAAAATCAATAATGGGAAGCCCATTGTTAGTTCTTAACCTGTTCTAATTCTATATTTGTACTTTTTGTTCATTTCACAGGTTTTGAAAAAAACCGGCCAAATCTTCTTCTGGGTCTGGCTGTCATCCAAAAGACAAAACGTCCAGGAAGCTTGCCTCAGGAAATTGAAGAGAAGAGACCCAAAGTTAATATGTCCAAAGACCCTATGTGGATCCCAAAACCCCCAGTCCTTTATGGTTCTGACAAATTGGAAATATTTCAACCCTACGATCCTGAGACTCCTGCTAACACCTCCCCTCCTGGCTCACCACTTTGCCCTGGGTCACCATCAGGCTTGTCCTCTTCTGGATCAGTTGCCCTACCATCTTGTTATAATTCTTTTAGAACAAACCCTCCTTTCTCTACCTCAGCTGCAGTTGCTGCCACCCAGTCCACCTCTGAGAGTGACAAAAATGCCACAGCAGCATCCAGTAATAAATCACCACTGCAGACCATCTTGAAAAGTTTGTTTGGCAATAAGCAAACTGACTCCGTTGTCTCTTCTGACGTACAATCTTCAACAGCAACAGTTCATGTTAAGAAGGTCCCAGTGTTTTCTAAGGTGTCTCGATCAATGGTGGATCCAATTGTCCAACAATATGGACAGAAATCAAAAGTTAAAAAAATAGAAGAAGAAAATGACTTTGACCGACCATATGACCCAGAAGAGGAGTATGATTCAGCAATGGGATATGGAATGGTTGCTCCTCAGAACATTGAGAAAATGAAGACAGAGGGTCCTGCAGTATCAGGCTGTGTAGACGATGATGTGGCCTATGATCCAGAAGACGACACTATCTTTGCAGATATGCAAAGGGAAATTGCTGTGACAAAGCCCCCTGCTCAAACTCAAACGTCAGGTACTCCATCATGCCAAACCCCAATATCCACCCAGATTAAAACACCAACTCCCAACTCCACTGCTGTGCAATCCTCTACCCAAGCTGTAATAATGCAGAACATTCCTACAGGCACTGTGGTTGTCTCAGCTGCAACACTAACTGAACAACAACGAATGCTTGAGGATCTCAATAGGCAGATTGAAGAGCAAAAGCAGCAATTGAAGGAGCAGGAAGAGGCCCTACGTCAACAGAGAGAGGCTGTTGGTATCTTTATGGCTCGTTTTTCTGTTTCTGATTCCCTGATGTCTCCCCCACAAAAAGCTTTGCCTCTCAGTCAACTGTCAGAATCAACAGACAAGACCAGCAACCTTACAGAGACTGAGGACAGTTCAAATGTAGATTCACAAACTGTTAAACAAGACACAACTGCCACACCTAATGTAGAAATTGATGCAGAAACAGTTACAGAGCAAGATAAAACACAGGCTGATGTTAAAGAAAGTGACAAATATTCCTCTGCGGGTGAGATTGAAGACTCTGATGTAGCTTATGATCCTGAAGACGAATCACTTTTTGATGTTTTTCAAGATGATGTTTTTCAAGGAGGCAGTATAAAGACCCGTGATTTATCTTTGTCGAGAATAGGGCATAGTGCCTCTCACAAGGGCAGTCCTCTGAGTTCACACCACAGCAGAAAGAGAAGGTTATCACCAAAGAGGCGGAGTCATCATGAAAGGAGCCGCCATGGAAGTCCTTCTAAAAGATCACAGCGACGTTCTCCTTCACATTCCCGGAGACATAGAGAAAAGGATAGACACAGAAAAAGTGAAAGGGACAGGTCAAGGCATAGAGCCAGAGACCAGTCTGACCGCCAAGGTCGCCAATGTAAAGAGCATACCCCACGGCAGCATTCTCATGGGCGTAGAAGATCCCCATGTTCTCCTAGAAAAACAGATTCTGGGTCCATATCGCCAAAATGGAACAGAGATCCTTCACCTCAAGTCCTTGAGATATCAAAGCCTTTAACTGTTCTGTGTAATGCTCCAGACTCTTTAGACTCTATTGATGGAACATTTTTAGAGAGTAACCAATCATCATCCAGTTCAGTTACTATTAAAAGTTACCCTCCTGTTGGACATCAGCTAAAAAGTCATCTTGTTAAGAGTGTTGATGAAGGCTTTTCTCCCTCTTCACATGAACTTCTTCACAATTTCAAGCTCAATACTTTAAAAGATCCAAAGTCCCAAGAGCCTCAAAACACGTCTGTCAGTGGCGACACAGATAGTGGTTCCTCTAACCAGGTGAATATACCCTCTCAACTTGAAACTCTGTTTAGCAAATTTGAAATTCCAGTCCCTCTACGTGAAACTGATCCGCCCATTCGAGATTCTCCTCAGAGCCCTGATCCAGAGCCACAGTTTGTAAAACCTATTCGCACAGAAAAGAGGGGGCCTAAAATTGAGGAAATCAGAGATCCTCAGACCCTTACCAGTGTCTCAATGCCACATGATAAAGTTGAAAGTATTTGTTTGCCTATTGGTGGTCAAGCTACAATGTCCAAAATACTGTGGCCAACCGGTCGAGGTGCCTTAGTTCTAGAGGGGCAAGGGGTCAAAGATGAGGTTATAAAAGAGGCAGACAAACAGATAGAAATGGGACATCCAGGCTTAAAACATCCTAAAATATTGGGTCAAGGGGAGGGGGATTCAATTCGAGCTATAGGCTCAGATATTCAGGCCTCAGGAACTGAAAAAGATCCTGTGACAAAACAGCCAGGACCTGGACATATTGAACCACAGATAGATCTTAGAGTAACAGAAACTGGATTCCCAGGCCCCAATAGGAGAGGTCCAGACATGCAAGGAAAAGGTACCACCATTTGGGGTCCTGGATCACATACACAACACGTATCTAGTATGCAAGGCTTGAACCTAGAACTCACAGCTCCAGCTCCTGATATGATGCACAGTGAGACAGAAGTGAGTGGACAAATGCTTGTACCAGCTGTTATAAATTCATGTGGGGAAGGATCAGATCTACAGAACAAGAGTAGAGATCTATTCATAAAGGGCCCTTCGTCACATATAACTGAAGCTGATATAAGGGGCACAAGAGAGCCTTTATTTGCTCATGAGAGGTGGGGTCCACAAAAAGGGCGAAATGTACCCATGAGAGGACCAGGGCCAAACATTAATTATGAAAGTGGTGGTTCTAACATACCCTTCTTTGGAGAAGACAGTGGGCCTAGAGAACCTTTTAAGAAGACAAATCTCGGTATGACAGCTGGAAAGAGTGTGCATGGCACTGACATGAAAGAATCAGAAACTATTTGTGAATTAAGAAGGCCAAATATGACACAAAGAGGAAGTTACATGAGGCCTAGTCAAGATATTGGTAGTATGGGTGGCTCAGATACAAGGGGCGATGGCATGCTTAACATTAAAACTCCTGATTGGAGTGGTCCAGGTCCCGTTGCTGGTCCCGATATAAGGGGTCAAACGAGTCAAAATATAGGCCTGGGTCTACATATGAGAGGTATAGATTGTGGTGACCCAGGAACAGTCATAAGAGATGATTGCAGAGGTACAGATATGAGAGGATCAGGTCCACTCAGAGAAGGGCCATTTATACAAGATGAATGGAGAGTCCCTCCGCCTAACAGTAGAGGTCCACACCTGGAGAACCAGGTACCTAACAGAAGAGGGGTTGGAGACCTAGACTTTAGAGGACCAGCATCTGAAATGAGCTGTGGACTGATAGAGGACATTAGGCCTGACAGGAAAAGATTAGTGGGTCCCAATTTCATGGCACCAGGGGGTCCAGAATTTGTGAGACCAGGACTTGAAATGAATGATCAGGATAGGATGGGTCATGGGCCTAACAGGAGAGAACCTGGAGGGCCAGATGTTAGGGGACCAGGGCCTGTAAGCAGAGGCTTATCTATGGAAGGACCTGGGCCTGACAGGAGAGGACCTAGAGGGCCAGATTTTAGGGGACCAGGACATGAAAAGAGAGGTCCAGCCATGGAGGGCCCTGGGTCTGACAGGGGAGTACCTAGAGGTCCAGTTTATAGGGGAGAAGGGCCAGAAAGCAGAGGCTCATCAATAGAGGGTCCTGAGCCTGACCGAAGAGGGCCCGGAGGTCCAGATTTCCAAGGACCAGGAACTGAAAGAAGAGGTCCAGCTATGGAAGGCCCCTGGCCTGACAGGAGACGGCCTGGAGGTCCAGATTTTAAAGGACCAGGACCTGAAAGTAGAGGTCCAGCTATGGAGGGTCCCTGGCCTGACAGGAGACGGCCTGGAGGTCCAGATTTCAAGGGACCAGGTTCTGAAATTAGGGGTCTCGCTATAGAGGGTCATGGACCTGAAAGGAGAGGGCCCGAAGGTCCAGATTTCAAAGGATCAGCTCCTGAAAGGAGGGGTAAAGCTATGGAGGGTCCTGGGCCTGAAAAGAGAGGGCCCGAAGGTCCAGATTACAGGGTGCCAGGGCCTGAGAGGAGTGGTCAAGCTATGGAGGGTCCTGGGCCTGAAAGGAGAGGGCCAGAAGGTCCAGATTTCAAAGGACCAGCTCCTGAAAGGAGGGGTCAAGCTATGGAGGGTCCTGGGCCTGACAGGAGGGGACCTGGAGGTCCAGATTTCCAAGGACCAGGAACTGAAAGAAGAGGTCCAGCTATGGAGGGTCCCTGGCCTGACAGGAGACGGCCTGGAGGTCCAGATTTTAAAGGACCAGGACCTGAAAGTAGAGGTCCAGCTATGGATGGTCCCTGGCCTGAAAGGAGAGGGCCAGGAGGGCCAGATTTCAGGGGACAAGGTTCTGAAATTAGGGGTCTCGCTATAGAGGGTCCTGGGCCTGAAAGGAGAGGGCCCGAAGGTCCAGATTTCAAAGGACCAGCTCCTGAAAGGAGGGGTCAAGCTATGGAGGGTCCTGGGCCTGACAGGAGGGGACCTGGAGGTCCAGATTTCCAAGGACCAGGAACTGAAAGAAGAGGTCCAGCTATGGATGGCCCCTGGCCTGACAGAAGAGGGCCTGGAGGTCCAGATTTCAAAGGACCAGGACCTGAAAGTAAAGGTCCAGCTATGGATGGTCCCTGGCATGACAGGAGAGGGCCAGGAGGTCCAGATTTCAGAGGACCAGGACCTGAAAGTAGAGGTCCAGCTACGGAGGGTCCTGGGCCTGACAGGAGAGAGCCCAGAGGTCCAGATTACAGGGTGCCAGGGCCTGAGAGGAGTGGTCGAGCTTTTGATGGTCCTGGGCCTGACTGGAAAGGACCTGGAGGTCCAGATTTCAGAGGACCAGGAGCTGAAAGGAGAGGTCCAGCTATGGAGGATCCTGGGCCCGACAGGAGAGGACCTGGAGGTCCAGATTTCATAGATCTAGGAACTGGAAAAAGAAGTCAAGCTATGGATGCTCTTAGACCCGACAGGGGACCTGGATGTCCAGATTTCAGGGGGCCAAGGCCTGAAAGCAGAGACTTTTCTATGGAGGGTAATGGGTCTGACAGGAGAGGACCTGGAGGTCCAGTTTTCGGAGGTCCAAGGCCTGAGAGAAGAAGTTTATCTATGGAGCGTTTTGGGCCTGACAGAAGAGGAACTAGTGGTCAAGATTTCAGAGAGCCAGAACCTGAAAGAAAAGGTCCAGCTATGGAGGGTCCTGGGCCTGACATGAGAGTCTCCGGCGGTCAAGATTTTAAAGGACCAGGGCCTGAAATCAGAAGCTTATCTATGGAGGGGCCTGGGCGTGACAGGAGAGGACCTCAAGGTCAGAATTTCCGGGTACCGTGGTCTGAATGCAGAGACTTCTCTATGGAGGGTCCTGGGCCTGACAGGAGAGGTACTAGAGGTCCAGGTTTCAGAGAACCAGGACCTGAGAGAAGAAGCCTATCTATGGAGGCTCCAGGACCTGGCAGAAGAGGACCAGGAGGTCCAGATTTCAGTGGACCAGGATCCAATATAAGAGGTCTTGGTATCACTGGTTTGGGGCCTTACACAGGAGAATCAGAAGTTCCAGACTTTAGTGGTCCAGGTATAGAAGGTCCAGGGCCTCGAGTTAGAGGACAGGAAGTAGTACCTGATGGTCCACATTTCAGAAGACCTGGGTCTGAAAGGAGAAGTTCATCTTTGGAGCGACCTGGGCCTGACATTAGAGGTCCTGGCAGTCCAGATTTCAGCGAACCAGGACTTTTAACTAGAAATCAAGCAATGGAAGGTTCTGGGCCTGACATGAGAGGACCTGGAGCTCCAAACAACAGGGGACAACAAGGTTTTGGTATGGAGGGTCCAGATTTCAACAGGACAATGTCAGATGGTCCAGACATGAGGAAACCAGGGCATTCAGATCCAAACAAAGAGAGCCCAAGGCCTGAGAGGAGAGAAGGTCAACATTTTAGAGGTCGTGGTCCAAATAGAAGGCTTCCAGAGACGGAGGAAAACTCTGACAGCAGGGACTTTCCAGGTGGCCAACACTTTAGGGCTCCTGAGTTAGAAAGAAGACCTTCAGACATAGTGGGCCCAGGGTCTGATAGAAGAAATCCGCACTCAAGAGGAGTTAGGCCTGAAAGAAATGTTATGGAGGTTCAAGGGCTCAATAGTCCATGTCCAAGAGGTCTAGATTTTAAAGGTCCAGACATTGAGTGCCCAGGGCCTGAAAGACAAGGACCAGGAGACTCAGGCTTCAAAGAGCCTGGACTTGAAAAGAGGAGTACAGATTTTGAGGGCCAAGGACCAGATTGGAGAAGACCAGGTAGTCATGACTTTAGGGACCCAGGAATCAGGCACAGAAGTCCAAAAAGAGAAGGTATGAGACAAAGAAGAGATGGCTGGGGAGAGGCTGACTATGGAGGATCAGAACCTATCCAAGAACCTATATCTCGAAACGTAAGGGGTTCAAGGCCTATCAGGGGAAACATAAGAGGGCATGGGCCAGATATGAGAAGTTTCAGGGGCTCTGCACCTGATATGAGAGGCCCAGACAGAGTGGAACAATGGTCAGATAGAAGAGGGCCCAATATGGAGGCTGTAGGAAATGAAATAGAATGTTCAGGAGATGATTGGAATAGACATGACAACAGGGGTCCAGGCCCCAACCAAGGTCCAGTTGAGCATGCTCAAGCACATACTAGGCAAGGTCCTCGAAGGGGATGGAGTGGCCCTGAAAGTATTGGGCCAAGGCCCATACAAGAAAGACAAAATATGCCATTTCCCGGGCCTTTGAGAGGTCCAGGAGATGATGGTCCTGGTTATAGGGGTCCAGATCCTGTCGAGGGTGACCCAGATATGAAATGCCTAGGGCCCAGTAGGGGAGGACGTGGGAGGAGAGAGCCTGATCGAGGGTTTGGGCCCAACAGAAGGAGGCCTGGGCCATTTTTCAGTAGGCAAAGAGATACAGAAAACAGTGGACAAGGCCATGATATAAGAGATCCAGGCATGAGAGAACCAGGATCCGATATGAGATGGGGTCAAGATATGGGGGATGACTGTAGGAAGCCAGACTTCAGGGGTATTAAGAGAGGGCGAAACATGGAAGGACCTGAGACTGATGGGAGATTTTCAGATTGTGGGGGACTAGGATCTGAAAGGCAGGTAGACATGGAAAAACCTGGAACAGATAGACAAGGATTTCAGCATGATTTTAGGAGGGAAATGAGGGGTCCAGACATGAGAAGAATAGGACATGGTAACACCAATAGGGAGCCAGCACCTGGAAGTTCAGATGTCAGACCTGGGAGGTGGCCTACAGAAACTGAGGGCCCTGGGTCTGATAGGAGGGGTCCAGGCATAATGGGCCCAGGGTTAGATTTAAGGGGATCTAAACCCCCCATAAACATAGACATGCAAGGATCAGATATAAGGGGAACCTCGCCTCATTTCAATAGTCTTCATCCAAGTACTAGATCTCAAGGCCCTAGTGATCCACATTCTGAATCAAACATAGGTGCAACTAAAAACAGTGGAGGACAACCACACAGAGTTGCCCTACTTCCTACCCCAACAGGTCTTGTGCGCTTTCCAAATCGTATAATTAACCATCCTGATGTTTTTAGCCTAAATCAAAAACAAATGGGTAGCCCAACTGAAAGAGAGTGTAGACCAGTAGTTAGACCATTGACTCAAGAAAAAGAGTTGGTTAAAGGGCCAAGCCAGGAGCAGGAAAAAGGTCCTGCTTGTAAAATAAGCAAAACTGAAGATGCAAGCACAGGGGTAAGAGATGACAAAATGGAAGTGGGGAATGAAAAAAAGCAATGTCCAGCCAAGTTAGACAGGCTAAAAGCATTGACTCCTCAGGACAGTAAGTAAGAACTAGTCCTGCGGAAAGGCTTAGTATCATCTCATTAAATCACAAAGAGACTGAGAGCTTAACACATTTTGAATGTATTACTCCTACAGACAAGCAATGCAAAAAAATCTGGCATTGTAGCTTGATAATGACATTCTAAGAGATATTTGAGTAAACTAGGTGTTGATTTGTCTTGTTGGCTGGGAATTTATTTGTGTAATATGTGCTGATTAAATGCTACTTAAATTTAACCGATCACTTGTAAATTCAACTTCATGCTAAGTCTAGTTGGAAACAGTCAGAAATGTTTTGTACAGAAAATGTAAAAATTTTGTTTTTTTTTGTTTTTTAACAAGCCACGTTTTTATTTTATTATTATTATTATTTTTTCATCATGGCCATAGTGTCAGTACAGTAGCCTTAATGTTCTGTTGTTTAAAGTAATCCATTTCATTGTACTTTCGAAATGCATAAAGTCAATAAAATAAAATGCCTTTTTTAAATGTGTATTTACTCTGATTTTATCATCAATATTTGGAATTGATGATTGCTATGTAGCGCATACACTGGCTACAAGGTACAATTAAAAAGTCCCTTTTACAGAGGTTCATATGTGTTTAATTTACAAATAGTTGTGAACGTGAAAAGGTAATTGGAGAATCTGCCTGTAGCAATTTTGTATAACCCTCCATATCCACCTGCAAGTCTCATGTCTTACCAAACGGGAGCGACAGCATTCAATTGAATCTTCATTAGCCTACCTATAAAATAGTTGTTGATTTTTTTTAATTAACATTTCTGTGAGTGTAAACACATTGACTCCAGTACTGTACTTATTGTCTAGCAGGAAGGTCCCTCAGATTTTGAGATACCCCAGAACAAAACACAACAATGATTTTTCTTATCTTTTAGGTTCTCCCGTTAATGAAATTGATTGTTGTCAAATTTTATTTTGGGGGGAAAAAAATTGTTTGGGTTGTTCTTTAGAACAACTAGTAACTAAGTAGATTTACTCAAGTACTGTACTTAAGTACAATTTTGAGATACTTGTACTTTACTTGAGTATTTCCATCTTATGCTACTTTGTGCTTCTACCCCACTACAAATCAGAGGTAAATCGTGTACTTTTATTCTACTACATTTGTTCCACTACATTTATTCTATAGGTCTACCTTTATTAACTTTGAGATTTGTATGATAATAATGTGAAATATAAACAACACTTAAATAAGACTTTACTGGAGTAAATTCACAACAATGTAATTAAAACTAGCTACTTTTACTTTTGGTACTTTAAGAATATGTTGAGGCTAATACTTTTGTACTTTTACTTGAGTAACATTTTGAATACTATACTTTTACTTATAACAGAGTATTCCTACACTCTTGTACTTCTACTTTTACTCAAGTACAAGATATAAGTAGCCTACTTATCCCACCTCTGTGTATGTAGAAAGCTTGTAAATATTGAATCTTACATAGCCTAACGTACAGTAGACTATAGTAGGGTGACCAGACGTCCCCGTTTTCCGGGGACAGTCCCCGTTTGTATTGGCCTGTCCCCGGTTGAAACTGATCTACACACCACACATATTCATATTGGAGCTTAAATTAAGAAATATGTACTATATAATGTGATCAATAATACTTTAAAACAAACTACGTATAACTACCACATTATAACTGAGTGAATGTAAAATGTAAGTATAGTTATGAAGACATTGACATTTCCACTGGGTGACTAATTTCAATTGATGTTGACACCATCTCACAACACTCCTAAAATAACATTACTTTCTGAAGCACAATTTAAAATGTATGCTGTTTAAAATCTCAAATTAGATCTATTTTCCATCTATATTTTGATTATTATTTAATGGAAACCGTCCTTAATCAAAGAGTCATTCGAAGTCAATCAAATACTTATTTCACTTCAGGGTGATAGCAGGAGACCCCATCTAGTCAATCAGAGAGAATCAGGACAATCTGATGTAGAGTTTCAAAATAAAAGACCTTTGAAGTCTCATATATGAGCTATCATCCCTCTGTTTTTAGATAAGAATAAAAACAAAAACTGTCCAGTATCAAAGACTTATTTCACTTCAGGGTGATAGCAGGAGACCCCATCTAGTCACTCAGAGAGAATCTGGACAATCTGATGTACAGTTTCAAAATAAAAGACCTTTGAAGTCTCATGAGCTATCTTCCTTCTGTTTGTATCCAACAGTTCAAATGTTCGAATTACATTAAACCAGAATTGTCCCCCTTTTTCTTTAACAGTGATGAAAATTGGATATGTTAATGATATATTGACCGCAAAACTCAAAATGTCCCCGGTTTTAATTTAGAAAATCTGGTCACCTTAGACTATAGTGCCTCGTATTATAGACAATTAATTTATGTTGTTGGTTCTTGTTAATTTCTTTATTTATAAACAACATATCTTGACAAAAAATATGTTTGAAAGAGTAAGAGAGTGCAATATTTGCCACCTTGACATGTAGTTGAGTAGTAGCATAATGGACTGGAAATACTAGGCCTTCCGTTACTGGCGCTCAAAGTAATTAATTAAGTTTTCATCAATGCTTGTACACAATTGGGTTTTAGCACTACGGATATTGACACAGTCTTTTTCGTCTGCAAAATATATAATACATACCAAATAAATAAACCGAGGCTTCAGCCATGACAGCCTCACAGTGTAAAGAGGTCCTTACTACCCAGCGTCCATCGGTCAAGTAAGGAGTTGGCATTGAAGTAAGTAAAGGCCCAATAATAAGGCAAATAGAGTTTAATAATATTTCTTAGCTCGTTATACATTTAACGACTTGTTAGTGGACTTTTAAACATGTTTGTAATGATGTATTGTTATTTACCTCGATTGTAAACGTATTTTCAAATGTAACGTTAGCCTATAGCCAACGTCTTGTCAAATTTAAGGTTAGCTTACTAGCTTAAAGTTCCTCGTATGCTAATTTAATGTCACGTAGTATTTCACTGCTAGCGGAATTTTTTTTACACCACTGTTTACTTGAAGATGTGGATTAGTTGTTTAATGTCAGTATATATACAGTATGTCGTGTTAATATGTTTACGTTACAATGTTCGTTTCTTATTAGGATAAACGTTAATACTCTGGACAAGGCCGCTTACAGGGCGACATTAAGTTAAGGTCGGTTGATAACAATATATTAATAATTATAATATTAATAAGCTTAATTTATTCAAAGTACTTCACAGTAGAGAATTACAATCTCATAAAATAGTCACAAAAGATTGATATCACATCGAATACAGAGCCACTAAAATGCATACAATTATACAAATGTACCATTGAATTAACTGAACCAGTGTATTAATAGGTGTTCACCACAATACAAAACTAATTTCAATTTAAGATAATATAATGGTGCTTTAAAAGGAAGATAGTGCAAATTTACCATGGACTGTTAACATGGACTGTAGCTACTATAAAAAGCCTGTTCTGGTATAACTGAACGTTTTTTTTCTGCTCTTCATCCCAACTCTAGAGTGAAGTATGTCTTCCCTTTATGTATCACCTTCATCCAGAGAACACACCTTTGACCCTGTTGGGGTGATTTTGAGCCAAGGTGGATGTTTGACACATGATCATGGGCCCATGATGGGACCTGAGCTCGGCATGATGGAGTTGTCAGAGGTTGAATATACAAACTTTCAGCACCTTATCCAGGCACATGTGGAGGCACACATTACCCCTTTAGATTTGCCTTATGCCAAATCTCATCCAAGTGCTACAGTGATGGTTAAAGACACCACTGGATCCACAGCACAATCCCCCTTAGCAACCACTCAAGCTATTGACCTTTCGACTTCAACTGATGACCACAGTCTGATGCCAGGAGAAAAGACACCAGCTTCTTATGGAGAGGTCCCAGGTTTTGTGCTGGCCAGAGTCAGAGGAGAAGACAGCCAGAGTGAACCTTACTCCAACAGCAGCTCATTTTCACAGAAAAAATCTGTATCTGCTGCTAGAGTTTGTTTGGAGAAGAGGTTTAACACCATGTCTGCTGACACCCCAAGACATCAAGATATCAAGTCGGCAGTTCTTAGCAAGTAGGCATTCCTATTAATCTGTATTACTACGTGTTAAGTAACAGAACCCCATAATGCTAAATTTAATGGAAATTACCAGATCTTTGTTGTTGTGTTTCAGTTTTCTGACAATGCTGCAGCAGTCTGCTGAGGCTCAAGATGCAGTCAAACACCCTCAAATGCGGTTTGATGTTTCCAGCCCATTTGTTGGGGGTGTATTTACCCCAATACCCAACATGTGTGAACAAGTATGAAACAAATATATTAAAATGCAATTTACTACAGCTTTAAGGGCATCACAGGCAGAATTAATTGATCAATATGTTTTTCTTCTTCCTGTTTGGACCTCAGGTGATTGGCCATATTCCTCACATGATTGAACCTAATAAGCACCAGGGTTTAATCATCCCAAAGAGTTTCTCGATTAATTTCTGCCCAGAGAGGGTTGGTACAAAATCTCAGTTCACCGGTGGCTGCAACTCAACAGAGGACCAGCTGTTGTTCAACATAGAAAGTAATAATCAGGACTCTTAACCTTGTCTTGTCAAAACAAATGTTATTGTTTGTGTTCTATTTACATCTTATACACCGTGGTGTTTTCCATAGATGATGTGGTGACACGTACTGCCTTCAGGAAGCTTGGTAGTACCCAAAGCTCTCAACCTACAAAGGTTGCTTCGACTGACCCAGACTTCGCCGGAAAATCAGGGAGCAGCACTAGGAAAAGAGCTCGACCCCACATGTCACATATCCAGCGCAGGGAGAGACACAACATTAAGGAGAGGGAACGCAGGTGAGCACCCATAACCAAAAGCTGAAAGTGTTTCTGCACCATCATACATTTTTGATGAGGTTTAATTAAATATAATTTCAAAGGTGTATATGCCTTACTCAGCTTTCCCTACAGACTGTGTCCGGAATGAGTTCCTTGTTTATTCCCAATATTTCAGCGATTTAAGGCAAGGCAAGGCAAGGCAAGGCAAGTTTATTTATATAGCACTTTTCAACACAAGGCAATTCAAAGTGCTTTACAAAAAATGAAAGAGATTAAGAAAATGGCATTTAAAATCAGTCATTAAAAAGAAAAGCTAATAAAATAAACATTAAAAGAAAAAATACATGGATAAAAGGTAGTCAACAAAATGATATATGAACACGGTGAAAGAGAGAGTACTGCCAGTGCATATTGAATTAAGACAATACAATTATCATGTTAAACAACAAACATTTCAAACAATTTTTTCTAATTTTCATAATACATATATAAATGTTAACTATATAAAATGTCAAACTCTGTCCTTGCTCAACGTGGTACAGTCCCATCTACTATAAAGCCTATTGGATGCTCTCACTTCCTGTTTGGCATTTTGACCCATGACAAGCAGGTAATAGGGATTGGAGCTCTATAACAAAACATTCTGATCAATTGAGGTCACAATAACCAATATATACATTTGAAATAATTCTGTATTAATTGAGTGGATGTGTAATTAACACTGCTAATGATGATAGTATGTATACTCAAATGAGTTTGGCATGCTATACCCACATTAGGGCTGGGCAATTTGGCCTATAAATAAAATCGCGATTTTTTTCTAACTAATGGACAATTTTAGATTTAAACCTCGATTTTTTTCTGTTTTTTTCTAAACAAACCAGACCAAGACAAAATGTAAATACATATTTTCTTTGCAAAAAATGCGTAAAAAGGAGGGTTTCTGCCCCATTACTTCTCTTCTTACTTCTATAAGAATAAAACACGGTGAGGTGTAAAATGTGTTTTAATATCATAAATGTTACGCATACCGTCAGTTTAAATGCTGTTTTATACTGAAAAACTAGAAGTTCTTGTGCACAACCAGTTTTATTCTGAAAATCCTTCATCTCCGGACGGTTAGCATTTAGCATGTGGCTAATATACCATTTACTATAGAGGTGAATTTAGTAGCGATATGACACGGAGTGTTGCACACCGAAACATACTGATTTCAACACTACAACTATAGACGTGGAGATATTATTATTGCTGAATATTAAATGAAGGTACAGTTTATTTGAATACGTTTGTTTACAGACGTGGGTAGTAGTATGAGACAACATCCGGAACTACCGTAAATGAAACCAGCCGTGAAGTATTTCCTGTATTTTTGGAGTATTGATTACAGCGTTTAAAATGTATTAAATGAAAAGTCATGAAAGAGATAAGGAGGAGAACAGGCGTGTTTAGTTATATATTTAATGTACAATGTCGGAGTCCTCTGTTATGCTCAACAACGAACATTGGAGACGTGGAGGGCCGGCTCCCAGCGCCAACCGGCCCACGGCGAGCCAGCGGAGGAGATATATCAGCTGGAGAGGTGGAGCTCGCTCTCTTCCCTTCGCTCACGAGAGCTTTTTTAATTAAAGCACCATTTGAACCTTCTCAGAGACTCCATTTAGTCTCCTTTTAAAGCTTCTCTCCTGGACGCGAGAATAACGAACACAGCATAACAACAGCAGATCGGGCAGAGCTGCAGATCGGGTAGTCACAGGCAATGTGGCTGAATTTTGGGCGCGTTCTGGAAAGTGAGAGAGTAAGCTACTACGGAGTCCCTTAAAGCAAAAACAAATCTGCGGAGTCTAGAAATGTTTTTAAATCGCGATTTTTCGGTTCAGCCATTTCACAAACCGTAGGAAAGTAAAAATGCAAATTAATCGTGAAAACCGAAAAAATCGCCCAGCCCTAACCCACATGTGTTTTACTATGCTAACAATGCTCAGCCACAGAGGCTAAGCTACACAACTAGGAATAAAGATTGGTTGTGCTGGCAGGATGGAATAAATAAATAACTGCAGAAACTAGAATATGCTTTGTCAGTCTGCAACTGGCTCTTCCAGTCGATTTTGATAAATGTTCAATTCAATTCAAGCACCTATCCCAAACATTCCCTGGTTTTAGGTTCTCTACTGGGAAGTTCCCAACTGATTTTGGTTTTAGAATTTCTTTGGCCAAACGACAAATGTATTAATTAGAGAGATTATAAACATTTGTATTGTTTTCTGCACAGGAAGAGGATCCGTTTGTACTGTGATGAGCTGAACATGCTGGTGCCATTCTGTGAGTCGGATACAGACAAAGTCACCACCCTGCAGATGACCACTGCCTTCCTTAAATACATCTATAAAACATATGGAGACACCTTCAAAGAGGTACATTTGTGTTCAGTTAAATAGCATTATTCATTTGCTTGATATAACTTAAAGTTCAAATCTTATTCTTCTGAGTTTTAAAGTTTAAAATAATTAACTTGATTATTTTACTGTGTGGGAATGATCTAGTTCTGTAGTTTCTGTCAGACAGTGACAGTGTGAGGCTAAGGCTGCCTACATTTTCCTTATATGACATAAGCCTGTTTTAGTGTTCCTTTGCAATGCGTCTTATAGATGGATTCTCTGTAATAAAGCACATAGAGGTTACGAATGCTTTGTTGTTAAGAAGAGGCAAGTGGTCATGCAACGCACGGAGATGTTGAAGAGAACGCGCTCCAAGGTGTGGTTAAACTTTACCCGTCTCGATGTGGACAATGCTCGTTACCAAAAGTGCAATAAGAGTTAAGCATGTAAGGCGGTAACACGAGCAATTTGTCCAAACATCTTGGAAAAGTGCTCCACATTCAGACGGAGGAATGCACCGTTTTCCACTGTCTTTCTAGCAGCTCTGTAGCCCCATCCACGAGTAACGTTTCCACGTCAGGTGTTATGTATGCTAGCAGCAACACAGGAGTTAACTCCATTATACAAACATGGGTTAATGATTAGAGGAAACTGAGAGTTATTTATTTAGTTAAAGTTTCAGCTATTCTGTTTACAGTTCTGTCATCAGATTATTTAATATGATTTGTTAAAACATTGTTGTTTCTTTTGATGTGAAATATTATTTATTTAATTTATTTTGTTTAGATCATTTACCTTTTTTTTTTATTAAAAGAACCGATAAAAATACCGTTCGAGGACCGGATCGATAAAAGTAGTATTACCGTTAAAACCTTAACGATACCCATCCCTAACGAGTAGTAGAATGTTTCACCAGCACGGTCCCTTTTTGGAAAGCTTTACTATTAATACTTGCTCTCATTAACCAGAAAGATGTGCTACTCTCCCCCCAACAGGAGTTTCAGAGGGCTTTCACTGAGGGCAAAGAACACTTTCTGAAATCCAGCCCTTCTTCAGGCAAGAACCCGATCCAGCGGGAGATGGACACGGTGCTGAGCATCCCTCTTGGGGTAGAGCAATGACCCTTTCCATACTTGATCTAATCAGGGCTGGTTTTTTTCTGCAGCATCTTAAGACAACACATGAATGATTGTCATGTCATACATACTGTAGGTGGCGCTGTTTCCCTTTGCAAACAGCAGATAGTTCTGGATGGACTAGATTTTCAACTCTTCAGCGATGAATTTAGTTTAAACTATCCGAGCACCTTTTCATATTCAACTGTATTTTCATTGAATTAATTTAAATTTCTAAATGTTCATAGAGTATGTTCAGTTCAGTTTTCTTGTCGACATTTATTCTTAAATCATATATTTAAATGCACTTAAAATTCATCTGCTCCTAATTTAAAGTTCTGTAAATGAATGGGATAACTTGATATTCATTTCTGTTAGCATATTCCTCTGACATGCAGACTGTTCATTTGATGCAGAGAAGAGTAATCCTTTACTGAAAAGTGGCTTTATTTGTTCTTTCTTACAACATGTCGCTGTAGCATCTTACTGTACATACAACAGTCACCCACAAATAATAAATAGTATTTAAGGTCATGTATATTTAATAGTTACAGCACCGGTAGTACATAGTGGATGTTGTCATTGTAGATTACCCAAAAAAAAAGACTGCTCCTAAGGTTCTTACATTTATTTTACAATGTCTGATTTATGCATCCACAAGTATTGTTGTTGTTGATTCTCAAAGCTAAAGAATCATTTAAAAATACAAACAAAGAAGCTGTAGAAAAAAAAACAAGACTATCAAAAGGTAAAAGTTTTTGCATTAATCTACACAATTTCTGGGCACCTGGGTATTTGTGTTTTTTTTATTCCTTTTACAATACACACACAGCTCCTTGACAGAGGTTGTTTTGCCTCTGCCACCTGTTTCCATATTTTACACTGTTAGCTTGAATGTTGAGGTAACACCTGTGATTGACATGAATGGGCAATGATACATGCACATTCACCTCAGAGCCAGTCACTGTTGTTTTTAGAGTCATCTGCAGAACATTTTTAACCAAGGTAATGGGGGCATGTACAAAGTTTGTATACACAAAAGGACTCGTCGTTCTCTTCCAGTTGTCAAGTCTTGTTATGTGATACTGTAGTATTTGGAGCATTGCTGTTGTTCTCTGGGACTCTTCTTGGCCTCGGTCCACTTTGTTTCTGGATGTCATCTTGATGTTTTGTCTCTCAGTTGCTCTGGTTTTCATCTCACTCCTCGGATGTTCCTCCTCTCAAAATATCACACCTGTTTGATGTTACTCTTCCCATCTTGTGATAAAGTTATTTTAATAAAGAGGACATTTTTTGTGATCACTCTCTTCCTTCATTCCTCCCTTCCCTCTCGTATCACCCTTCCTCCTCGAGGGAGGCACCAGGTTTCAGGATGTTTAATGGTTTTTGGGGTTGGAGGATTTTCCAGCGACTGATGCTCCCTGGCAGGCTGATGTGTCACAGATTCCAGGTGTTCCCTGGTGCCCAGTCCTACCCACCCTGCCTGACTCTCCAGGCTCACCTGGATCTCCTGGAGATCCATCACGCCCGTCTTTGACAATTCCAGCTACTCCAGGAACACCTGTGGAAAAGCATAGAAGGAATGAGCCAGAGACAAATGGAAGCGGTTGTTTTCTATGATATGTAACTGACCTATTAGGGCCACAGTAGGTACAAAATAATAATAATGATATAGCCTGGGAGGAGGGTAAACTCTGAATTTACCAGATTAAGTGTTACATTTAGAGGAACTACATCGCCTCAAAGGTCATTCACCTCAGGCACAATACACGGCAAGCAGTGGCGCCTGTGGTGTGATGAGGTTGATGAAACTTGCGAAGTGAGGCGATGGGGTTCCTTAACAAAACTCCCCACCATATCTTTCTTGTTTGATTTCAATGCCAACAGTTCAAATTACACAATAGATTCACATTGTCTCATTTTGATTTATCACCAATAGCAGTGGTGTAGCTAATCCCATTTATGATGACTATGTTCCATTTGCGCCAGTAAATTATTCAGTATTTACTGACTTTAATAAGAGCTTAAGCTACAACGTTGTTAACTACAAATTAGATTGAAAGTTTCAGGCCACATACCTTGGTATCCTTGGTCTCCAGTTGGCCCATCAATAGCTTTACCAAGTAATCCCTTATCTCCTTGCTCTCCAATATTACCTGTAGTGAAAACAGAACAATTTAATCAATGGTGTAAAGTGCATTTCCCCAAGTACTGTTCTCCACTTGAGTACTTTATTTTTACACGTTTAATCTGTATTTCAGAAATGTTATTTTTATTTTTTTATTTGACAAGAGGTATTCCTCATTGTGAGCAGTTCCATTAAGGGGGATCGGCCCCTGTTAGTGATCAAATGGTTTCATTTAAATAACTGATCAAGGCCCACTGACCATTATCCCCAAAAAACCAAGAATCAGAGAGAACTTCAAAACCATATGCCCATTTGTTTGGCTTTTCCTTTCCCATCCCATTAATCATCTCATCACCCTCAGGTTTATCTTGTGATACTTTTTCAATAGATCAGTCCATACTGATTTTAATGTTTCACACCTCTTGTTCCTGGGTTTCCAAGTTCTCCTGACAGGCCTCTGTACCCTGGGGGTCCACGGGAACCTGGATGCCCGATAGAGCCAGCATCTCCTGGCTCTCCTACAGGTCCTGCAGGTCCGGGGCGGCCCACCATCCCAGGGGCCAGGGGTCTTCGAAGGTTAGCCGCCAGCTGAGCAATCTGGTCTGTATGATAGAAAACACCATAGGGTTTATTATCCAGTTTAGATTGTATCCTACACTGGAGTAAATCACAGAACAAGGTCAATTAAGAAGTCTCACCATCGACCATTAAGCCACACAGCTCTCTGATGTGCTGCTCACTCGCCAGTATACCCTGAAACACAAGTAAATACCCCATGTTTTCAGGCAGTTCATAAAATAAAAAACGTATGCGTCAATCAATCAGAAGCTCCTTAAAGATTTACAAAACCACTCACGGGTACACCTGTCTTTCCGGCAATTCCAGGCAGACCCTGCTCCCCTTGGAAGCCCATCAGTCCTGTCTTCCCAGGAGGCCCTCTTGCTCCGAGCTCTCCTTGAGGACCAGACACGCCCTTAGGTCCCAGTTCACCCCGCTTTCCTGACTATAATCACAGAGTATTATTCGTAAATAACTCGGTACATTTTTGCAAAAATAAAGAAATGAATTTGTTCCAAAGTGGAGCTAAAAACATCCATAAGCCTCTGATTTGATCGTTTAATAAACACAATCCAAGGAGCACACAGGTCTGTTGAGACAATGTGGGGGTGGATTAATATGGCGTCTCTAATTACATAAATTGTGCTGCTCTTAATGTGACTCGTCTCCCTTGTGGCGGTAGCAGCGAACAGGTCATTAAAGCTCAAGCAAAAATACCTATCTCTAATTAATCCTATTAAACCTGGAATGTGAAGCACAACTCGACAAGTGGGCAGCAGCTCGGAGCTAGGCTCCATTTTAATGATGAGTAAGGGAGCCGACACAAAGGGAGTTTGGAAACAAACTTGTGCTGCTAATTACACCCACACACACACACACACACAACATTGAAACTAACTAAGTTAAGTGCTAATAGAGGTTCAGCTATTGCATCTTTAAAATATTTTAAGTGATCAGGTCCATGAAGGTGTATAAAACACTATACAAGTATCAGAGTAAACACAAGTAACAAAATAGCGATTAAATTCAAAACACTTTTTAGTCCCTGGGTAATTCGTAGAGACAGTACAGTAACACAAAATAACAAAAGATGAACACATATTCAAGCAGAAAGATGTATAACATTGATGTCGCTCACCTCTCCTTTTTGTCCAACTGGGCCGAAAGGACCCTGAAAATAGAAACATCCTGTGTGTTTAGTTAAACATTGGCGAAATGACTTTACATTATTGAGCGTTACACAGCAAACAAACTTAATCTGTATGGCAGTTTTCAAGTCAGTGCGATCCAAAGATTTCAATAAATTATACAAATGATCAAACCAATAAAATAGACAAAACATTTTAGAACATAAATGCATCGATTTAATTTAAATAATGGCCATAATACATTCTTATAAAAACACAACAGATGTTTTGCTCTGATATCCTTTGGCAGCAAAAATACTAAAGGCTGTTTAAAAAAAAAAAGAGGACAAAATTGACTTGTGCAACAAAATGAAGTACTTCCTAAATAAGTATGAGAAAATATCAATTACAACTGATGGGAGACCAATGTGAAGATTTTCAAATATGTCATGTTTAATGTGTTTACTCCTGCTAAACCAATTATATAACTGATAGCTGACAAAGAAATGTGTCTCTTGGACATTCACACTGTGTGTTTGGATTCTGATTGAACAGTGGAAAAAATATATACTTACAGGTTCCCCGTTCTCTCCTGGTAAACCGTCACTTCCTGCCACACCCTAGAGAACACAACAGATAACTCAAAGTTAAATTTAGTTTTTTACTATGAGTTTTCTTTAAATTTGAACAACCTGACTAAGAAACGTCCGATCTCTTGTGTCTCTTTGGACACACAGGAAGTCATTCTGTATTTTAGCTTGAACTCGGACTTGAATATTTACCATGTCTCCTTTAGCTCCATAAGCTCCAACTGGACCCTAAAAGGTTGAAAAAGTAGAGAGAATAAATATAGAGATATTTGTGGAAGCCGGCTGTGCAGAAGGAAGGGGGATGAACGGGAAGTAAGGTGGGCTTGACGAGGGGAACCAGGAGCGGCATAAAGACCGGCTTTGTTCTGTCCTCAGACTCTGAACAGGAGGCCTTTTTGTGTTTGAGTTTCTCCTGGCTGCCGTCTGAGTTCATACCACTAAGACTGAGGAGGGGATGACCTGAGTATTGACATGCTGTACCTGGACAGTTACATATCTGTCTGCGATATGCTGGTGTGCAGAGACGTTTGGTTTTATGTCTGTCCTTTTAATGTAGATTTCTTTGAGGGATTGTACCTACTGTGTTTGAGCTGGTGCTATAAGTGAAATGATGATTGAAGATTAATCAACAATATGTCAACGTATTGAGAATAAATAAATAATTCAGTTGTTTCAGCGATCAATATTTTCTGAATATAAAGACCATGATAAAGACCTTGAGTTAATGCACATTGTTTGGTCATATTTCCTATATTCGTGTAGAAAAAATGTATAATATAATATGAAGATGTTTTTTTCCATAGTTGTCTGCATCACCAGCAAGATGTTTATTTATTTTCTTGGTCTTCTATGATAGCTAACTGATAATCTGTAGGTCATTACGAACGACGTGTTATGTTTAAAACATAATTTAATCCAAGAAAATAACAATTGATAATAATGAGAGAATATATTTGTATTACTGTAAGAAAGTCACAGCCATATAAGGTATCATGGATTACACTAGATGACGTTAAGACCTAGGGCAATTTTCATATCGTCACATACGTCACACTCACCCTTTCGCCAAACTCTCCACGGATTCCAGTTGGACCTGGAAGACCGGGATCACCCAGGGACCCGCTTACCCCCTGTAGTTCATGACAGAGACACACAGCCAGTGAGTTTACCCAAAAGATATACAAAATAACCTGATAATAGTCGATAATGTCGTACAACTGACCTGGAAACCTTTCACTCCCTGGGATCCAGCGTTGCCCACTGGTCCAATTCCTCCCTGTTAGACACAGATGTAGTCATGTCATGAAACCATGAAGAGCTTACAGTAGTAAAACTAAATGGATATTAATGTATATTCAGAGAATCAGAACTGAAAAACATTGGCACAAAGGTTGAGGGCAGCATGATTTATTATG
The DNA here is from genome assembly GCF_902827175.1 of Gymnodraco acuticeps. NCBI lineage: Eukaryota > Metazoa > Chordata > Actinopteri > Perciformes > Bathydraconidae > Gymnodraco > Gymnodraco acuticeps. The sequence goes on from NW_022989974.1 coordinate 2,266,941, forward strand.
CAGTGCCGTGTTCGAGAGAAGTGTAATTCCTATGTTGTTTTATCTCATTTTTTCTTCGCCACAGGGTTGGATGTGAAAAACAATGACCTCCCTGTTTATAAATTCCTCTATTATGAATACCTGCTCTCATCACTGGCCCTTCATTACTAGCAAGCAACTGTATCAGCTGCAGTGGAATATATTTAACCCTGAAGGGCAGTAGTTTATTATCCTGCTTTTTTCTACTTTTATCTTAGCTGAATGCTGCTATGCATTGTGGTCTAAAATAGATGCTCTTTATATTCACGCTGGTTATTAGCACAGTGCACTTCGAAATGTTGGAAAGTCTATAAATTGGTTGAATTCAGCAGACCATCTGTGCAGCAGCAAGTCTAATGAATTGGCTCCCAAATGAAGCAAACATATTATTTATAAATTCCATGGAGTAGATGCTTATGAGTTATTTCTAGCTAAATAAGCAGTGCAGCAATTTGACAACACATACACCTTAGTCTGTAGTGTGGACATTAACTTACAGCCACTCCTCTGGCTCCTGATAACCCCCTCTCTCCTGGGATGCCGATGTCACCCTAAAGGAGAGGACAGATGGTGAGGAAGGTTTAGAGTCCAGACGCAACATTGTGGGGTTAAGTGACATGTCAAAGACACTGTGACCTGATAATACCCCCCCCCAAAGAAGCCCATCAGATACATACAGGAATACCTGGCTCTCCAGAGGGTCCCGTCTCACCGCCTTTCCCTGCGTCACCCTGATTTAAAAGAAGGGAGAAATTAAAGTTGTCCTGCATGGTCCTCTAGTCAGTTTACACTCTTGTTTCTACTTTGTTGTAATACTCACAACTCCTCCTTTAGACCCCTTTGTTCCAGCCCTTCCTTGAAGACCCTGTAAGAGAAGAATCAAACTGCTACTTAGACTGGAGAATCAGACATCTGACTCAACTATTCTCTTAATTGTAATTCATCAGGGAACATCCAAGTCTATTTCAAAATGCTCACAGGAAGTCCATTTGGTCCTTTTTCTCCAACAACCCCATGGCGACCAGCATCACCCTATCAGCACAAAAACATTGACATCAGTTTCAATCACACAATCACTTGATTTGGATTTTCCACAAAGCCTAAAGAAAACAGAAAGAAATTGGTGCAATTTACCTTCTCGCCATCTAATCCTTGAGAACCATCTTTGCCATCTCTGCCAGGAATACCCTGTAGAAAACATCAAATATGATCCTCGTGTTACTGAGAGGTGGTGTGTATTAGAAATGTATAATTTATAGACAGATATACACTCACAGGCTCTCCTTTGGGTCCGGATCCTCCAGGGCCTCCTTTGGGACCAATTTTACCCTGTTGAAAGATACATTAACGTGTCATTTATAATTCTTTGTATATACTTGTGAAGCTTAATTAAAGTCTTCTTCTTACAATTCCTCCTTTGGGTCCTCTGAATCCCTGAGGTCCGCTTTCTCCGACATCACCCTGGAGACATCAGATGAAACACAAACAGCTATTCATTGATGGGACCAGCCGTGTATCCTGGCTGTTAATTACCACCAAAGACTTTTTTTTGTTTTCAGATGTGGTACAAACAAGGAGAGACTCACTGTCTTTCCAATGACGCCGACAATGCCGTGTTTTCCTCTGAAACCAGGCAGGCCCTAGAGACAAAGAGAGGTCAAAGGAATCCAACTGTAAGTACACATATTTTAGGTGGCTGCATTGTGACTGATAAGAAGCTGAATAAGGTGGTCATTCTAAAAAATAACTTACTCTGCCTCCTACAGATCCCATTATGCCTTGTAAACCTCTGAGACCACGTGGACCCTGAAACACAACATCAGAGGCATTTTAAAACATCATAAACAACTCCTGGGTAAGCTGTACTAAATATACTGATGGACCAAACTTCTTTGTAGGCAATGCATGAAAAATGTTGTGAATAATCTTTATGTAACTCACCTGCAGACCCACGGTGCCAGGAATACCTGGTGGGCCGGATGGTCCAGCGTCACCCTAGAGACAGAGGAAGACATTTAGGATAAGTGGTTCAGTAACTAGAAGGGCACTCGATGAGAGAAGACCTTTGCCAAGCCCATGCCCTATATGTTAATGTTAACTAAAGTTAAACATAATTTCTGTAACTACCCCATGATTAGGATCGATACAAACACCTTCCACCATGTTTAATTCAAGCTAACAGTTTTTTCCCTCTAGAGAAACGTACAAACAAACCAAATCGGACCGAAAAACTGACCTCCTCAGCTGATGTAGAAAAAACAATCCTGTGCACACGGCTGGTTCCATTCTTTTATAACCTATATTACTGATAGCAGACAACATATATATTTGTTGCATAATGAACTCACCTTCTCTCCAGTTTTCCCAAACTCTCCCTTGTCACCTTTGTGCCCTGTGTGACCCTATAAGAGCAGAATAGAATACAGACATGATGAGTGTAAAAGAAGACATGTGTTGTGAGACTGCAAGGTGACAACGATCAAACAACAACCATGACAGAAAGTGTATTTACCTTGAATCCTGGCATACCAGAAGGACCAGAGGGACCAGAGGGGCAGATAGCAGGACACTGCAGAGGACAGAGAAGACACATTGAGCAACTTAACTCATCGTATGCTTCTTCAGCTTGCGCTCATTATGATGCTCTCACAGGTGCATGATTGAAAACTTACCAGAAGGTCCCCGCTAAGATCCTGAAGAGTACCAGGAAGACCCTGAAGAGAGGGAGGATTAACAACACACATTAACATTTGAAACATTTTGACACATCCCTGCCTCTGTGTGTGAAGAACAGACATTCATTCCAAATTGGGAAAATCTTGTGTAACAGCAAACAGCAGGATATCAGACTCAATGATCACATAGTACCAGCAGCACCAGTGATTAATGATAGCTGCACTTACTGGTGGTCCATCAGGACCAGATGGTCCGGGAAGACCTGGAAGACCCTCGGGACCCTGAGAATCAGATAGATAGCACCAAGATGAGTTGATAGACAACTTTCATCTTTTCATTTATCAAAGTCTCAGCTGAGCAAGGTCATCTGGTCGCAGTTATAACAATCAGTTGTACTTTGAGAGTGACACTTCGCCATCCACCTAAAAAGGTGACAATCGAACGCCTTTTCTAAAATTAAAAAAGTGGTAAAGTTTCTCTGTGCTCCCCTTAAATCTGAGTTTATAACTTGTAGCTCTGAGCAGTTTAGTGACACTGCAACTTGTAATGGTATGCAAATTAAAGACTTCAAGCACACTGACAGCAGACTTTTCAGGGAAGTAGGATATATCTTGTTGTTAGTAAAGCTTTTAAATCAAAAATATGTGCATATTGATTCTGAATTCCTCAACAGGGGAGACAAAGTTACAGTATAATGTTTAACAAGGCTGTTGTGTGGGAAAACACACATCAAACACAAATTATTATTCCAAGCATGTCTTTACATCTTTGGAGGGGAACTCTAAACTTCTTAAATTACAAATCACATTACAAAAGGTGTTATATATTTGTTATATCTCTGTATAGTATAGTATTATACCTGTTTTGGTGACTGTATTTCTAATGCTAACCCCGATTTGAAGATTAATTCTGACCCAGACAATAAAATAATTTCACACTACTGCAAATAATACTTTAGCATCTACGGAAATTGAGCAAGTATAAGCATTTATTGATCAAAATAAAGTATGATCCAGTAGAAACATGAGTCGAGCCGAGCCTAACTCTTCAGTGGTTTATCTTATTGTCTTGTTATGTAATTTAGTAATTTAGGGTAATGTTTAGCTGAGATAAAAAAAACACCTGGATCTCAATCACTATCACCTCTACTGTTTTTACCGCGGAGGATTGTGTATGTTTATTGCTGCACATTTTCACCTAAATTAAGTTTTCTGTAGCAAATCAGGTATCGAATTATATATGCATTAATAATATATAACACAAATAATTGTTCCATCTCATTGAAAAGGATGTGACTCCTCCAGGAAATGTAATTATAGAGATCAGACAGGTACTCACCGCTGGACCGTGGGGTCCGACTCCGCCTGACAACCCGTTGGTTCCAGGAAGTCCCTGAAAACAAAAGACACAGTGTTGGCATGACATCAAAGTATACGATGTATCACACAATCAGAGTGACAGGATTTTGTAATATTATGTATAAGAATACTTTTCCAGGATGCAAATAAGCTATTGTTTTATGTAAAGACGATACAAATACATCACAATCTCCATCTTTCTGCACATAGGAGTGATATCAAAAGAGAGTAATGTGTACTCACTGCAGCGCCTGGTCTCCCTCTGCCCTACGGAAGACACAGGAAGGCAAATTAAGTCACAAACACCAAGGGGATCATTAGATTTACTCACAGCATCAATATCCACCACGTGATGAGTTGCTGCATTGAATCCGCTTTGAAGGTTACCTCAGGTTATTGCTGTGAGCTAGATATGCGCTTTTACAGTCCATGTGGATCAGAGCAAACTGCAGATTATATATAATGTGTCCTTGTGATGACCGTGGTGTCATCTGGAGTTTAACTTGTTGATAACCTGTGTCTCTACTCACCCTGTAGACAAAGGTTTGTTTATAATATTTAGTTAAATCTGAATTTTCCCCACCAATATCTGAGCAAAATGTATTTAAAGAGATCTGCGAGATGTGCGTTGTAGCCCCTCCAATCCTGTCTGAACCCAGTCCATTTCCCTTATGGCCTGCACTGCAGCAAACCTTTATTTGGAAATTGGTAATATAGAAAAAATGGTAGGCCATTGTAGTGGTTGATCTATCAATGTGTAAATAATTGATTTCCCTGTAGATACAGGTGTTAAAATACAATGTTGTTGTTGTTATGTCCCTACCGATGTTAGGCCCTCGTCTGCAGCTCACTGATTATCTAAACCTATTTGCAACACTGGCACACACACATTTTCCACTATGCACCAAACATGCTACTGATTCCAACAGCACAGTACAAATATTATTGTCAGCTTACAATCTGTTCTAAATTGGTTTCATTTTATGAAATGTAGCTGTTTTTTTCTAATATTCATTTGAAGTGTCTCCCTTTTGTTACGGCCAAGTGGTTGTAACAAAGCCTCACCATGTGCTGCAGGTCGGTGCAGGTGTTGGTTGTTTGGCTGATAAGTTGAAGTGTTGCAGCTGTGTGCTGGTTCAGCTGCACGCTTTGTTTCCAGAGCTGCTATTCTTGGGTCTGGTTGACCTTTTTTTTGGAAGATTCACCATGACTTTTTTTGAAGGAAGTGGTTTCTGACCTGGGCTCAGATTGTTGTGTGCTATTCAGACGGTAAGTGTCAAGTGTATATAATTCGGGGGCTACATGAACCTCGTTTATATCAGGCCTGATTTTACAAAGAAATGATCGTGTTATTTATTACTGCTATCATCATAGTTAACACCACACACATTAAATGTTGTTCTTGGTTCACATCCAACAATTGTGTGCGTGGTTTAATGGTTTTTAATCTGTTGTATGCCAGAGTTTGGATGACTTAGAGGGTGAGCTTTGTTAATCATCCTAAAACATTAGCAGGCACTCTTATTTGAAATAAATATAATATGGTCACTGTAACTATGTTACACATCAGAGGAATTAAGGAGCAACTGCTGAGAATCTCTGTGATGTTTATTAGGTGATGCATAGTATGTGGGGTACTTACAGGAGCTCCAGTTGGCCCGGCAGGTCCAGCGTCACCCTGGAGAGAACAAGGCAAAATCTCACAATGAACCTCTCGGACACAATCAAACCAAAAGGGAACCTTGAAATGTATAACTCTTTGAACATGATGCTGATTCATGTGTGGATGTAACATTAAATAAAATATATATATTTTAGGCAAAGAGTAGCCTATGTGGAGACATTGTTTGCTTCGTACAATTAAAACTATAGTTGACGGATTAAAAATGAGTTTGAGATTTGTTTTGCACGACTTCAGCCTACCAATCAGGGCTTTCATTTAACGGCATTATTTGGTTTTTGTCAGGGTTTTTTCTATGAGGCTTTGCATATGATAGGCGTGTGTTGTGCCTGACACAACTACTAGTTCCGCCTAAAGACACAATAAGAGAAAAGGAGTTGTTGCATTATATTACGCTATCTTGTGTTCTATAAAGACCTTAACATAGGTTTAAAGTCAGTCAGTGCTGGAAAACGTGTAATATCAAATGGCGTTTTGCCATTAAATTAATAAAGGTAATAATCAATTAATGAAAAATTGGAAGCTTGGACTTCTGCTGTAGCTCATAAATAAGCGGAAGATCACAAATATTTGGCAAATATTACAATCAATTAAAACATAATTTGTCTTTCCCTTAAAGAAACTTCTCGTTACACATCAAGTTATCAGGCAATCTCCAAGGATTTTTGCTCGGATACTTGTTCGGTGTACATCTTCTTCTTTCCTTTCCTAATTTCAGTTAATGTTCCATGAATTATTTCTGTCAGTAAAAACAAACGACTCCTACTAAATCGTTCCTAGAAAAAACTATTATATTGTGGTTTCGTGTGAGCCCCTTACTCTCCAGACTAACCCACCCATGACCATTTATCTTGCTTCTGTATCTCTTTGTTTACCTCCTTCACAGCTGTATTTGTGCTGTCTCAGAGGTGAGAGGGCAAAAGAAAACAGTCCTAACGCAGTGGTGTTATTCTTTCTCTGCATTCCTCAGTGTGCAAACTAGACAACAAAGTACACTGAGGCACACAAATGACAAATTACAAACAAATGGATGTGAGGTAGCCTGAAATGACCTGGAATACATGACCTAATCTGAAAATGAACAGTCATTGTTGTTGGCTGATTACTGCTTAGAACCAGTTTATGCTCCGTCTCAAACAACTCTTCCACTGTGATCCTGCACCATGAACCAGCCGTGACACTGCAGTAATCTGAGTAACTACGGACACTGGTTGACGCCAGTTTTCTCATTAGGTTGGATAATTAGTTGAGAAGCCAGGGGCGTTATCTGTCTTGACAGTGAGTTTTCAGCTTTACAGCAGAAGTCCCTCAATATTTATACTTGTATAACTTGATATTTTATGTGAGAAATAAAAGTCCTGTTGGTGCACTTGTATATGTTGTATATGTTGTAATTCTGTCTTTGTTTGTGTCTCTCAGGTGAAACAACCACCCTCACTCAGCGTCGGAGTGGCAGATCTTCCCCTACAGTCTCACAGGTTGGTGGGAAACATTTGGCATTCCAGGCCGGATTAGGGAAGCAGCAAGGACTAAATCAGATTGTGATCCCTCATTAAAAATAATCCCACCAGGAGGGAGAACCGTCTCGACAAATCAGTGCTGAAACACTGGTCTTGTCCCTGTTAGACACCCCCTATAAACAGCTTCATACAGTAGCATCAAATACACATGTTTCTGCACACATGTATCTTACTCGTGGCTGACTTCAACTGGTTGATTAATGGGGGGGGCAGGCTAAAGTGGATAAGCGCTTAAAAACTCAATTGGGTGCAACCTTAGGTGTATCCTCGGCAAGATCAAAAGACTGAACACACTTACTGCTTCCCCATGGGGTCCATCCTTCCCAGCAGGGCCATCAGGACCTGTCAAACCCTGAAGAGCAAGAAAATATCTCTGTAAACATCACTGCCTCGTGCTCTGCTCGTGTTATTTTAAACATCAATCGATAGTCATTTCACTTTAAGACTAGTAGGCATTTCATCCTTAAATGGACTGACATGGACAAAAGGTGGTGTGTTGGTGGTATAAGGGCTGTCTGTGTGTTTGTGTGAATTAAACACTTACGTCCACTCCTGGTAGTCCTGGCAGGCCTGGTTTTCCTGCTTCCCCTGATATTCCTGCTTTCCCTTTGGGACCCTACACAGATATATATTTAAAGATTAGTGCACAAGAAATCAGTTATCCAGCCAACTGAACAATTGGGTTTTTTTTAATATGAAGAACATGAAATGCTCCCTTAAAAGAAAAAGCACTTTATGGGAGTGTTTTCTTATCAGAATAAAGATTAAAGGATTGAAGGTTTGGAGAAATGTGTGGGTCTTTTGGCTACATAAAGGGACTGTACAGAAAATTGTCAGGGGGGAGAATGAGTCAGAAAAGGGGGAGGGTATTGTAATCATACCTGTCCGAAGGCAGGGTAGTAGTGGGAGAGCAGAGCAGTGGGGAATATTGTGTTTTTCTTATTTTGTCTTGTACTTTTTTTTCTGGATTTCATTATTTCTATTGTATATTATATTTTCATAGAATACACACCTTTCCCTTGTGCCCTGGTTCATTGCAATGCACTTTGCTATGTGTGGAAGACAACAATCTGTATCAGGGTTTTATTAATGTGTACACTGCTGGTGAAGGTTTTTTTTTAATCTTGGCACACTGATACAGGTTGCACTTATTAAACACTGTTATTTTCTAAGTCAAGAGGATTGTTCAACTACAATATAAATAGCGTTATGCGGTTGACATTACTTTAATTATTTAAATACAGTAACTAAATAAAACTGACTTGACTAGTTGGTTAAACTTACGGCTTTCCCCGGCAGTCCAGCAGGTCCATCTTTGCCCTGTTAATGAAAAAGGAAAGAATATGTAGTATAGCCTGACAAAACGGGCATTATATTCATTCATTCATTCAACCAAATACTTCCAGAGACGACAGTGTTCAACTGTAAAGACAGAGTTCAACTGTAAAGACAGAGTTTTTTGGATAAAATCCCTCAATAGCTTCAGTGTTATACCAACAACACAACCTAAAGCAGTGAGCCTAAGTAAAAAGGATATGCTGTTTAGCTTCTGCAGCGACTGGGGGAAGAACAAACACCACTAAACCGCTCACATGATGAAGGCTTCAGTTTGGTTTGTGCAGGGGGCTGAGGAGCGGGGAGGAGGTGTGAGGAGCAACTCTAGAGGGTCTCACCGGGTTGGGGAATGTATGAATGGGCCCTCTGTGTGCCCAAACTTTAGAGCAGTCACAAAAATAATCACAACTAAAGACTTCCTGAAAAGGCTATACAATATTTACAAATGTCGCTCTTCATTTAACTGAAAAGGTTTGACAAAAATCAAAGATATTAATGTCATGGATATAAAGGGTTTACCTTGTTAACAAAGTTTTCTTTTCACTTGGCTAACCCATAATTACATTTCCTTTCATCACCTAAATTGTTAACCATATACCAACACCCTTTATAACAGCTAACTTTGTTTAACAGTAATATCCCTTGCATTTCATTTGATTGTTACTGTATTGTCCGCATTAATTGACAAGACACATGTTTGACTACAGAAATCAGGCTCACTGATATGATACTGTCTGAGTTAATATGGCCAAATAAGGAAGAAGCAAAGCCATCCCCTTTATGATTACAATCTAAGCTTTTTTTCAATTCCTTTCAACCATACATGTTGATTTAGTTGACACACTTAAACCCTGCCTACCTGTTATGCATGGTTATGATTGAATGCATGTAGGAGGGGCTTTGGGGGAGGAGTCAATGAGATAAAAAGTAACATCGAGAGACATTTCAGCCACATTTATGCACAATGAAAACACTTGGTCTCCAGTAGTAACTGGGGGGATTGTTCTTAATACTACAAGACAAAGATGTGAAGCACAACTCAGTGCAAACTGTAACTTTAGAGACTGTGGCGCAGATTTACAAATACTTTTAAAACGTTTTGATATGTAACTCGACATCCAATTTTTTCATAAAATAAGACCAAGTTAATTAATCACAAAAGAAAACCCCCACTTAAAAGAGGTGATACACATTTGTTTGATCTACTCACAGGAGTTGGTTTAATCTCAATGAAGCAGACATTATAGGGCACATTCATTTAAAGTAAACATAAGCTTTTGCAATCTAGTCAACTCACATCGGTGCCATCCTTTCCGTCCGGCCCTGGGGATCCTTGTGGCCCGGTGGCTCCTCTGGGGCCCGGTCTCTGCAAGAAAACAATTTATCAAAATCATGCATCCTCTCCATGTCAAAAATACTGTATAAATGACAGGGTTAGTGGTGGTGTGACATAACATAGAGAAGATGAGGAATTGTTGATGTACTTTCGCATCAACCATGATAATAAAATGTGTTAATATTTCTAAAAAAGTAACTAGAGATCTTCAATTCAATGCAAACCATGATAAACATAGCCAAGTGTACCTAAGCTTTACATCTCTACTTATCCACTAAAAGAAGGCTAAAGTACATTTATAATACTACTTTTTGATGATGATTCAAATAAATCAGTAATAATTGTCATCTAAACAAAAATAAACTTGTTATTTTTTGCTGAGGTCCTTCCAATTGAGCCCCTGCTCCAGGGAGCCTGAGTGAACAGAGGTGGCATTGTACGCAGGGGCACTGATCTCCAATTCGTGCATTCCACAGGTTCAGGGGAAAACAGAACCCCAACTTCACCAAACAGTGCGAAAGTTACAGCCACCTGCACACAATTAGGCTGATATGGGATAGAGAAAAATAGGCCTGCAAAACCTGAGAGACAAAATACCACTAACATCCACTCAAAGATAATTGTACAAGAGTAGCTACTAAATATCAGAGCAAGCATCAGGTTTTATGTTGGAAAGTTTCAAGCATGCAGGTCAAGGCTTGAACAGCTGTAAAAGAGAGCGACTGTCATCACCATCAACACATGAATTATCAATATATGGGCCCACAGGTGACAGTTCTGCAAGTTAATGAACATTAAACGGTACCAACATAAGCAAACATCACCAATAGGATAAAATGCAGCCAGCTAAATGAAAGGATGCAATCCTTACCTGGGCTGAGGATGATGATAAAAGCTGGCACAGTAAGAGCACCCAAAGCGCAGAGAACACCGCCATGGCTCCTCAATAAACCCGAGATTAGGCAGAAAATGTCAAATCCCCGGTAACCGTTCCTCTCTCTCCCCCCCTGTGACGGCACGGATCCTCTCTTTACCTCGCGGTGCAAAGCTCCTGAATGGCTTCCTCCTTGCGTCCAGATAAACCCGAGCCTCCAGCCGAAGGGGCTGAACTCAATGTGGAGCACTGACTGCACACAGGGGTGAGGAGGTGAGGAGGAGAGTGAGGGAGACACACAGCTCAGGAAAACAAATTTCGGGCACCTAGAAAGTGGGCTGAGCTAAAAACGTTAGAAATATGCAGGGGTCCATGCTTTGACCAATTAGAAAGTGCCAAAAACTCAGAATTAGAATTCGTTAGGGGTACTGTGTGGATTCAAGGAGTTAAAGGGCTACTCCCATAATGAAAAAGACTATTATACAGACCAGGCCAAACAAGCTCAAACTCTCAAGAAAGCAGGATCCTACATTTCCCATAATGCAATTCAACATCATGTCTTCATCAGATCCCCCTACCAGGTGACCACTGTAGATTATCTGGAGTCTAGTTTATGACATCCCAGGAAACACTGAAAAAGTACAATGTCTCACAAGTTCAGTCCAAGGGGAAGTCAGATAAACTGTCAATACCTATAGTTTACCGTCACATAAAATAAGTCATCACAATAAATTAGCTCCTTTGACAATGGAATATCGTATTGTGCTAAAAAAATTATATATTTTCTATCAATCGACAAAGTGATTACCACAGATTAGGCACATCATCCTACTTTTGAGGCACATGTGCAAATGTTTTGTCCAAAGAAAACTACATAAAAGAGGAATAGTTTATCTAACCATATATATATATATATATATATATATATATATAGACTCAAAATGCAAGAAACTTAATCTCAGTATTCTTAATCTAATAATAAAAAAAAAAATCAATATAAAGTGTTAAACATTGATTTATGGTCCTCCGTACAGGAAGTGGGTAGAGCTATAGATAGATAGGAAGGAACAGTGCATCAAACAGCAACAGTATTTATATTTTACTGTCCTTACTCACACCCTGACTCGACTGACCCAGAGAACTGAACAAACTGTTCTGCGACTAAACTTCTTCCCTCTTCTGTGCGTCATATGATGCTTGGTCTGTTTGCTGGTAAGAAAGTGATATGTATGTCTTTGCTGACTGCTGCTTCTGCATGGGAGATCAAGGAAGAGACTCAGGAATAGGAGCATAAGATTATACAGTGTTATCCTGAAAATGGCTATTTAATACATTATCATGAGAATCAGACTTTGGGTAAACACAGACACAATTCATAAAAGCTTCAAAATATAGTATAACTTTATTCTGCTTTTTAACAGCCAGGAATTTAATTGGGCAAAAAAAGTCATTATATAAAGAATTTGTTTGTAGTTAGTTATTACCATATCATTATAGAAATATCATAAGTTCAATAGCTAATAGTGAAAATGAAGTGCAGATATAAAAGATGCCTCCATATGCTCATCCTGGCTTATTCATTTTCATGGACTTCACTCATGTCAGATTAACACACAGTGGACGTTAAATTATAGCTTTATCAGTTCTGCCACAAAAAAACATTATACAATCAACCAGTCTTATCACATTTTTGGCAATGCTCTCAATTGTTCAAATAAAAAGTTAACTTCCCAAATCTGCATGAACACATACAGATGGTGCAACATTAATGAAATATAACCTTAGAAAATTCATTCTTAAATCTATTTGATCAACGGGATCCAGCAGAAACACAAACAGAATATTTTTACTCAGCCCATAAAAACAGCCCACAGAGAAAAAAAGCTTTTCCAATTAATCATTTTTTAGTGCAAAAGAAAGTTAAATTGTGAAATGATTAAGGTGTCAAAAATGCTGACACCATCATTTAATTGATATACATTAATAATAGTGCGTTGTTTTCTGTAGAGATATCAAATATCAGCCATGTACATTACTACCTTAAATTATAATCCTGGTAATATTCAATGTTTGTTATTGCCGACAAATCCCGTGAAAAAACCAAAGGATGGTTTTGAATGTGCATTTAGAGCGTCATATACAGTAGCTTACTCCTGTTACACATTATTCTATTCTTTCACACAGTGACGTCACAAGCTACCCACAATGCAACATGCGCCATATATATCTATATATAAATACGCCATTTTCATGGAGGTGCAAATATCCTGGAAGTGCAAATATAAACAGCTAGCTAACGTAGCAAGGCAGAGCGCACTAGGTTTTTTTTCTGAATTAACGACAGAAGAAATCGCTGCATGTCTTCGGATTACATCTCTGGACTTGAGGGGTGTGCTCTAGGTCGTTACCAGCGTAAACTAGAGCTGTGTGGGTTGTCGGATTGCCCTTACAGACTGCGTCGATTTTGGCTGCATCTACGTCTAATTTCTGGAAACACCAGGTGAATACCCCACTTGTCACAATAATATTATCATGCCATTGCATATATGTGGTATTTTAGAGTTGACTAGATATTGATTAAGGCAATAGACTATGATATTCAGTACAGGAAGCTCAGCAACACCTAGACGGTGTACGGCTAAACCCTTGGCCTGCTTGCACCTCGCGTAAAACGGCGGATACCGGAAGTACGGTGTCGCCCTCGGCCCAATACCCGTATGTGTGTGTGAAAGAATTGTCCAAAAACGGTTGCAATAAACACTGACACTACATTTTATTTTCAGTCAACCTCACATGCACCGTCCTGCTACTGTCAATACTCACAAAACTGAAATAGTCCTCAACAAAACACAATTTAGTCCCGTTCAGTAATTTTTTACTAAAACGCGTCACGTGTTGGTCCAATTACTTAGCTCTTTAAAAAGGATTCATGTTTCGAAGACCCAATATGCTTGGAGCTGACAGGAGGTGGAGGAGTCAAAGTATATAGAGACTGTTGGTTTGGTGGAGATTCAACAGCAGTTACGACCTGTAAGGCCACAGAGCAGCTGGGCTAGCACCAGCAAGCTAACAATGCTAACACGTTTACTGCCTCCGCTGCTTTCAAGGTTTTGACGTTTCCATGGAATTTGTTGGCAATAACAAAATAATAGAATACCACCAGCCTTCCCCTTTAATATTGTCTGATGGCCACCTGGAAACCGAGTAACATCCAGCCCACATTCAGCAACTAGTGGGTTCATATCATAGGTTCATATACTCCTTCAAAGTGAAAAGAATCAATATCTAAACATCAAATATAGTAGAAATAAGGCCTAGGAAGTTTTTTTAACGTAATACTCTGTCCCTATATTACATTTAATTTCAAGGTAAAATTAAAGAACTCCTCCTTTACCCAGTTTATTCATGTACTCCCCATATTTTGATCTGAACACACCGGGTTTGATTCCATTTCTACATCCTCCATCTCCTTTGTCCGCTCAGACACACCTTTGTCGGCGCTCGTCACTGACCCATTTGTTGCAGACACATTTGACGTTTCTTCCTCTTCCTTCTTATCTGGCACTTGATTAAAATCAGTCCTTGGGATTTTCTCCTCTATCCCAGAGGAGAGAGAGGGGGAATGTTTAGCAGTCTTAGGGGGGGCTTGGGCTGAGGTTTGACCGGTGGCTTTATTAGCACCAGCTTTCTCCTCCATCTGCTCGCTGGCAGAGTCCCCAGCAGAGCCGTTGCTTGGCAGCACCTTGTCATCTTCTCTCTTCTTCTTCTGTGTTTCTTTAGTGTCTGTATCCTCATCCGTTTGCATAATGACATCTGGTTCCTGGATGGGGTCCTTTGAGTCGTTGGTTAATGTTTCCTCGCTGTCTGCACATGGCTCTGCCTTTGCCGTCGCAGAGTCGGGACTGGACGACTGATCCATTTCATCAACATCATCCGTGGAGTCATTTCCATTCTCCACAATCTCATCATTAGGCTCGGCCTCTGTGTTTCCATTTCCGACGTTCTCTGCTTCTGGTTTTGTTTTCTCAGGGGACGCCTCTGACAGTTTGTTTTTGTCTTTACTTGGCGTTTTATCAGTGTCTTTCAGAGCCTTTGTATTATTATCCAGTCCATCCTCTTTTTGCACAACTGCTTCTCCATCTTTGCTTTTACTCCGTGAAATGGACTCATCTTTTCCATCTCCATTCCCTACACCATCAGATCGTTTCTCTGCCTTCCTGAATTGTTTCTGGATCTTTCTGGGACACCACACAAACTTATCCTTTGGCTCAAAGTGAAGGTAGGCAAAGCGCAGAAGCTCCTGACGTTTCTGCTTTTCCAGGACAGCAAACAGGAAGTAGTCAAGCACGCTGCGCTTCATACTGCTGAGGGTCTTCTTGACTAATGTCTCTTCTAGAAAGAAGCGCACCAGTGGGGCCTGGAAGTGCTCGAAGCCCAGCTCTCCGAGGCTCTTCAGGATGCGAGTGATGCGCAGGTTGTTGTGCATATTCCTGCAAGAGAGCAGAAATTCATAAAAGAAAAGTACACATTGGCAATTTTATTTATACAAGATTATTTCTTGTTCTCTTATTATTATTTTTTTCCCCTTAAACTGTGGATTTTCTCTGGAAGTTTTTCCTTGTACGATGTGAGGGTCTAAGGACAGAGGGTGTCGTTGTTCTCATACTGATATTCTGAACAATCTGTGCTGTTGTATTTGCTGTAAAGTGTCTCTACTGTAGGCTATTTTTATTATATGTACAGCACTTTGGCTCGACCAAAAATCGTTTATAAATGTGCTATATAAATAAAACTTGATTTGATATTATTTCTTGTATTTACCTTTCCAGGTTTCCGTATCGCTCCTTCCAATTATCTGCTCGTTTCATTTCACCCGTCTCTTTGTTGACCAAACGCATCCCGTAGAAGCCCAACATGAGTTCATAGGACTCGACTAGTTTATTTTTGGCCTCTTCATTCTTCTTGAAGGCCTGGTGAGCATATACAATAAATGCCAAATATAACAAACAACTTGTAGGACACATTTTTTGATTGCATGCAACATTGCAATATTGATCCAAAAGTTTAGACAAACTCATGATATTCAACATGGTGTACATTAAAAAGGATATCCAAACGGTTTGCATTTCAACCTGGATAGTTTATAGTACTGTTTTGGGGGGAAAAAAACGATAAAGTTATCTTTATGTCTATCCGTTTGTTCACATGAAGAGCTTGATGTTAAAGTACACTTTTTTTGGTGATTTAAAATGCAGCTTGAAACTAATCCAACAAAATGCATCACTGTTGATAAAGAAATAATGCACAATTAACTGTTTGGTAGAGTGTTAATTTAAAGACTTGTTGTTTCCGAGGATACACTTACCTCAATTTCCTTCTTGGTAAGTTCTGAAGCCATGTAATTAACCCCCGGCTCTCGCAGTGGAAACAGCCTGAGAGAAACGACACAAACCATTTAACACTTAATAAACTCTACTCTTATTCAGGCAAGACCATGAAAACATCAGATACAGCTCTAAAGCACTATGATTCGACAACATAAATCTAAATGATTAGACTTGGATCAGAAAGCTATCATCAACATGAGTTTAATCTTGGTACTACTGGAACATAAGGTCTACTAAATAATAGTCTTTCTTGTCAAATCTTTGACAAAAGTAATGGCCTGAACCTTGATTATTTTATTGAGAATAAATAGCTTGATTAAGATACTTAACAACGCATGAATGTATGCTAATCTACTACTAAAATAGCTTTAAACGGGTACTAAGCTACTGACTTTTAATTTTGCTATTCAGGAGGACCCTTTACTTTCCGTTTCATCATTATGGTCTTGCTTAAAATAGTGCGACAGGTTTCCAAAGGTCATCCGAATCAGATGACATTGGCTCTGTAACATCAGACTGAACGTAGCCCCCATCAAAAGGCGTGGACAATACATACCACTGAATGTACGAGTGAACTCTCTCCAGTCTTTTGTAGTCATTTTTCCATTCTTTATGAAATGATTCAATGTAGACATCTGTACAAACAAATAAAAGCACCATGTCACTGCACACAGACTTTAAAATACTGAACATATATCGTAAGAGAATTCAAATATATATTACCATCAGGTGAGGAGGGAAATTTATTGAGATAAAACTGCAAATTGTTCATTTTGTCTTCTGAGCACTCGTCATCTGTAAGATTCTGTCAAAACAGAAAAAACACACATTTTGAGATCTCCTTAAATGTGGTTCACAAGATGTTGTTTTTGCAGTGGTGTAAAGTAACTAAGTAGATTTAATCAAATACTTTACTTAAGTTGAAGGGACTTTGAGTATTTTAATTGTTTGCTACTTTTTACTCTTGCCCCACTACAGTCCAGAAGTAAATCATGTACTTTTACTCCACTACATTTTCTTAGTACCTTTAGTTACTTTACAGATTTTGTTTAATAATGTGAAATATAATCATCACTTAAATAAGACTTTAGTTGCATCTGGAGTCAATTCAAAAACTATCCTGCATAATACAAAGTAATTAAAGGTCCCATGTCATGCTTTTCCGGTTATTACCCGTCCCCTTGTGTGTTATGAAGCTTTTTATGCATGTAAACGGTCTGCAGAGTCACAAACCCTCAAAGTACACCCTGTAGCGAGTAAAACTCGAACACAGAAAAGACCGGTCTATGCTGCCCCAGAACGCCTCGTTGGAGATTTCTCTTTTTCCATTGTGTACTTCTTGGGTATAGTGACGTATTTGGTTATAGTGACGTATTTGGGTATAGTGACGTATTTGGGTATAGTGATGTAACGTAACGTCCGCGGAGCCGTTACGTTTGGACCAATCCGCGGACTTCCTCACACACACACACACACACACACTCGGCTGGACTTTGCGAGGCTCGCTGCTGCGAGGAGCGGGACAGTGTGAGCTGGCTCACTGGTGTGGGGTCGGCGAGACACCGCGGAACTCAGCCTGAGCACACACAAACTCCCAGCCAGGCTGCGGGTGTGTGTGTGTTTCGGGCTGGGTTTCGCTGTGTCTCGCAGACGGCCACTGGGTTCACAGGGAGGGGAGGGAGGGGAGGGGGGGGAGGGGGGGGGGGGGGGGGGGCAGGAGCTCCAACAAGCCGTTTAGGACAGATTGAATACACATACTATACTGAGATGCTGTATGAGAAACCAATGTGAGTTTGGAAAATTGAACAATATTTTAGTAGACCTCAACAATGGAATTATGATCAGTAGAAATGGCCATGACATGGAACCTTTCAAATTAGCTGCACCTTTAACAGCTTTTCACAACACTTTAATACATCAATAACATATCATTTATATTATTCTGAAATTGGCCAATCTGCATAATTAGTACTTTAAGTATATTTCGATGCGAATACTTTTGTACTTTTATTTGAGTAACATTGCAGGACTCTTGTATACAGTGTCATTCCCTTTGGTACTTCTGCTTTTACTTAAGTGCAAGATCTGAGTATTTCTTCCCCCTGTGTTTTTGGTTCAGATATTTTTGCTGTCACTTACTGGATATCCTCTCCTGTAGTTCTGCATGTCCTTTGCTGCTCTCATGTTCCTGGGCGCGTGATGCCACTAAAAATAAAAGCGAAAGTGAAATTGACATGCATACCGTTGCACTATGATATGCATTTGTATAATTCACATGTGATTCAACCTACGTTGCTTCATCATTACAAATAACACCACGACATGGTGGTTTCTAATGACAGTATAACATTTATAACATTATTACGTACACTACAAGTTGACATAATATGTCAACTTGTAGTGTACGTAATAATGTTAATAAGGCCAAGCTAATCCATTTCCTATTCCCGCAGAAGGGCTTAACACCTATTTAACATATAGTAACTGTGCATACAAATTACACACGATTCACACGAACAACTATTAGCAGGATAACATATTTAAACCTAACACCAGCGACTTGTAACCCCTCTGAGTAAGCTACCGTCAGAGGCTAGCTAGGCTAGTTAGCATCCTGCAGCAGAGGCTATCATTAGCTTTCCAGCCGTGGTAATACTGGCAAACGGCTGGCCAGGTGCAGGCAATGAGTTACAAGTAAACATACTACACTGTAACATAGGATGGAGGTACACTTTGGTTTTTGCTGAATAATATTTAAATCACGTACTAAATTCCAGGCGGATTTGTTTTTGTCTTGGCAGGACCGTCGGGTCTGGCTCTCTCCGGCCGGGTCGTCTCCATCACTCTCCGAGTCCCAGGTCGAGTCGTACTCGCAAACACAGTCGTCCTCCATGACTACAAAATTATCCTTCTGTGACTAGCTAAGGCTATGTATACGTGTAGCCTGATTAAGCACTATATAAATACGGGGCATGCATGAAGTCACACTCGCATTTTCAGGTTAGTCGAGGACGGTCAGCCCTAACCATCCGTCTCTCAGGTCGTCAGACAGCGGCGCCGACGGCGGCTGCAGTACTGATGCTGCCTTCAGGGGCCTCCCTATCTGAATAGGAATTATCGGTGCTCTCATAGCTTGACACACACAAAATCATAATTTGGAATTTGATTTATTTAGCCAAATATTTTATCCACAAAGTTCGCCTCCTCAAAATATCCCCAGTATTTACTGGATTTCTTAATGTTTTGGCACACAAAGAAATCAAAGAAATGTTGCAAAAGTAAAAAAGCCCAACCATTTGACCAATTTCTACACACCTTCATTCCTGGTTGACCAATTGTGTTTAGTTTTTCATTTTAATTCTGTTTTTTGTTCATAATGCCCTCAGTTTGAATTCATTTAATAGACACTGATGTCACATGTAATGAAAACAATGATATGAATAATAATTCCACTTCATTGTGATGTCATTTGTCATTTAATGCAGTTGTGAATGTGCTGTCTAATAAATTGTTCAATTTCCGACGGACTCTGAAGGCAGCACACAGTAATAAAAACAGCAACCGTCTGATATGAGTCAGACAGACTCTCTTTGAGGCTATTTAGCAAAACTATTCCACTTGACTGTTATATCACAAACAGTAATGATATACTAGAAGCATTGCTAACTCTTCAACTGACAAACAATGATAGCACTATATCATTTCCCTGGGGATAAATAGTATCCAATCCATCTATCCATCAGTCAAGATGTGTACATGAAGTCATACTTTTTGCATAGGGATAGCCGTTGCAAAATATTTTGATTCAGATCAGCAGTTCAGTTAAAAAGATCAATAAAAAGCCCTCCTCACAATACTTGGTGACCTGTCATCAACCTGATATATGTATTGAATATGTATTATATGACATATTTTCGACAGCTTAATTAATCCGTTTCCGTGTGAATAATAAGATGATTTATCCTTTTTTAATTATTGGACTTTGTTTCAAGAGTGGTAGTGTCTTTGAAAGTTAGAAAGAATGCATACAGAATTGCCTAAGTATGAATATTGACAGAATAGAACAAATTAATAGAAATCTATTCATGCACATTTCAAATGTACCTACATTTTAATATAGACAATAATATAAACATATATGTATACATATAAAAGGACTGATGTAGATTAAGCAGGTCAGTTTTACATCTTCATTTTTTGTCAGAAACAAACAAACAGTCCAGCAAGAATTCAGCCTCCTTTTATTTACGCCAGAAAGACTTTTAGTTTTGTAGCTGTCTATTTGGGAATTTTGGGAAGAAGTGTTGGTATCTGACACACTAATCCTTCCTGAGTGTCTGTGTAATTTCTTTAGTATTCATGTGTCATCATTTGTATGCACCAGCAGCACAAAGGGGTGTGAGGATCATCATCATTCGACCATGATTCCATCCTCTGACAGTAATTGGACAGTAGCATTTATACAAGGCAGTATCTCGCCATCAAAAGGTATAAATAGACTCGTGTATTATCACAGGGGGATTCAATTTCGAATGGCCGCTGGTGTGGGTTTCTATTTCTGGTGTTAGTTACTGTGGAAACCAGCGGGCTCTGCAGGCATCCAGTATTTGCTGTAGCTATTTAGTGTCTGCTTTATAAAATGAATTCCCTGTTCTCTTGTTCTCAGAGACTTTCATGCAGATGGAACGATTTGTAAATATGTAAAGAGATTTTAAAATGATGTAATCCCAGTCTGACTGCATTTGTATGAGATTGAAATAATGTAGTGACTTTTCCTCTCTACATCCCCCCTTGTAACTGCGTGGAGTCGAGGGTCATGTGGGGGAAATGGGTTACAGCAGCTATTTGTCAAATACAGTACCTGTTTGTGTTTAAAGTCCTTCCCAAGTTCTTAGAACCTACTAGCTGGTTTCAAACTGATTTATTAAACTGAGGCTCGTAATCTTTTCCTATAGGAAACATCTGTACCGCTACCAAATCGATAGCAACCGAACACAAAGGCACTGAAGCATAACAAGCTGTAACACAGTTTAATTACCCATAATAACCATTTTAGTCAGACAACTCACGTGTTTCTTTAACATGTTTATTAGAAGCAGCATATAGTTGAGTTTGGCGTCTAGGCTCGGGCCTCATCACTCCATAGATATACATAGCACGATGAGTCATGATTAAATAACTAACCCCCGAGTCTACAGGTGGAAGCTGGGGTGGTGGTGGTGGTGGAGCAGGCAAGCAGCAGCGACGTAGAGGTAGCTGCAGCAATAGCAGCATCAAGCAATGCATAGAGAGAGATCTGGCAGGTTAAATAGAGCGGCATATTAAGGAGACTCTGTTTGGTTGGTTGTAGAGTGGCAAGGGGGCGTTATGTATGAATGCAGCATAAGTGCTCGAGTTGACTGCCTGAACTAGCTCGCAGGCTTCGCCCCATTTTAGGTAGCCAAACCGTATAATAAAATGAATCGCCATTTCTATGTGAATGTAAGATATACTTTGTTTAATTTGTATTTGCACAGAATAGAGAAATGTTTTAGTAGTTGTACATACATTAGTGGAAAGTAGATGCTAACCTAGAAAGTAACAACGTCAGTTGACTCAAACACTGCTCAGTTCAAGTGAAGATATCAACATTTGTTTTTTCTCTTATGCTTGATGAGACACTCAACCTTTATATCAAGTTTGCATGTTTACTATTTGAAGACAGCTTTCCAGAAGCTTTAAGTACTATTTTAAAGGTAGCCTTTAATTACTTTTAATTTTAAACTTTTGTAAACTCATCTAGAGACTCTGCACCGTGCTCTGACGCTGTTGCTTTATGCTTTATGAATGGGGACAACAGAGAAACATATTCCTCATGACCAAAGTTGGAATTGAAATAAAAAAGGAAAGTGAAACTGCTCCTCACCCTCTCCCTCCGGTCCACATTAATACAAATGATCCCAATACGTATGATTGTATGAACTATGAAAAGATCTTAAAATCAATACAAATGTATTTATTATAAACGTAAGTCCTTAACATCTATCACTGTGTATATCACCATTCAAACATCTTTTAAAAGTTGAACAAACCCCACACAGCTCAGTAAAGACTGTGAGATGTTGACTTTATTTGATCATTTCAGTAAAAACTAACGTTCATATTTCTCTTTTTGATTATAATACTGATGAACGTTCAGAACAAAGCACTTTGGCAACTTACCACATACGTTTTAAAATGCTTAATAAGCATCGTAACTTTCATGATATAATTTCTCGGTCATAATCGGTTGTTTCCGTGCACGGCCGACTGTTGAGTGACGGCAAATGCTGCGGCTGCAATGCATTGTGGGGCAGTATTTTCTCCTCTCCTTTCGGTTAGGGAGGTCCAGTGGTTCCTAAGCTAAAGGAGGTTATAAAGGAAGTTTGAAACCTCCTTTCCTTTCATTTGGAGAATTGGAACGGCACTTATCATGGCTGCCAGTGAGGGACTTCCGGGTCATTTCACTCCGTTAGGAAGGTTCCTAAGCTAAATGGACTATTGGAACGCAACCTAGTTTTAAGAGCATAAATAAATAATAAATATAAATAAATTATCATTACACCTGGGTAAAACAGAGTCCATTCTCTTCGGTTCGAAACATAATCTCAGCAAATCCGACGACTTCTCAGTTGCAGTGGGCGACATTATTGTCACAAGTAAGAAGGAAATTACATACCTAGGATCTATTCTTGAGGCAAACCTCTCCTGTGACAAAATGGCATCCAATGTAATAAAAAAAGTCAATCAAAGAACTAGATTCCTATACCGGATCTCCTCTCTGGTAAACAAAAACACCCTGAAAACTCTGGCAGGAGCACTCATTCAAGGGTACTATGACTATGCTTGCACGTCATTGTACCATAGCACCTCCAAGGCGCTAAAAATAAAACTTCAAACATCGCAAAATAAACTGGTCAGACTACTGCTTGACCTTTCATCTAGAACCCACCTCACCTCTGCCCACTTTGACAACCTAGGATGGCTTAGAGTAGACGACAGAGTACAGCTACTTGCAATGGGACTGGTCTACAAGATCCACTACACCTCTATGGTACCCATGTACATGTCAAAATTCTTCCCAAAGGTCAAGGAATACCATGATCATAACACCAGAGGGAGCTCCACAAATCATGTGAAACCCAGATTTGGCACAAAAAAGGGGGAATACACGTTTCGCAATTATGCCACATCAAGGTGGAACGCTCTTCCCACAACTGTAAAGGAAAGTAAAACTATACTTACCTTCAAAACCTCTCTTAAAGAGCACCTTCGGGGGAGAGCATTGCAAAACTGGCCCCGGTAATGGTACAAATCTCAACCTGTCGTTCAATGGACAGCTTCCCCCCCCCCCCATCTATGTATATACTCGCATTTTAGACTCTGTTACTAACTGTATATCTGTAGACTTGGTATGTCTTAAATGTCCGGTTAGGATGTATTAGAACGAAATCTAAAATGAAAATTGTAAATAAGCAATCTGTATGTAAAAAACCACCTGTATGTAAATTGTAAATAAGCCATCTGTATGTCAAATATGTCTTATATGTCTTAAATGACATGATGAATTGGAAATGGGGGACCCTGATGTAAACAAGATGAAAGTCTTTCTCTGGTCTGCATCCCCTTAACAATTGTATGTTTTGAGCTGTACTGTACTGTACCCAATATACAAGCTGTTAATAAACTTTTCAATCAATCAATCAATCAAGCAATGGGACGTCCTTTCCTCCGGAGCGTCATGTGAAGCGACATCCGTTTGTGATGACGCTGCACAGCTGATAGTCTGACAGCAGCCAGCTCTGTCCCCGTTATTTCCACACACACGCCTCTGTTAGTACACATTTACTGACACAAATATTTGTATCATCTGTTGTAGACCCAAATAAATAAAATCAAATAAGAACTCATTCTAAAAGACCTCATGAAAGACGATACAAGAGGATACCCGGCCCGGAGGAAGCCCGGGGTCCCCTTCTGGAGCCAGGCCCAGAAGGAGGACTCGTCGGCGAGCGTCTGGTGGCTGGGCTTGCCATGGAGCCCGGCCGGGCCCAGCCCGAAAAGGCAACGTGGGCAACACCTCCGCTTCTCCGTCCCGCGGGCCCACCACCTACGGGAAACAGTGATGGGGTCGGGTGCGCTGCCAGAAGGGTGGCAGTGAAAGCGGAGGGTCTCGACGGACCAGACCCAGGCGACAGAAGCTGGCTTTGGGGACGTGGAACGTCACCTCTCTGGGGGGGAAGGAGCCGGAGCTTGTGCGGGAGGTGGAGCGTTACCAGTTGGATCTGGTTGGGCTCACCTCTACGCACAGCGTCGGCTCTGGAACCTTACTTCTGGATAGGGGTTGGACTCTATTCTTCTCCGGTGTTGCTCAAGGTGTGAGGCGCCGGGCGGGTGTGGGGATACTCACAAGTCCCCGGTTAGGTGCTTCGTTGTTGGAGTTTACCCCAGTGGACGAGAGGGTCGCCTCCCTACGCCTGCGGGTTATGGGGGGGGAAAACTCTGACTGTTGTGTGTGCTTATGCACCCAACAGCAGTTCAGAGTATACGGCCTTCTTGGAGACCCTGGAAAGAGTCCTGTATGGGGCTCCTGAAGGGGACTCTTTAATCTTGCTGGGAGACTTCAACGCACATGTGGGCAATGATGGAGACACTTGGAGGGGCGTGATTGGGAGGAACGGCCCCCCTGATCTGAACCGGAGTGGTGGTTTGTTACTGGACTTCTGTGCTAGTCATGGATTGGCCATAACAAACACCATGTTCGAACATAAGGATGCTCATAAGTGTACGTGGTACCAGAGCATCCTAGGCAGAAGGTCCATGATCGATTTCGTTATCGTATCATCGGACCTGAGGCCGTATGTTTTGGACACTCGGGTAAAGAGAGGGGCGGAGTTGTCAACTGATCACCATCTGGTGGTGAGTTGGGTCGAGTGGCGGGGGAAGCCTCTGGATAGACCTGATAAGCCCAAACGTGTAGTTCGGGTGAACTGGGAACGTCTGGAGGAGGCCCAAGTTCAGGAGGCCTTCAACTCACACCTCCGGCGGAGCTTTTCGGGCATTCCTGTGGAGGTTGGGGACATTGAACCAGAGTGGTCGGTGTTCAAAGCCTCTATTGCCGAAGCCGCGGCGGAGAGCTGTGGTCTCAAGGTCCTAGGTGCCTCAAGGGGCGGTAACCCTCGAACCTCCTGGTGGACACCGGTGGTCAGGGAAGCCGTCCGACTGAAGAAGGAGGCCTTCAGGGATTTGTTATCCTGGGGGACTCCCGAGGCAGTTGCAAGGTACCGACAGGCACGAAGGGCAGCAGCCTCATCCGTGGCCGAGGCAAAGCAGCGGGTGTGGGAGAAGTTCGGAGAAGACATGGAGAAGGACTTTCGGGCGGCACCAAAGTTGTTCTGGAAAACTGTCCGACACCTCAGGAGGGGGAAGCAGGGAACCATCCAAGCTGTGTACAGTAAGGATGGGACGTTGTTGACCTCAACTGATGGAGTGTTAGGGCGTTGGAAGGAACACTTTGAGGAACTCCTGAACCCGACAACTCCGCCCTCTATGTTAGAGGCAGAGCTGGAGTATGACGGGGGATCAACACCAATCTCCCGGGGGGAGGTCACTGAGGTCGTCAAACAACTCCACAGTGGCAAAGCCCCGGGAGTGGATGAGATCCGCCCGGAAATGCTGAAGGCTCTGGGTGTTGAGGGACTGTCATGGTTGACACGTCTCATCAACGTTGCGTGGAAGTCGGAAACAGTACCGAAGGAGTGGCAAACCGGGGTGGTGGTTCCCCTTTTTAAAAAGGGGGATCAGAGGGTGTGTGCCAATTACAGAGGCATCACACTACTCAGCCTCCCCGGGAAAGTTTACTCTAAGGTACTCGAAAGGAGGGTCAGGCCGATTGTCGAACCTCAGATTGAGGAGGAACAATGCGGATTCCGTCCTGGTTGTGGAACGACGGATCAGCTTTTTACTTTCGCAAGGATCCTGGAGGGGGCCTGGGAGTACGCTTATCCGGTCTACATGTGTTTTGTAGACTTGGAGAAGGCGTATGACCCAGAGTTCCCGTTAGAATATTTTTTCGCCGGTCAACATGTCCGTTAAAGTTGAAATCTTCCGGACAAAATGAGAAAAGTGCCGGTCAAAGGTCTTCTTTGTTATTTATTGTGCTTTAAAACAAATTGATATGATTCGATATTCAACAAACTAATTATAGTAGATTAACTACATTATTCAAAAGTGTACAGTAATTTACAATAACACGGGAATAATAAACGGAGCGCTCTCCCTCTCCTGACAGCCCGTCAGTATCATGCAGCTCGCGGATCCAGTAATGAGTGACCCGACAGTAAAACTAAACATATCTATAACTAGTTACGGTATTGAGAGGTAATTAAAATAGCTACGTGTGATATTCTAACCTGGTGTGTGTTTTGTTCCGCTCACCACTGCATGTGATTATGCAGAGCTGCGTGTCGACTCGTCAGCAGCAGCTGATCTCTCTCTCCCGTCAGATTAGACTTCACTCGCGTTTATGTCCATATCGATCAGATCTAGCTAGTTCTAGCTAATGATATGACTACCTGCTTATCAAAAGACACCTACACAATAAGGGTCGCTATGCAACTGGGTGAGGCCACAAAGTATAGCGCAGCATTATGCATTTGTTTACATGCCCACCGGAACCCCGAGGCATTACCAACAGATCAACGCACAATCAACCCATACAGGACATCTCTTTCTCCACATTACGTGTTAGACACAGGTTAGACATTAGAATTGACTATTCTTGTCTGTCACATACTCTTTTGTCTGTCACATAAATGGCGCAAATTGCGCAACTGATGTGGTATTGCGCTAATCGGAAATTATTTTGAACGGAGACTTTGACCGGAGAGATTTAGATTTGCCGGTCTTCAGCATATTTTACCGGTCGTAGTCCGGTAATTACCGGCTAACGGGAACTCTGGTATGACCGAGTTCCCAGGGAGTTACTGTGGGAGGTGCTGCCGGAGTATGGGGTGAGGGGGTCTCTACTCAGGGCCATCCAATCTCTGTACTCCCAAAGCGAGAGCTGTGTCCGGGTCCTCGGCAGTAAATCGGACCCATTTCCGGTGAGGGTTGGCCTCCGCCAGGGCTGCGCTTTGTCACCAATCCTGTGTGTAATATACATGGATCGGATTTCGAGGCGTAGTCGTGGGGGAGGGGGTCTGCAGTTCGGTGGACTAAGGATTGCACCACTGCTTTTTGCAGATGATGTGGTTCTAATGGCTTCATCGGTCTGCGACCTTCAGCACTCACTGGATCGGTTCGCAACCAAGTGTGAAGCGGCTGGGATGAGGATCAGCACCTCCAAATCTGAGGCCATGGTTCTCAGCAGGCAACCGATGGACTGTCCACTCCAAGTAGGGAATGAGTCCTTACCCCAAGTGAAGGAGTTCAAGTATCTCGGGGTCTTGTTCTCGAGTGAGGGAACAATGGAGTGTGAGATGGGCCGGAGAATCGGAGCAGCGGGAGCGGTACTGCAGTCGCTTTACCGCACCGTTGTGACGAAAAGGGAGCTGAGCCAGAAGGCAAAGCTCTCTGTCTACCGGGCCATTTTCGTTCCTACCCTCACCTATGGTCATGAAGGATGGGTCATGACCGAAAGAACGAGATCGCGGATACAAGCGGCCTAGATGGGTTTTCTCCGCAGGGTTCCTGGTGTCTCCCTTAGGGATAAGGTGAGAAGTTCGGTCATCAGGGAGGGACTCGGAGTTGAGCCGCTCCTCCTTCGCGTCGAAAGGAGCCAGTTGAGGTGGTTCGGGCACCTAGTTAGGATGCCACCTGGGCGCCTCCCTGGGGAGGTGTTTCAGGCACGTCCAGCTGGGAAGAGACCAAGGGGTAGACCCAGTGCTGGAATTGGGCCGGTACTCACCGGTACGCAGTACCGGCACTTCTGGTTCTGACCCATGGAGTACCGGCACTTCTTGCTCAGTACCGGCATGCTGGCGGTACTCCGGTACTCATGCACCGTGCCAGTACTCAACACTCTCCCGCCGTTCTTATTATACATCCATATATATATATACAGCCGCCCGGTACTCAGTAGATGCGTCATGAGGTGCCGAACGGACATTCTCATCGCTCTAACCGCTGGAGTTTCACAGCGGCTGTCAGCTGTTTACTCCTGTCATTCAAACAGAACGTGCTGGAGAGGGGGCGGGGCTTATCTTCTCCATGTAAATACTGTGGTGGAAACGACTATGTCAAAATTAACCTATTTGACCGTGATTTAATAGTAATACACGTTTCAAAATAATAATAATAATAATAATGCCGAAGTAACAACATACTGAAAACTGTTAGTAAAACCATGTTTTAATGCTTTACAATTTACATACCTAGATGCACGTGTGTTGTGTTTATGCAGTGCAACTCCCACCCAATGGGTGGCTATGTAGAGTGATAGAACAGAGCAGGCACGCCCCCGAGAGAAGGAAAGCAAGTCACGTCACAAATTAGCATTTCTAAAATGTTAGCGTGGATTAATAAAAGTGCAAAAAGACAGCGGTTGTCGCCGGAAGAAACTTCAAATACAGAGAATGCTGTGCCTGTGTTGGAAATTGTGTCTGATGGGGAGCTTTCTTTGGTTGATCCTCCTGCTCCAAGTTCTAGTGCATTAGCATTAGCACTAGCTCCGCCGCCTCCTCCAGAGCCTCTAACGTTAGCTGCTGCTGGCGCAACTGCCACCACCAACACCGGGCAAAGCGATGCACCTGACTGCTGGACAACGGACCAGGTGCAATATTTTTGCAAGACCAATGCATGGCTCCTTCTTAAAGATAATAAGCTAGGATGTCGGATATGCAGAGATGTCAAATCTTTGGGAATACACACTGGACAAGGACTGAAACTGTCAACTGAATGGGGTGAGTGTGCAGTGTCTCATTTCGGTGTTGACAAGGGCAAACAACAAGCTAGCCTGAGAAAAAAAATCAAAGAACATAAAGAATCACAAGCCCATGTAAAAGCTGCTGACATCCTTACATCTGCTTCACGTGAAACTATTCAACATCAAGTGCAGTCTATGCATAAATCTGAATTAGACACCACTATCAGAGTTTTTCGAACGGCATATAAAATTGGCAAACATAGCCGGCCATTCACAGACATGCCAATTGATTTGAATGTACAGAAACTGAATGGGCTGAACGTGGGCAGGGTTTTGCACTCCAATAAAACCTGTGGCGAAATCATCGACCACATAGCTCATGAGCTGAAGAAAAAAATGGCAAAAGACATTACAGAAAACCAAAGAAAACTCTGTGTTTTGGTCGCTTAATCTACCACTATTAGTGGTAAAACGGTGCTTGTTGTGTGTCTACGCTCAGCATTAGCTGATGCTGAGCCCGAAACGTTTTTTTTGGGAGCTGATCGAGTTGGATGGAACAACGGCTGATGACATCACAAAGGCGTTAATGGAGTGTCTTGGAAGAGATTTTAACGAGGACTTTTTAGGTCAGTGTTTCGTTTCTTTTGCATGTGATGGGGCTTCAGTCATGCTAGGGAAGAGAACAGGCGTTGCTACCCAGTTGTGTAGTAAATTCCCAAGCCTGTTTGTGTGGCACTGCTCCAATCATCGTCTAGAGCTGGCAGTTGGGGATGTGGTCAAGGAGGTCTCAGGGCTCAATCATTTCCAGATCTTTTTTGACAAACTCTATTCCTTGTTCCATGCCTCCCCCAAAATCAGAGGCAGTTAGCGCAGTGTGCGCAAGCAGTCGGACAGCGTCTCCTGGTGATAGGGCGTGTTTTGTCCATCCGCTGGGTGGCTTCAAGTGAAAGGAGCGTCAGAGCAGTCTGGGAAAACTACCGAGTGCTTCATGATCACTTCACAAATGCTGCAAACGACACGAGCAGGGATTCCAGAGACAGAGCAAAGTACAAGGGCCTGGATGATGTGCTCACATCTGCAACGTTTGTCAGCAATCTGGGACTGATGTACGATGCGCTCACAGAGCTCAGCGACCTCTCTCGGCAACTCCAAAAAAGAGAGATGACACTGCCTACAGCAGATAGGCTCTTAACTCGAGAAATACGAGTTTTTGAATCCATGGTCACCATGCCTGGCCCACACATGACTACAGTTCATACAGCTCTAGCTGAGAAGTCCTTCAAGGGTGTTGCCCTGCGTGAGAATGGTAGGCTTGTACAGATTCATGCAGGTCAGTTTTTCCGCAGTATGGTAGAGAATCTGAGACACAGAATGACTTCCACAACCTCCTCTCATGTCAGCACAAGAGAAATCCCATTACATGGCCGGGAGGCCCGGGACAATCAGCTAATCCAGGACATGAAAGTTATCCATCCTGGAAGTTGGCCTGAAGAGGAGTTAGACGTACAGTATGGGGACGTAGAGGTGCTACGTTTGTGCGAAGTGCTGAAAGTGGACAGAAGAGAGACTGTTCAGGGCTTTCGCGAATACAAGGAAACCAGGGCATCCCGTACACCTGCTGCCATGGAGCCTCTACTGAAAGCAGTCCGAACCAT
Source organism: Gymnodraco acuticeps (assembly GCF_902827175.1). Lineage (NCBI taxonomy): Eukaryota > Metazoa > Chordata > Actinopteri > Perciformes > Bathydraconidae > Gymnodraco > Gymnodraco acuticeps. Next base: position 2,297,664 of record NW_022989974.1, read on the forward strand.
CGCTGTCTCCACTAGTGAGTGTGAGCGGGCATTCAGCTGCATGAACGATATCCTTACTGCAAAAAGGAATGCTCTCTCTGTCAGCCGACTGTCCAGCCTGGTTTTCATTAAATGTAATGGACCATCACTAGGACAGTTCAATCCGGAACAGTATGTGAGGTCCTGGCTGGCAAAGGGAAGGAGAAGTGCTGATGAAAGAGCCTGTCCAGCTCCAGCCCCTGATACTGATGTCCCCAAGGCCTTCTGGAGCCTTTTCTAACAATGTGAAGTATATTGCAAAGCAGCTCACCCAGTGAGAAGACTTTTGGCATAATGTGCCGATTTGTACAGATCCTGGAGATAGAAGGACTTCAGACCAACCAGGGAGTTATCTGATCAGCTTGGTGTTCAATGTAACTCTTTACCATGGCTCAGACTTTGTTACTTGCAGTTACAGTTTCTCATTTTAGATTGTGCAAATTTTGCATTTGTTTTTACATGTTCTTTGTTCATGCTCTTTATCATTTTTCTGAGTTGGAAAGTTAGATTGCATCATAGTTTACTTTATACATATTTGTATTCTTCAGTGGTGAAGTATATTGCAAAGCAGCTCAGCCATGTGAGAAGACTTTTGGCACTTTTTCGTTTTTCGTTTTCTGAGTTGGAAAGTTAGATTGCATTCAAAATGTACAGAAATACTTAATTTTGTTAAAGCTTTTTATAAAAAATGCTTCTGACCAGAGCTTTGTTTCCTTGTCATTAATGTTGAACACCACCAGAGGGGCTCTCACCTGAAAGGTCTCTGCTTCATGTGTCTTCAGCAGAAGATCTAGACTTTGATTGCTATATTTTCAGTTAATATTGACCTTACTGAGCTTTAGCCATATCCGCTGCCTATCATAAAAAATGTTAAGTACAGTGAACCTTTCTAAAATATACAGTAGTAAAGAGACAAACCCACCAGCATTATAGTAGCCAAATTCTTGTTTGTGGGCTGTATATATAAAATTGACTTGAAAAAGTTGCTGATTTTAGAGTACTGGCACCTTTTTCATTCCAATTCAAGCACTGGGTAGACCTAGGACCAGGTGGAGGGATTATATCTCTTCGCTGGCCTGGGAGCGCCTTGGGATCCCCCAGTCAGAACTGGTTGATGTCGCCAGGGAAAATAAAGTTTGGGGCTCTCTGCTGGAACTGCAGAGAGCCCCGCGACCCGACCACGGATAAGCGGGAGAAGATGGATGGATGGATGGAAGAACTCATTCTCAAAAAAGATAAACGCCATTCTTAAAATGTATAGGCTAAACGAAAAAAGCGATCATGAAAATGTTTCCAATAAATGAAGAAAATGATTTTTGACCACTTTGTTGTTCAGATATCACATATTTGTAACTAAATGATATATGAATTGAAACAAAACACAGTATAAACTGAGGAGGGAGTCCCGTGAGGTTCATGTATTTTCTTCACTCCGCTGGGAAACTGCTCTCATGTCAAGAAGCATCAGATCAGTGCATGCACTGCATCGTCCAATCAGTGAGCGATACACAGTAAGGGGGCGGGGCGAGTGTCTGAGGATTTCATCGGAGGATGGTCTGGTGGTTCCTCGGTTATAGCTCCTCTATTATCGCTCCTCGCTCCTCGGTCCTCCGGCAAAAATAAGGCCATTGGGACGCTACTCAAGATGGCTGTTGTGCACCGTCAAAAGTGCTAGTCAATCATGTTTCATGTTTATTTTGTATTGTTTTTCACTTCCTGTTTTGTGTTTGTCACATCTCATTTCAGGTCCCTTGACTCCCTTTCCTCATGTGTTCTCCCGCCCTCATCAGTATCAGCCCCGCCCCTGATTGTGTTCACCTGTGTCTTGTTGTTGAGTGTTTAAATTCCCCAGTCTCCCAGCGTTCAGTGTCAGTTCGTCTTGTCCTTTCCCCATGACAGAGCTATGCTCTTCAGCTCGTTTTGATTCAAAGCCTATGTGGGCTCCTGAAACTTATTATAAGTTTAGTTCCTCACGTTGTGAGTGATTTTCTGTTTTGCCTTGCTCAAACCTTTTTTTTTTCTCTTAAGAGTGATCTTCTTTTGTTACCTTTTTTGTGCAAATAAAATAATCTTAATTGTACTTTACCTTTGGCTCCCGGGTCGTGCATTTGAGTCCTTATCCTTGTGTAACGAAGTTCATAACAATGGCGCAGACAAATCAACTTCAGGTGAGACCGAGGAGCGAGGAAATGAAAAATAAGAGAAGTGAGAAGGGCCCAATAAAACTATCACAAGCTGTGATGTCATGCGATCAAAATCACATGACTTCTCAAATGTCCAATCACAGATCAGGGTGGGAAAACATTCAAACAGGAAGTACCCTGTGTGAAGACCACCCAAAAGGTCAGTGACGTAGTGTTTTGACAAATGTAATGTTAAGGTTTTAAATTTCGTTTAAATAAAACAATCTTGGAAGTTTTTATCAGGATGTGTTTATGATATGTTTGTTCATCAGAACATAATATAATATGGTGTAAATATACTCTATATTTTTTATTTCAATCAAATGTTCCATCGTCCCATGGAAACATGTTTCGCAAAGTGGGACAGTATGATTTGCCTAATGTGGGACAGTTCTTCAGTTAGGCAAAAATGTGTGGAGGGGCATGGATTGTGCAAGAGCAATGGTTATTTACAGGGTTTTAGTCTTCTAATGCATTTTTTAGATATTTAAGGTGATGGGCAAATTCTATTAAATAATTGGGGGTCTGTTAAAATGGTATGACAAAGTCAGGGAGAATGTTAGGGATAAATGTCTGAGTTTAGAAGATGGCAATGAATTTAAGCCCAAATATTCATAGTAATTTAACAAATCCTTCCAACACACGTTTTATTCTGTGCATATTAATAATGAATTGAATGCATTTTAGATCACATTGGCAAAGGAGAGAAATAAGACAGGGAGAGAATCGCAGACACAGAAAAAGTCAAAGCAGGCAAAGAATAATGGAGGAAAGGCAGGTCAGGGAAGGAAACTGAATCAGTGGAGGAAGGACAGGATGAGGGCAGCCATAGAAGAGTATTGACAGATCATTGAGGATGGTGGGGTTCCTCAGCTGAGGCTGTTGGCCAGGGCCTGGACCGTTCCTAAATCCACTCTCCAGCGCAGGGTAAAAGGCAATGGTCACTTTCATCATACGATTGGAAGAAAGCCATTCATTCATGAGAAGGATGAAGCAGAACTGGAGGAGATGATTGCAACCCGAAAACGTGGATTCCCCCTGAGGTTGGACGACAACAGAGGAATGGCCTTTTCAGTTTGCCGAAAAAAAAGGAATAAAAGGCTTCAGTCAAATCACAAAAAAGGCTGGCTATAGATGGTTGAGCATGCACAAACCAGGGGCGCTCTCAGCGGCAAGAGCAGCAGGGTTCAACCCCACTGTTGTGAAGAAGTGGTTTGAAAAGTATAAGGACACGATTGAGACCCTGGGGTTGAAAAATGTCCCAGGCCACATCTGGAATTGTGACGAAACAGGGCTCCAGGATCACTTCCTGTCCACCAGGGTGGTTGCAGAAGTTGGGGCACCCTGTTTTGAGGTCACTGGTGGAGAGAAAGGTCAAACCACCACCTGTCTGGCGTGCATCAATGCTGCTGGTGGGTATGGACCCACAATGATTATTTTCAAAGGCAAGCGGATGAAGGCAGAATGGCTCTTCGGGGCTCCGAAGAATACCTTCGTAAAGATGTCCGATAATGGCTGGATGAATAGTGACTTGTTCACAGAATGGGGGAATAGGTTTCTGCAAAGCCTTCCAAAAAAGTATCCACGACCCCATCTGCTCCTTGTTGATGGTCACACCTCGATGTGTACAACATCGACTTTTTGAATTTGATGAGAGAGAACAACGTCACTGTATTTAGCCTACCCCCTCACACAACTCACTATCTGCAGCCAGCAGACAGAGAGTGGAGGGAAACGGCTTGACAGGGCATTGTTCATGCCACTGTTTTCAAAGGCCTGGATGAAAGCTGCTACACCACTGAATGGCCAGGCTGGCTTTCGAGGGTCAGGGATATACCCATTCAACCCTGCCAAGATCAATGAGAATCTGTTCATGCCATCTCAAACATCTGAGAGATGCTTTCAAGAGACTCCAGTGGCCCCAGATGAGATGCTCTTTCTTGCACCAGCAACCCCGTGTCATCCTCCACATGATGATGATGATGTTGATTCCTGCCATCCACACATGTGGGAACTTCTGGAGCAGACCCCATGCCACCCTCTGCATGATGCTGTTCAGCCAGCAATCTCCCCTCCTCAGCGCTCTCCACCATTGTCCCCCATTGTAACCCCACCACCTTTGGCAGAGGAGGTTGAAGTAGTGACACAGCTAGAGGTCTCCTTCAAATCTCTGATTACACTTCCAGTAAGAGAACGCCCAAGCACCAGCCGCCAGAGGGCCAAACCTCCTTCCTATAGTTTGACTAGCGACAGCCATTTTGCTTTCATCAAAGAGAAAGGGGGAAAGAAAAAGGAGAAAAAGCAAAAACCTAAGGAGAAGAACACTGCACAAGTGATCCAAGAAGCGTGTGCAATCTGCCAGCATTCATATGGGGACAGAAAGGACCCCAAGTCCACAGAGAAATGGCTTTCGTTTGCAGTCTGTTTCCAGTGGTTCCATGAAAGCTGTGCAGAGGATAATGGGGTTTTGGATGATGATGGCTCCTTGACATGCAAGGACTGCTTGCTTCCAGACATGTAATGTTGTAAGCAATTGTTTGAGGCAGGTTCATGTTTGTGTGTGTTGTGTTGCCTTCAAATATAGGCTACCTGTTAAAGGTGTATGTGTTCCCTGTGAAATAAATTGTAATGATTTTAGATTTTGATAACATTTTAACTTTTGTAATTAACAGCAGCATGTTGTAAGCAATTGTTTTACGCAGGTTTAGGTTTTATGTGTTGCCTCAATGTTTGATATGTTGCCTTCAAATACACCTGCAGTTGTATGTGTTCCCTGTGAAATACAATGATTTTTGAAAACTATTAGAATCTATTGTTGTTTGATGATGTTTGATTCTCACAACAAAAAAAATAAGTTAACATCCACACATATAAGCCTAAATGTTGTAACAGCAATAACATTATAAATAATAAAATAGCTGAACATGGTATTGCACATTTAGCTCAGTGTTACTGACCTGAGATGTTTTATTACAATAATAAATAAAAAAATATGTATTAATTAAGGTGACTGAGGCTTTTCAACATTTCAGTGTCCCACATTTTGCACAGAACTGTCCCACATTAGGAAAAGCAGATTGTCTGAGACAACTTGGCACTAAGAGTACTGATATGTCCACCATTTATTTTACGAGTGTAATATCTGCATTTTCTCTTTTGGTTTGATTAGGACACATCCTGGGGATTTCAGAATGGTACTGGATGTTGATTTATTGTATTGGCTTCATATCGCAATATATTCCAGAAGTCTGAAATGCAAAAAATGTCCCACATTAGGGCAATTCACCCTAAGTTCACAACTGTCCACATATCTTTGTGTCTTCAGGTCCTCAACCTGTTTCACTCACTGCTCTGACAACAGGTGTGTGCACACACACACTGTCTGTACGTTTCTCCTGTCCCTGTCAAAGCACAGCTACTAAACACCACCTTTCAATCCTTAAAGTTGAGCTTCTACAGAGGAGCTTAATTTCTATAAGCCTTTCTCCTGCATTTGGTGACATTTGCATTTCCCCCCCTGCAGAATTGGCAGATGGGTTTTATTTAGTAGAGAAATATGCCTTCAGGCTGAGAGGTTTTCTTGTTCTCTGCATGATACTGGGCATCTTTAAAAATGTTTTTATACCATCTGCATTTTGTCCGCATCACAACAGAGACTGAGGATAAAAAGCCATTTTAAAATGACAAAATGAGAGCAATAGATAAAATGACTAAAAGATAACCACAAAGAGAAACAAAACAACAGAGAGGTGCTTAATGACAACACGTGGTAGGGCTTTTTGAATGTCCTTGTCTCATAATCTGCCAGAAGTCAATATTATAAATAAGAAAAAAAACCATGAGGCATTGTGAGCGATTATGTGGACAGTTGATGGCATAAACCTCTTCATTTGTTTCATTGTTCCTTGTAAATGACCTGCTAATGTGTTTGTGTGAAGATGAAATGTAAAGGAAAGAGCCGAGAAAACAGAGCGAGCAAAAACAAAATCAATGAAGCATCTCTTTGAATCTAAATACTTATCCTTGAGCCCGGGCCTGATGGGGATTGATGGGCCTCCTCACTTTGTTCCAGGTCCTGGGGCTTTGAAAGGATGTGAATGCATGCTGTGTGGATTGATGGGCGGCTGTTAGGGCTTCAGGTTCCTCTCTTATCAGCCGAGATGTAATTGATTTATGGAGAGCTGGTTTGAATCACAACAGGGATGCAAGTGTGCTGATTTAGCCACTTAACACAGAAACAGGGCCGCTGAGAGCAGGTTGCTCTGTTTTAGAACAGAAGAAAACAAAGTAATCCACCTACCATGTGCTATACCAAATGTGACATAAGGGTGATGCTTTTATTCACTTTAATATGTGGTTATTTATTTTTCTATGTTTGTCTTGGAACAGAAATCTTGCCGGAATAATGACTTGTGACTTGATGCTGTGATGTAATGACAACATAATTCACACAACGAGGGCCCATATCATTACACTTAACATATTAGCTCCAGTTTAAGTCTGCTTCTAGTATGAGTAACCATGGCAACGGGCATTATCTACAGTACAGTAGGTTTCCAGAAGCATCTAGTGTAGCTATGTGACACACACACACACACACACACACACACACACACACACACACACACACACACACACACACACACACACACACACACACACACACACACACACACACACACACACTTAATATCTTCACTGGTCACTTGCTTTTTTTACTAACAATGACCTGTCTTTATTATTTGTATTTACTTAATTTTCTAAAATGTGAAATGATTATAATTCACACCAGATTACATCATTACTTGAAATGGCCTTTTCCTTTATGCCTTGAGCTCATAATTGGTATTAACCCAGAATTAACCATTTTAAATGTACTCATAAATCAAGTAACATCAGTTTTACTATGTCATTATTTCTGGTGCTTTGTTATTTTGGGCAAGAAAACACAATATAACACAGGCCATCAGTATTTGAGCTTCACATCTGAGAACTTCAGTCATGGTGTGCGTAGCTGCATTGAACCTGGTTGTCGTGTTTCTCAGCCGCTGGATATCTCCAGCTTTGGATGCGCAGTTTAAGTTCACGCAGTCCATGGTGCTGAACCCCCCTCCTCATGTTGGATTGGTATCTGCCGGGTCGAGTCGGGACCTCACTTGTTGCACACAGCTGATAAGACTGAACATTGGTGCAAAAGCTTACATTACATTACACACAGCTTTTTTTATTTTGGACCTGCTTGCGCATGCGAAGAAGAAAGCTGATGCCACTTGCTTAAACAGATGACTGTGTTGAGGGTATCGATCGCTCTCAATGCGCACAGCAGGTTATGCGCGTTTTCCCATAAACATCTGAACCTAGTAAGACACATTTCGTAGTTTTTTATTTTCCCGCACGCCTCTCCTGCTACTACGTTTTACGCAACAGGCTTTCAGCACCAATGTGAAGTGCACGCTGAGTAGCAGTACCACCTGTAACTGTGCCCGTCTAACCCCCACTTTCATGCCGACACCGAGGATGAAGAAGCAAAACATCCGGACCCTGTCGCTCATCCTCTGCATGTTCTCCTACCTGCTCGTGGGCGCCGCGGTGTTTGACGCGCTGGAGTCCGAGTCGGAGAGCTCCCGCAGACGCATCTTGGAGCAGAAGCGCAACGAGATGAAGAAGAAGTACCGCTTCTCCGAGGACGACTACTACGAAATCGAGCGGGTGGTGCTGCAAGCTGAGCCCCATCGAGCCGGGAGACAGTGGAAATTTGCTGGCTCTTTTTACTTTGCCATTACAGTCATCACCACCATTGGTAAGTGGATATAATTCTTATGTCTTTAGAGATGAGAGGTACTGATTTAATCTGTTGCTACAGTTGAGAATTTAAAATTGTTTCTCCATAAATGCAACATTAAAGGTTTGTTTAAATTGCACGCTAATACAACAACAACAAAATCGATCTATGCCTTGCTATATTATTCCTCACAGTGTTCCTCTCATTTCCACCTCTCTGCATTAAGGTTATGGACATGCAGCTCCAGGCACAGATGCAGGGAAGGTCTTCTGCATGTTCTACGCTGTGCTGGGCATTCCTCTCACTTTGGTCATGTTCCAGAGCCTGGGAGAAAGGATGAACACATTTGTCCGCTATCTGCTCCATAAGGTGAAGCAGTGCCTGGGCTGTCGCCGCACCGAGGTGTCCATGGAGAACATGGTGCTGGTGGGCTTCCTGTCCTGCATTGGAACACTGTGTGTTGGGGCTGCAGCCTTCTCACACTTTGAGAGATGGAGCTTCTTCCACGCTTACTACTATTGCTTCATCACACTCACCACCATTGGCTTTGGGGACTTTGTGGCCCTGCAGAAGAAGGAGGACCTCCAGGAGAAAACCCCCTACGTGGCATTCAGCTTCATGTACATCCTGGTGGGGCTGACTGTCATCGGGGCCTTCCTGAACTTGGTGGTGCTTCGCTTCCTCACCATGAACACTGAGGATGAGCGGAGAGATGCTCAGGAGAGGGCCTCGCTGAAGAGGGACAGAGGCCTTATAGATGGCTCTCTGAGTCTTCATGTTGTAGAACAGAGCAGAGGCAACTACAGAGAGAGGAACAGGAGCAACGCGGTGCAAAGTCGAAGCCACAGTACGCTCTTCCTCCCGATGGAGGAAGGAACCAGCCGCACTAACCTCATTGCTACCCCAGCGGAGGACCAGGAGAGAAGAAGCCCCTGCAGACACAGGCTGCGTTTTCAGATCAAGGCAGGCAGAGACAGGCCGGAGTCGAGCCTCAGCTCCCTCTGCTCCTGTGTGTGCTACCGTTTGGGGATTTGTGATAGTCCTCTTTTGTCCCACGGTGAACACCACGGCTGCCATCTCAACTCTGTGTATTATAACTCAGTGTCCTACAGGATCCAGGGCTGCTCACCGGGCTCCAGGAACAACACTGGACTCTCTTCCCCAGGAAGCACGCTCTCTCCTGGGCACAGCTTCCGCGAGTTCTCTCGTTTGAGGAGAAAGTCGATGTAAAGAGCACCACAGTGTTTGCACAGACTATATATACAGTATTTTCAATGAACCTTCATTTTGTGTCACACCTTGTTGCATGTCAGAAGACACGGGTTCTGTTAAACGAATAAGTTGTCTTTTGTGGCTATTGAAGATATTTATTTTGTTAGGCAAAGGTTACATTTCTTATCTTCCTTAACCATCAGATTATTTATGTTAGTGATTCTGCTGTGTTCCTGGCATGCTAGGGGAAGTAAAGTGCATGCTAAAGAGAATGTCAAGCACACAATGTGAATGCATGAGTGCTATAGATGCAAACAGATGGGCTTTTAAACTACAGTTTTAACAACGGTTTTTGGATTTAGTGTTTATTAATGACTGTATTACCTGTTCAGTTCTGGTATGTAAAATATCCTCAGTGGACTGCGCTCCTGCATCAGAAAACATCACTTTTCATGCCATAGCTAGAAGATGTCATTTTACTTTTATATAAAAAAAGCCTTAAATATCTTTCACCAAGCACATGAGATATGTGGCTTCTTAGCTCAGTGAATTTATAAATCTTTTATGACCTATTATTGAAGGGGGGCAGAATAACTTTAACGTGCATTATTCAGCATTAATGCACTCTATGAAGAGATTATGATTGTTAAATGACTGATTCTTATGTGATGGATGTAGCACAAAACCCATATGTAGCAGATTGCAAGTAAACTTCCAACAATTCTGGAAACAATTGTCACTTTCCGACGAGGGAGGTGTTCCCATGCATTTAGTTTGTAGTCAGATTTGATGTGACTCTCTTATAGCATTGTTTTATTAAACAGAAGGAAAGTACCATTGTGTGGTTTTATTTGAATCATTAGGCCAAAGGATTTAACAGCAAACCTGTATGAGGTTGTTTGTCTTGTTTTCTCTGTTGTCTTCTGTTATGTCTGTGCTTTAATCAACTGGATTATTTAGTAAAGAAAACATAGGACTGATACAGATAGAGAGAGCAGGAAAGTCACTGATGATTACCCATTGATTTGGGGATTTACACGTTCAAATTCGAGATGTGAAGGGCCAAATGTGGTTGAAAAGAGAATGTTTTTAGACATTATTTAGCATAAAACTGTTGTTTTAACCACATATTTATATATAATTAAGACATGCTTCGCACTTAAATGTAGTTGTTGATATGCTGTTGAAACAATGTTTATATATAACCACGTTTGACCATGAAGTTTGACATTTTTTTATATGCAACTCAGCAAATCAGTGCTTATTGCAAAAGCACCAGTGGTGGGGTGTAACAAAGTACATTTACTCAAGTATTGTGTTTGAGTAAAAACTTGGGATACCTGTACTTTACTTAAATATTTCCATTACATGCCTTTTTCTTTTCGACTGATATTACTATAATTCAGAGGTAAATATTGTACTTTATGACAATGACTGCATTTATCTAAACAATGTTGTCACTTCTTACTTTACAGATTCAGATGAACAAAAAAACGAAGCTTCTCATAACATATGTTGGTTGTTAGAATAAACTACTCAGCAGTATATAAAGTAGGTCAACTTATCTGCATCTTGACCAAAAGTAAAATGCTCTTTAAACATAAATGCATCAGAAATATTTATTTAAAACATTGTAACGCTGAGTGCTTTCACATGTGATGTTTTCAGTGCATTTCGCTAATAATACTTTTCCTTTGGTGAGATAATCAACGAAATTCGAGTGTATCATCACTGAAGTATTGCTACTACTTATTGCAGTATAAGGACCTGCATATGATCTGCACTATTGGAGACTGATTTCACTCTGGGATGTGGGCTATACAGGAACCTCTGTTTGATCTAAAACTAAATAATACAATGGCCATAGAGGGAACAAAAAGAAATACCTCCATTCTCAAGTGTAGCAAACACTATTTCAAGCCATTACACATGACACCTTCTCTACAGTCACAAGAGGAAATCACATCATTTGACTTTTAGCGTCCGCACATTGCCTCCAATTTCCTATTTCAAAATCTGTTTTTTGGTTGAAATGAGAAAAGGAAATCATGAAGTCTTTAAGTGTCCCATAGCATACCTTTCCAGCCATCTGTTGATCAGCTGGAATAGTAAGCTACTTTACATATAAATGTAAAACTGATTGGGCAATAGAATCTGAAAAGGTGATTGGATAGGAAATGCCATCTGCTGTGGCTGCTTGGGGACTGAATGTTTCCTCTCTTCCTGTCACATCACATGCTCCTAATTGTGTGCAACAAGTCAGGTTATTCAAAGTGTTTCTTATATACTGGGTTTGCATCAACCTGTGTGACCGCGTCACAGAGAAAAAGTAGAATTAAGTTACAATAACTTTGGAAAGGGGGCCCTCTACAGGTGAGAGCACTATTTGGGGAAATGTGAGAAACTGAAAGTCAAAAAGACTGATGTAAAACATTTAGCCACTAGAGGGCAGTATGTGCCCATTCAGAAACAGTTAGCGTACTATTATTCATCCCTGTGTTCATCTGTAAAAATCTGATTTGATTCAGAAACAATGAACAGTACTTTTATATATTAATGGACATCGTTGCCTTCCACCCTCTCTGAGCAGGAATAATTGGTCCATCAGAGTCTAAATCTGCAGCCTCATGTTGGCAGTGACCTGTTGATCTCAAGTCATTACCAAACTAGTTCACACATAATGATCACGAGAAAGCAGACTTAAAGTCAAGTTAATTATATTTATAAAGCCTCATCATGACACCTTCTTTCTCTAGACCTACAATTCAGACAAAAACCCAATTACCAGGAAACAAGAACTGAAAGATACCTCCGGAAGAACAGTGCAGGAATTTATTTAACATCAATTGCATAACAGATGTAAATCATTTTGATGGTCGTAAGAAAAACAACAATGTGCAGGGATGAGAGAGGGACAAAGAGTTTACATTTAACACAGCGATAAGGCCTTCATTCATGGTGGTGCGCACTCTTCTAGGTGAGTATCTGGAGTGCTCCCACAATACAAATGTTGTGTCTGTTAATTACTTCATTGTGCATGTACGCATGTTAAACATATATATTTTAATAGTTTTTTAGCTGTTAACTGTGTCAACTCTTGCAACTAAGGAGGTTTTTGCTACATGCCCACGCTCAGCAGCAGCATAACGAATCTAACATGAGATGGTTTAACATCTTTGGTAGCAGAAAGAAAGCTAGGATACAGTGAATTCTGAAAGGACATTTTATTGGCCCTCACTGGCCGAGGTCCCTCATCCTTCTAACTGTCAGGCACCACTGTGTCAAAGACAGAGTTAAGGATAAATACAGGTGTTACTCTGGTTTTAGAGGATTCATCTACACTGCTGCAATTGATGCTGACATTATGCACAGACCATTTTCTCATTGGTTGGCCTTTGTTTCCATAATTTCATCAAATAATCAATATCTGTCAAATCAACATTTGTAGCTATCATTTTAACACTAATTCGGCTATATGTTCATACTGAAATTAATCGATTGAAATATACATTTTCTGGGAACCGGGTATCATACCAACTGCCTGAGTGGTACAAAATGTTTTGGCACAAAACCAGGACACAATTAGTTTACATTGATGGATTACAGCGGAGATGCTCAAACTTTTAAACCAGAGGCTTAAAAGCGGCAAATTACAGCCATTGCTGTGAATGGCCACTTCCATGTTAGTCTCCTTTCAGAGCATATGCTGCTGCTCATTCCATTTTTTCAACTGTTCATTATTATCACAGGATTTAGCATTGTATCCCAAATGGTAGAAATCATGCTGGATGAAGTGCATTGAAACAGAGAGGTGATCTTTCTTTCCTAAAACATGAGTGTGAACCCACTCAAATCCTCCGTGGTGACAGAATAATCCCTTCATTTTATGTAGCCATTTTATCTTCACCCAAACAATTTTAAGATTTGCGAGTTTTCCATGTGGGACACGGATCAAAGTCAAGTGCTAAATAAAATCAATGATCTTGAAAAGGATAACTAAAGAGACTCGTCAGAATGGGAGCTGGTGCTAGTACTCCGTGGAGAGATAATTATACTCTTCTGAGGACTATTTCAAATTAATTTGAAATATAAAAATGTAGTCTGTTGGGAGGTAACATTAAGCCTTCTGTTATTCATCGAATGTATTTCATCCCCCTCCCCTGTAAAAGTGAATTAATAGTTAGCATTTTCCATGCAGTCGATGTATCTGTCACTTTTGTATGTGTGATAATGATCATTTTACCCTCACATATACAGTATATCCACATATTTAGCATGTCTACAGATGACTACATACTATATCTCATGACACAGAAAATGGGACAGTTTTATAGTATCTGTTTTGTCTAGCAATTGTTGGCTGCTAGAAAAAAATGCTTCAATGGCTCTAAAACCAAATCTTTGTTGGCATTGTTCAACAAAATCAGATGTTTTTATTGAAAGATATGACACTGGTGATCGGAAATGTGTGCTGCATCCCACAGCCTTTATTTATTCATCAAAAAGCAAACATTACAACAGGGTTCTTACACCTTTTCCAAAGTCAAATTCAAGCACTTTTCAAGCATTTTCAAGGTGCATTTTCCAGCTTTTCAAGCATCTTACAGCTGTTGTAAATTACATATTTATATACACATACTCAAATGATTATTTCCCTACCTCTCGTTAAATCAGATGTTCTTTATGCTATAAACAACCAAATGTGTGTTTTGTGATAGCCTTCTACACGAGGATGAACAATTAAAGAAAAGAAAACTAAGTTTAATATTTCAAAATGAGTGACCTGTACGTAGACTAGGCCTCCCATATAACCTGTCTGAGCCGATATAAAACAATCAGCCAAATAACTTTTCAATACATTATTGATTACTATTTTTGAGGTACTTTTAGGTTGCAAGTGAACATAAGTCAGAGGTACATGGTGTACTTCTACTCCACTACAGTTCAGAGGTACATGGTGTACTTCTACTCCACTACATGTATTTAATCCCTTTAGTTACTTCACAGATGTGGATGAATGATGTGAAATATAACCAAGTGTTAAATCAGACTTCAGTTCCACCTGGAGTAAATCCACCAGCTACCCTGCAGTATACAAAGTCATTCAAACTAGCTGCACCTTTACCAGCTTTGAGAACACTTTCATGATCAATCATTATAAAACACATCATATATATTATTCTGAAATAAACCAATCTGCTCAATCACTACTTTTACTGTCGCTACTTTCACTATATTTTGATGAGAATACTTTTCTACTTTCACTTGAGGAACATTTTTGAATGCAGGACTTTTACTGTGACAGAGTATTCATACACTCTGGTACTTCTACTTTTACTAAGTACAAGATCTGAGTACTTGTACTTTTACTCAAGTACAAGATCTGAGTACTTATTCCACCTCTGGTAGTGTATTAGTCTGAATTGTAGCTACAAAATCACGCAGAGCTGCATAAAAATAGACTCACAATGGTAACAAGTGGAAAATAATATTTACTAATGTGTACAATGATTTGTAGGTAATTTTGACTACTCAAGACACCTGACTTATACATCTTCAAAGGAAGACTGTGTTCATTCTACAATTACATGGGATTAAAGCAAAATGTAATTTTACTTGTATAATACTTCAATTTTATATAAAAGACAGTTTGCTTTCATCTGTTTTCAAATAAACAAAGTCTTGGCTTTCAGAATATTAAATTTGTTTCGGCAAATTCAGATGATAAATACAACTTTGAAGCTTGTAACAGCATTAATTACAAGCAGAGAACGGACTAATGTAACGTCACAGCAAGCATAACAACAGCCGGTGTTTCATGTGAGTGTTTCCCCGGTACACACACACACACACACACACACACACACACACACACACACACACACACACACACACACACACACACACACACACACACACACACACACACACACACACACACACACACACACACACACACACACACACACACACACACACACAACACACACACACACACACACAACACACACACACACACACACACACACACACACACACACACACACTCGCGAGCTTCCCCCAGACCAGTAATACAAACGAAAATGTGTCTTCGGGTCAATGTGACTGATTTCGACAGAGCAAGTCACATTTGGTTTAGGTACGAAACATACTACCAGTAGAAATACATTGCTTTCAAAATCGCTCTGTGTCGAATCAATAGATTATATTTCGTGACTATAACACGAAATGCCGTGAGTGCTTCATCCTCTGAACACCACAGGATGGCGACTGTAACGCACATAACATAGGTACGCTCCTCTGAAATGATTGTACCCTGGAATTATTATCCCTCGTTTTAGCCATGGCTTGTATTTGTCTTCTGCTAGCCAACGCTCGTTGAAACCAAGCGGCAAACTCTGGGGAACAGCCGGGACGCCAATACGGAAGTGCCACACACTGCAGTTCATACATGGGCCGCTAGGGACTGGCTGCAGAAAGGAGCAATTTCCATAGACCCCCATGTTAAAATGCCCAACTTTACAGCAGAAAAAAAACATGTTTCTACCCACCCATGGATGCAATAAATATTATTATCGATATAGTTAGATTCCACCTTCATGATTATGAATCTGTGAGTGAATTGTTTTCTAACATGACCCTTTTATTTATATTAGGTCTTGAAGTTTTTGCATAAATTAGGGCGTGGTCACTTTGATGGACACGTACATACCTCACTGTCAGCTAACAGCAACTTGTCCACTCTGCTAGGCTACAACCATAGAGGCTACAACGTTAGTTAGTCATAGTACTGTACTTGACCCTTTAGCTTTAGCCGTGTTCGTGGTGATTGTGCCTTTTAGGGAATATTGTTACAAATACCAGACAATTAAAATGTCGTGCTGTGCGCTTGAATGTACTAACAGAACTTCCAAGAAGTCTAAAATGATAATATTATACATGTTAACCCCGTTCGCAGGTCTTTGTGTGCTTGGTAGCTTAGCTTGTTACTTATTAGCCAGCTAAGGACATAACCCTTTATGCATACATATACATTTTAGTTTATGATTCAGCCTTGGGTAAGACTTTTATAGTCTATGGCTATGACGCCCATAATGCTAAACGGGAGCAAATGTTAATAGGGGACCCAATTATCCCAGTGGTGGCCGCCGGAGCTAACGGAGCCGCAGGGGGCTAGCTCCAGCCGGCGTCCCGGAGCTAGCCCACTGCGGCTCCATTAGGTCCGGGCGGTGGAGTCCGTCTTTTCTCAACGTGTGAATGACAAGCATTAAGAATAACAAAATATAGCTAATTCTCTTGCAGATTGTCTCATTTGATTATGAATGTAACGTTTATATAGGGGAACTACACTGTTAGCAGTAACTTGGTATACATGTATTTCATGTTAGCTTAGCTTCTTAGCCTGAGCTAGCTCTGTTTACTTCCAGTTCGGAGGCAGCAGGTCCCGCCTCGGTTCCGCCTCTTTGCCCTTATTTGGAGCAGGCGGGATTAGACTCTGACGTCACAGTCGAGCCGTTAGTGGCCGACTCCGCCTACTAAGGGCTTCACGGCAACTCTGCAGAATCCTATGGGTGACGTCACGGACACTACGTCCATTTATATATACAGTCTATGGTTGAAACTGCAACCTCCTGGCACACAGTCATCTATCACTCTCATCAGAATGCCCAGGTCACACGCAACACAAACACTTGCAGGTCGCGCGCATAGCGCGGGAAGGCCGCAGCGGAGCTGTTTTATGTAGAAACGAAGCAATTATTTTCTTTTAATCTAAAAAGCGAACTATTCAGTCAGACAGCAATGTATTGTAAAAGTAAAGCATTTACATTTTCAAGCACTTTATCTCAATTTCAAGCACCATTCCCAAAATTCAAGCACTTTCCCAACCTTGAAAACACCACGTCAAATTTCAAGCATTTTCAAGGATTTCAAGCACCCGTACGAACCCTTCGGACCTTACTAGTAGGTTATAGGAAATCTGACCGAGGTTATTTGTACTGACTTTGATTGTACACGTTTTTTGTTGCCTTTTTGCTTTAGTACTATTTAATGGAATTGATGGAATTATTTTTTCTTAAAACCCCTTTACCCCCATAACGTTTTATAAAAGACAGAAGACAAAATAAAATGTTAAAGTGTAGAAAAAGAACGATTAAAAGTTTAAACCTATTGCCTGATATGCTTTTCACATTGGATAAATGACGTACTTGAAAGTTGGCCTTAAAGTTTCCTTTCAAACTTTCCTTTCAAACTTTTTTGTAGGTAGGAGTGAGTCACTTGATAAATAATTGTATTCTTTATCTTATTCCTATTCTTCTGTCCTCACCACGTCATATGACTCAGGGAAAAACCTTTCTTTTTGCGTGTCAATTTTAAGTCTGGTAAATATAGGCCTCAGCCGAATGCTCTGTTTTTCCCACTGCTGATGTATACTTCTATTGAATCATCTTAAAAGCCACAGAAGTGCACATGAGTCAGAGTTACTAAAAATGAGATCAGGGTTGAAGGAAGAAGCACAAGTCATGCAGCATTCGTCACCACTGAGAGGCAGTGGCACACTGCACGGCTGCACAATGTGCCTCATGTTTGCCCTGCTGTAGTTTGTTTGCCATCATCCTCCACCTCCCCATCCACTTCACTGCCTCCACTGATCTGAGGTAAATGATGATGAATAACAATTAGGATCTCTGTGAACAGATAGCAAAGAAGAGGCCAATATCAATATGACATTTTATATGCAAGATCTTTCATCATTCATTTCAGTACAAATGTTGACAGAGCACACCGTAGCCCCGCTAAAACAGCACAATAATTAAACACTTACTCCAAACTGATGTGTGAGCAAACAAATTGGACACTGACACACATACACACACACAAAAGAGGACAAAATAATCACATCCATTTTGCAGGAGAGTCATTAATGGTTTTAAATGAGGACGAGCTGTCACTGATACAACTGATCTGTGTGTGAAATGGAATTAGGATGACAAGAGGAATCTTTTACAGTCAATACTCATTTCTCATTGTGGCAGTGTAAATGATGCTTATTGTCTACTGTGGGTGGTTAACAAATGACACTGACAGCTCACATTTTCTACTTCCCATTGACATGTAATCAATTTAACTGATATAATCATCTATAATCACTGGTAAATAGCCTAGTCTTCTCATCAATAATCTGTAAAGAGCTATCCACAGGTTGAGAAAGTAAGTAGAATTACTACAGTACTTGAGAAATGTAATTATACTTGATATGCTTCCATTAGCCTACCTACAGTATAGTATACTTTTTAGAGGAAAAATATTGCCTTGTGTATTTTACAGCATGTATTTGAAATCTACGGAGCCCGGGAAGGGACATTCTTTCGCAAAGCTGTGTTTTTTTCGACGACATTTTGACTCCCCCTGCGCCTTTCCATGCTCTGTAGTAAGCCACAAATAATGTAAATAGGTATACAAAACTGTAAAAAAAATACTAAAAGTAGAAGCTCTATCGCAGTTAATCAACTGTAATATAATCAATAACATGCATTATTTTGAATGGCCAGTAGGGGGCGACTAACTCAACTGAGTGCAAAAAATAAGTCCTATTTTATAGAAGACTATGAGAAAAAGACCCAACTAGAGAATGCAATTCCTGAAGAAATTGCTAGTGGGAATGCTTTATGCTGAAAAGCTGACGCTGAATTGCTATGCTGAAATGTAATGTGTAAGAAGAAAGTGAAGAATTTAGATTGAAATGATACATGAACACAGGGGGCTTGAATGTGTGATGAGAGAAGAAAAGAAAGTAAAAAGGCTTGGAAAAGCAGCAGAATATTTGAACTGCAAACTTTTGAACTAACTTGATGGCGAATGATCTGTCGCCATGCAAACATGAGCCAACCACCTTAGGTATAAAGGCAGGGTTGGGCTTCAGCAACACTCTCGTTTGCCCCGGGGCAAACTGAGTGCATGAAGGATGTACAGAGAGCGCATGAATGTCACTGACTCGCTTGGCAGATGCCAGAGCCAGTAACAGCACTGTCTTCAGTGACAGGTGTTTCATGTCAGCTTCTTCCAGGGGTTCAAATGGAGGTCGAGTGAGCCCATCTAAAACCACTGCCAAGTCCCATAAGGGCACCAGTGACCTGGAAACAGGGAGGAGCCTGCGAGTCCCTTTCATAAAACGGTAGACCAAAGGATGTTGGCTAGCCGTCTTTCCCTCAAAGCCCACATGGCATGCAGCAATAGCAGCCAGGTACACTTTGATCGTAGAGAAAGCTCTGTGTTTATCAATTAAGTCCTGTAGAAATGATAAAATCACCCCGACAGGACATTGAAAAGAGATGTGTCCTTTTTGAAGGCACCACTACTCAAACACCCTCCACTTACAGTCATAGAGAGACCTGGTGGAGGAAGCTCTTGCACTCTGAATAGTGTTTATCACCTTCTGAGGGAGCCCCACTGTATTCAGATTGTACCACTCACGGGCCAGGCCCATAGTGCCAAGCGCTCTGGGTGTGGGTGAAAGATCGTCCCCCCCGCCTGAGACAGTATGTCCCTGCGTAGTGGGAGCTGCCACGGCTGCCCGCACAGCAGCTGATATATCTCCGCCAGCCAGTACATTGCAGGCCAGTGCGGAGCTATCAGGATAAGTGTGTGGCGTTGTTCCCTCACTCTGGCCAGAGTTGGGGGTATCAGAGCGAGGGGTGGGAACGCGTACAGAAGGACCGGAGGCCAAACGTGCGCGAGCGCGTCCACGCCTAACGGTGCGTTTAAATCGCGCATTGAAAAGAACAGCTGACATTGAGCATTTTCTTTTGATGCGAACAGATCTACCGTGGCTCGGCCGTAACGCACCCACAGCTGACTCACAATCATTGGATGCAGAGTCCAGTCTGCATATAGTGGTGCACCTCTGGACAGCAGATCTGCCCCGAGGTTCATCACTCCTGGTACGTGCGTCGCTCTCAGAGAGAGGAGACGTCCGCAGCTCCATAAGATCAGTTTGCGTGCCAGCATGTGTAACTGGAGAGAACGCAAACCCCCTTGGCGGTTTATATACGATATTGTGGTCGTGTTGTCTGTCCTCACGAGGACATGATGTCCTCTGAGAAAAGGCAGAAAGCGTTTCAGGGTGAGGAACACCGCTAAAAGCTCCAGATAATTTATGTGTGACCGTTGGAGGTCTCTGCTCCAGAGACCCCTCACCGGACGACCTTCGTAAATACCCCCCCCAGCCCGTCAGACATGCGTCTGTGGTGACCACCTTCCGCGATAGGACAGCACCCATAGGCACGCCCCGTACTAGAAAAGTCGGGTGTAGCCAGTGGCGCAGTGCCATTACGCATTTCATAGTGACCATCACTCTCTGCGCGCCATGACGCGCGGGGTCCAATCTGAGGGCAGCTACCCAGCGCTGAAACTTCCTCATGTGTAAGTCGTACCACCAGAATGGCTGACGCCATGAGCCCCAGCAACCGCAGACATGACCTGAAGAGAACATATTTGCGTGGCTGGAAATGAGCGAGGCAAGCCCTGAAGGCTTTCACTCTCTCTGCTGACAAGCGGGCTGTAAAGGGCACCGAATTCATGCGTAGGCCCAGGAAGAGTATAGTCTGGGCTGGAGACAACATGCTCTTTTCTGTGTTTATTACGAAACCCAGGTCGAGCAGGTGTTTTACGAGGACATTCGTCTGCGTAATAGCCTCTTACTCCGACTGTGCGAGAAGGAGCCAATCGTCCAGATAAGTTGCCAGGCGAATACCCTGTTGTCTTATCGGCTTCCGTACACCGTACAAACACTCGCGGGCTGAGAGACAGACCGAAAGGAAGTACTCTGTACTCGTAACAGACACCCTGAAAGGCAAACCTCAGATATTTCCTGTGTGGGTAATATACTGGGATGTGGAAATACGCATCTTTCAGGTCGACTGATGTGAACCAGTCGTTTTGGCGCACGAGACGCAACAGAGATGTATGAGTGAGCATTCTGAATTTGTATCTTTTGAGATATTTGTTCAGAGCTCTCAAATCTAGTATAGGCCGAATTCCGTTCCCTCCCCGTTTGGGAACGAGGAAATACTTGGAATAAAAGCCGCTCTGACTCTGTTCGGCGGGTATTATCGATATAGCCTTCTAATCTAGTAGCGAGAAAATCTCTTGCTCTAGAATATGGGCCGACTCTCCCCGGGCCTGTGAATACAGAATGCCCGAGAAGTGAGGGGGGGGTGACAGCGAATTGTAGCCTGTAGCCCCGTGTTACTGTCTTGAAAACCCAAGCAGAATCTGTGAGCATCCTCCACTTTTCGCTTATCAAAGCGAGCGGAGATGTCATAGCTCTGTCGTCTGCCCTCAGTGTCTCTATTTGTTGTGTTATGGGGCCCTCTAGTGTCTGAACACGGTGGTACCCCAGGTTGACAACCCCGGCCGACACTGCGCATGCGCGTGGCGGTGGTGCCTTCACAATCCTGTCTATTGTCCGCCTTTTGAGAGAGGCCGTAGCCGCTCTCAAAAGAGGGGCAGACGACAGACTGTTTATTGTTTTTATTGTTTTTCTTTTCATTTTTATTGACTGCGCCCTTGGCTTCAAGCCTGGAAACGACAGTGGAAAATGATTTATTTTGAAACAACAATGATGACATGTGTTTGTGTGACTTAAACAGGCAGCGGAACTTACTGTCTTCGATGTTAAGTCCATTTCCCTGATGGCGCGAACTTGAGGATGACGTTCTGGCATCACTCGAGGCGGCGGGAAGATGGGGGCATGGTGGCACCCCGAAAACACAACACTGGAACGTGCTCTGGAGCTGGGGAACAGGGAACTTCCAGCTCCTTTATCGAGGAGAGGAGAGGAGGCTGTCAGGCCGCCCGCTTCTTCTTCCTCGCCTGGTGGCTGAAAACCTGGGTCGGCTGCGCCTGAGCGGCAGCTGCCGGAACCGGAGATTTTCTTGGCCAGCTCCCTCTTGCCTCGTGCCTGGGATGGGGACCCGGGACGGGCTGCGGTCTCTGCTGCTTCGGTATTTTGAACCGGGCAGGACGTGAGACAGCTTGAGTGAAGGCCTGCCGCGGGACCATTGGAGGTGGCGGCTAGACCCTTCGGGGGAGACAGAGCTGGAGAGCCTCGTCTCCCTTCCTTTTTGACTCGCATCTCAGCTGCATTGAAGCTAGAGCGGAGCCAAATATGCCCTCGGGAACAATAGGCATGTCCAGAACATCCTCTTCTGGAAGGTTCGTCAGGTTGAGCCACCTGGCTCTCTCCTGTACCACCATTATTCCCAGTGCTTTGCCCGTGGCTTGGATTGCACAGCGCTGCACACGGAGGCAAATGTCCGTGATCGCTGCGATCTCGTCCCACACGGCAGGCTCAGGTTTGCTCGACATGTCTTCGCAGAGCTCCGCTTGGTAGGCGGTCAGCAGCGAGGAGACGTTGAGTGCCCTGGCGGACAAAGCTGCGGCTTTATAGGCCCGTTCGGTCATCGCTGACTGGTCTGCCTTTGCCGGTAGCATGGGGTTCCTGCTCGGTGTCGAAGCCAGCCTCGGTTGGAGGTGGGCTGCCACCAGCGGTTCCATGGGCGGCATAGGGAGCAGGCCGAGCCTCTCCATACCGTCACAGTCCAGGGAGGAGGCACCCTGGATTGGGGCCTTGTTGCTAAAGGGACAGTCTCTCCACGAGACCGACACCTCGTCCAGCATCTCCGGAAAGACTGGAAGGAGCTGCCTCTTCGTCCTTGCTGCTTGGGGCAAGTTCTTCCCCTCGTAGCGAGATCTGGAGGTCACTTCAGGCCATGGGATGTCCAGCCTGGACGCAGCGCGTTGACACACGGCCTGCAAGTCCATGCTTAGGACGGGCGAAGCTGGTGTGCTCTCGCCCGGGGGAGCGGACATCGCTCCCGGCTTTGCAGCCTGAGCCGATGAAACGAAGATGTCATCCTCATCCGAGTCAGACAGGAGGAACTCAGAGGTATCCTCTTCGTCCTCCATATAGTCCAACTCCAGGACATCCTCTGCGGGTGGAACCATGGTGAGGTCCAATTGGGAGCCCCAGCTTGACACAGCGCAGGGCTCCGCTCTCGCGGCTCTTGCCGCCACCGGGTCCCAGCCTGAAACGGTGTGGGGCTCCGGTTCAGCGGCTGTCGCTGTTGTTGAGCCCCAGTCTGACACAGCACAGGGCTCAATCTCTGCGGCGAACGCCACCATGTCTTGATTGCCGGCCGGCGAATCAGCGGACATGAGGGGGTCCTGTCCCGACAAGCTAGCTTGGCGTGCTAACCGTCGGCGGAGGCTCTTAATGGTGAAGCGGGTACAATACCCGCACGAGCCGGGGTTATCGATAGCCTCCCGGGCGTGTTCCAGCCCGAGGCAGGACGAGCAGACCTGGTGTGATTCTGTGCCTGAAATCTTAAACCCGCAGCCGCATAGCCGAGCCTCCGAGTCCCTGACTCCTCTGGTGTGAGGGAGAGAAGGGTCCATCTTCGATCGCCGGGGTGTCGGCGTGGAGTGGACGCGCTAGTAACAGGTACGTTACTGAGAAAATAATCCAACCTTGCCGTTAGTCCGAAAGGAAAAAAGGTGACGGTGTAGATTTTATTCTTTAAAGAATATTAACTGGTTTGTTAATACCTTTTTTTTTAAATCTCTGTCTACTCTGGTGTGAGAGAGAAAAGAGAATGTCCTCTTTACCGTGGTGTCGGTGTGGAGGGAAGAAAAAACTAGCAACAGGTATGTTACTAGCTTGAAGAAAAAATCAAACCTTACCGTTATTTCGACAGAAAGAAACGGCGAGGCAGATTACAATTTTAACTGGTGTGTTAATATTGCTCAGTCTTCTTGCAAAGCAAAAAAGTAACCGGCAAGAACCCGTCGACTGAATGTTAGCTTTGGGTTCAGTCCGTGAACCGTTAAGCTAGCCCGGTTACTGATAAATCGAGATGTGCTCTGAAGCGAGAAGAGGTGTTTGAATGACGCTGCGTCGTAGCGCAAGCTACTTAAAGGGTGGGTGGATTCCCTGACGTTGACGTCAAGATCACCAGCCAATCAGGATTGGCGTAATGAGATTGATGCTTCTGTTTGCATACGCGTTGAGGCGCATCCCATAGTGAGACATCGAACGGAGTGTTATGAATGAGAACTCCGGCTTTCCGGTCCTACGAAGCTGGTTCTCTTTTTAGCAGGCTAGATCTCCATGGTAACTTATGCTTAGCGGCTAACCTGGTCGGGACCAGGTTAGGTTGCAGGCTAAGAGCTCAACTCAGTGAAAGCACTGCCTGCTGACCAATCAGAGCTCAGTGTGCGGAGTTTAAAGCGATCAAGTCATATTACAGGAGAAAGGAAATACAGAAAAGCTGCCGTTGCAGGAAAGACGGCCGGCAAAAATCACCGACTGTGTGAACGTGAACATTAATAGAATATCACCTCCCATCTTCAGAGCAATCTGACTATTATAACATTAGCGTTAAGAAAGCTTACTTAAATATCTGCCACAACATAAGTAACCGGATCAGAGTAACATTAAGTACAGTCCGCGGCATATCACTTCATAATGTATCATATATTTTCTTATCTGAGTCAGCTGAGCCGTATCTGGCCGTGCAACCCTCACAGTGTCACATACTGTATGCAGAACTATTATTTTAAGCAACACATTAAGTTGAGGAAACACTCGAGACAAATGTAATTAAAGTCAGATCCACTCGTGTTTTAGACGGGGCAGTGATATCATAAACCTGTTAATGTATGCATTCAAACACTTTTTCTTTTACCAGCTGTATTCACCTTGCAGGTGCAGCTCTGTGGCTTTGATCCTGGATAAAGTGTTTATGTCATGGATGTTTAAAGTTTAACTTCTTCATATGTCTAATATTATAGTTGACTTTTCATTCAGGAAGTATGACGCTATGCTGTCAGTATGCTTCTCCATGTTTGTGATTGGTCGAATGCTCCAAATACCACCCCTTTCATGTGAACGCGCACCTAACTAGATAGGCCACGGCTGGCTTGAGCGATCCACTTGATAACCCGCGTCGTAGTACCGTTTAGCGAGAGCGCGTATGTTTTGGATTAGGCCAACCGGCTAACTCAAACATATCCAGGTTAGGTTGAACCAGCTTCGTAGTACAGGCCCCAGGAAGGCAGCATTACATTACATTGCATTTAGCTGACGCTTTTATCCAAAGCGACTTACAATAAGTACATTCGACCAGGAAGACACAACCTTGAAGAAAACAGAATCATATAAATACATCAGGTTTCATAGAGCCAAACATTTCAAGTGCTACTCAACTGGCTTTAGATAAGCCAGTCCTTTATTAGTATATAAGTGCTTTGTTAATAGTTCTATCGCTCGAAGTGGAGTCGAAAGAGATGAGTTTTCAGTCTACGCCGGAAGATGTGCAAGCTATCTGCTGTCCTGATGTCAATGGGGAGCTCATTCCACCATCTTGGAGCCAGGATAGCAAACCCACGTGTTTTTGCTGATGGGAACTTGGGTCCCCCTCGCAGCGAGGGCGCAGCGAGTCGTTTGGCTGATGCAGAGCGTAGTGCACGCGCTGGGGTGTACGGTTTAACCATGTCCTGGATGTACGAAGGGCCAGATCCATTCGCAGCATGGTACGCAAGTACCAGTGTCTTGAAGTGGATTCTAGCAGTTACCGGAAGCCAGTGAAGGGAGCGGAGGAGCGGAGTGGTGTGGGAACATTTAGGAAGGTTGAAGACCAGACGAGCCGCTGCATTCTGGATGAGCTGCAGAGGTCGGATGGCACATGCAGGTAGACCAGCCAGGAGGGAGTTGCAGTAGTCTAGGCGTGAGATGACGAGAGCCTGGACCAGAATCTGCGTCGCTTTCTGTGTCAGCTGGGGACGTATCTTCCTGATGTTGTAAAGCGTGTATCTGCAGCAACGGGTTGTAGCAGCTATGTTTGCAGTGAAGGACAGGTTGTTATCTAGGGTCACACCCAGATTCCTTGCAGTCTGAGTCGGGGAAACAACTGAGGTGCCGATGTTGATTGTTAGGTCAAGAGTGGGACAATCTTTTCCCGGAAGGAAGAGCAGCTCAGTCTTGTCAAGGTTGAGCTTGAGGTGATGAGCAGACATCCACTGAGAGATGTCAGCTAGACAAGCAGAGATGCGTGCGACGACCTGGGTCTCTGAGCGGGGAAAGGACAGAATTAATTGGGTGTCGTCAGCGTAGCAGTGGTATGAAAAACCATGCGGGCTAATGACTGATCCGAGTGAGTTTGTGTACAGGGAGAAGAGGAGGGGACCAAGAACAGAGCCCTGAGGGACCCCTGTAGTTAATTGACAAGGGTCGGATTCAGACCCTCTCCAAGTCACCCTGTAGGTACGGTCTTTCAGATATGAGGTGAGGAGGGAAAGTGCAGAGCCTGAAACTCCAAGTTTTTGGAGAGTGCGAAGGAGGATCTGATGATTCACCGTGTCGAATGCAGCAGACAGGTCCAACAGGATGATGACAGAGGAGAGGGATGCAGTTTTGGCAGTGTGCAGTTCCTCCGTGACAGCAATGAGAGCAGTTTCTGTGAAGTGACCTGCCTTGAAACCAGACTGGTGCGGATCCAGAAGGTTATTCTGATGGAGATAACAGGAGAGTTGTTTAAAGACAGCGCGTTCAAGTGATTTAGACAGGAACGGGAGGAGAGAGACAGGCCTGTAGTTTATAACATCAGACGGGTTGAGAGTGGGTTTCTTTAGGAGAGGGTTTACTCTTGTCTCCTTGAGACTGTTTGGAAAGTGACCAGAAGTTAGAGAAGTGTTGATGAAATGGGTGAGAAACGGTAGAATATCAGGAGCGATAGTCTGAAGGAGGTTTGAAGGGATAGGGTCCAGAGGACAGGTGGTAGGGCGGGCAGAGGTAATGAGGGTAAGAACCTCACTTGGAGAGATAGGGGAAAAGGAGGTTAGTGTTTTGGTGGAAGGAGGGTCTGGTGACCCAGCAGTGAGTAAAGGTGAGTCAGAAAAAGAAGAGCGAATATCATCAACCTTTTTTTCAAAGTGGGGTAACAAAGTCGCTTGACAGAAGTGAGGAGGGGGGAGGGGCTTTTGGAGGGTCCAAGAGGGTGGAGAAGATGGCAGCCGTAACAAACATGTACATGATGCCATGATACTATCACATTTTCACTACTGTATAACCTGCTGGTCCCAAGCAACTAAGACTGCTATGAGACCACTTGAGGTTCTTTTTAAACAAGCCTTAAAAGTTATGGATAGAAAGTCATTAAAACACCATCATTGCAATATACTGTCCAAATACAAACTTTTCAGTTTTGATAGTCTTGTTCTACTTTCCTGAGTTCGATTGGTATTCAGAATCATTCACAATTCTACAACACCACCGTTGAGGGGCTTTTTGCAGTTTCGCCGTGAGCAGAGTTGCAGAAACTCCAGATCTTCATCAAATGCAGATCTAACCATCCCTCTGAGGCGCACTGCCTTTGGACGATCAGCATTTTCGTTAACGGCCATCAAGCACTGGAATACTCTTCCAGTTTAACTTAAAACCTGTACTGATTTTAACTCGTTTTCCTATGGTGCAATCAAAAAAATGATATTAAGCAACCAGTCATGCTAACATTAATTACACTGTAATCTGAGTTTTTTTTTATTTGAACTGTATTGTCATACTATATCTTAGATATTTTATTTAAGTGTATTTGAAGTGTACTAAGTATTATGTTCGTAACCTGAATTTAAATCAGGCTTTGTAATTATTTGAGTGACCGAGATCATGTAAGTGTATTTCAAGTGTACTATGTATTAATTTATTGAGCTGTACTTAAATCAGGTTTTAAAATTGTTTGACTGATCGAGATCATGCAATTTTATTATTTGTTTATTGATTGTTATGAACCTGTCTGAGGACCACAGATGGAAATTAGCTATTAGCTATAATCTGGCATATTGCATCTCTTCTCTTTGCTGAGATTAATGTTTTTGTATGCATGGCCTTCTATAAATAAATACAAAATACAAGGTTTCCCATTAATGTACCGGGCGCTACAGTGGAATACGCACATACACAGTGTAAGTGCAGCCTTTACATGTTCATAATTTAACTGTAATGTGTATTTTCTAAGTGTACTAATTATTATTGTTGTAATGTTTCATGCGTGCAATATTTCGTCTTTTATTTTGAAGTCCAAGCTCACGTCTCGTTATGCTGTTCTCGCGTGAGTTAGAGAGCGAGAACATGAGAAGCACCCTCAGAGTAAGATGCACGGATACTTAAAGCTCCGTTAGTTTAGTATTCTTATACATATAAGTTGTGAAGAGAACTGAAGAATACTTCCCTCTGTTTACAGAGCATGCAGCCCAACGAGTTTTCACGGTGGATTCGGAGGAATAAACCCGTTATGAGAAAGCCACTTGTGTCTGCCTGTGCTTCGAGGGAATTACAGTGAAAACTCGACTGTCCATCGACGCGAGTGTGTCTGATAATTGACGAAGCGGCAACTTCAGAGGATCACGGACTGAGCACGAGGCTGTCTTCAAATGGCCGCCGGAGGAGGAGAAACTACGCATGCACAGAAGTGGACGACGCGCGCAGTTCTTAAAAGAGCAACGCTTCAAGACAGAGCCATAAAGAACTTGGACACTAAGAAATCAAGAGTGATCTGAGTAAAGGGCTTCTGTAAAGGTTTGCTAAACCATTATTACTGTGAGTGCCAACTATAGTAGCGTGTGTGGTTAGCGTTTTGACTTATTTGCTCATGTCATTTTATTAAGGCTTGTTAATTAAAGTTAAAGGGAACATAAGTGTTTTTATTTCCAATTTCTAATTCAAAGTGTGTTTTTGGGAATAATAAGTGAAAGTTATTTCATTGAAGTTCTGAAGTCTTATTTTTGAGTATATTTTTGAAAGGTGTAAAGTTCAATTAAGCTGTTTTTTGCACATTTTCTATTTTAAGTGCATTTCTACCTCTATTGAAGTCTTATAGGGTACATTTAAGTCACACTTACATTTGAGTAAGTGTTGAAAGTTCATTAAAAGGTTTAATTGCATTTAGCTGTTTTATAGTGAGTCACTTTAAAGTAGTGATTACTAATGTCTAAGTCTAGTGAGCCTACAATTCAGGTTAGGGAAAGTGCAGAGCCCCAATACGAAGCTGTGGATAACACTGAAGCACAGCAGCTAAGAAGAGGTCAAAGAACTAAAACTCCTACAGAAAAGGGTAGTGAAATGCAAGAAGAACAAATGAAAACGCTCCTACAAAAGTTCAACTACAATTATGAGAAATGGAGAACACAAGTGAAAACAGCTAAGCGGCCATTATCTCAAACAACAGAGTCTTTGTCTGAAGATTTGCTTAATGACATAATTCATGATGTCACAAGTTTGTCAGAAGATGTCCAACATGTTTATGAGGATCTGCGTACAATCTCAACTCCAGACCAGGACACGCGTCGAAGAGTGGATCTGTGTGCAGAGATTTCTAAGTTTGTCATCATCAGAGCCTCAAGTCTCCTGGATGGAAAGGTTCCAGAAGGAGAAAAGAAAGATTGGCCTGAAGCAGGTTCTCTCTTTAACTCAAGCACCTACACTTCTTCTTCGAAAAGCAACTCCAAGCAATCGAACCAGTCTTCTGTGAAGCGACAAGAAGCTGCTGCTGAGGCTGCTTCAAGCCAAGCTGTTCTGAAAGTGTTACAAGAACAAGAAAGAGAACATTTGGAGATTCAGCGCCTGGAAGCAGAAGCTAAAAGAAAGATAGCTGATCAAGAGACTGCAGCCATGAGGCGTTGTTTAGAAAGAGAAGCAGAAGAGTTAAGACGTCGTTTAGAAAGAGAAGCAGAAGAGTTAAGACGTCGTTTAGAAAGAGAATCAGAAGAGTTAAGACATCGTTCAAAAAGAGAATCAGAAGAGTTAAGACATCGTTCAGAAAGCGAGGAAGAGGAAGCTAAAATTAAAGCTCGTCTAGAAGAAGAGCATGTAGCTCTACAACAGACTCTGGATGACAAACGGAGAAAAATACAGCATTTGGAAGCAGTAAAAGATTTAAATGCAGCACGAGCAAGAATGCAAGTGTATGACCAAGAAGAGTCCATTAAAGAAGAATGGAAAGACGTGCTAGAGAGGGATCTGGTAAGTAACCCAGTGCCTGCTCCCACAAGTCCTCAACGACAGGTTATCACTACTTCCTCAAGTGAAAGTACAGCAGAGCTTGTTAAGGTGCTAGCTGGTGCCTTAACTGCCAACAGAATTCCAGTTCCTGAACCCTCAGTATTCAGTGGGGATGCATTGAAATACAATGACTGGAAACTTTCATTTGAAATACTGATTGACCAGAAGAACATCCAAGACAAAGAAAATATATACTACTTAAGGAGATATGTTGGTGGACAAGCTAAGAAAGCACTTGATGGTTATTTCCTGCTCGGAACCAAATCTGCCTATGTTGCAGCATGGGAGATTTTGGAGGAGAGATATGGGAATCCATTTACAATTGCAAAAGCGTATAGAGACAAGCTTCAATCGTGGCCCAAGATAGGATCTAAGGACAGCTTTGAGCTCAGAGATTTTGCAGACTTTCTCCGTAGTTGCGAGGCTGCCATGGTCCATATCAAGGCATTAGAAATCTTGAATGACTGTAATGAAAACAGGCAAATACTTTCAAAATTACCAGATTGGCTAACTGCAAGCTGGAATCGGAAGGTTACTGAAGTCCAAGAAGACTGTAAACAATTTCCCTCCTTCAGCCAATTTGTAAAGTTTTTGACAAGAGAAGCAAAGATTGCCTGTAACCCTGTCACATCATTGCAATCACTGAAGCAAGGTGAAGCTGAAAACACCAAATCTCAAAGACAACAAAGCTTTGCAGCAAAGACACTGACCACAAGTTCAGACGAAAACACCGTCTTAACATGTATTCTCTGTAAGAAGAATTGGCATTCCTTGCACAATTGCAGGAAGTTCATGGAGCAAGCTGTCCCAGACAGAATCAAGTACATTCAAGCTCAGAAGCTATGCTTTGGATGTCTCGAGACTGGCCATCAGTCAAGGAGCTGCCACAGTAGGAGTGTATGTGAAGTATGCAAGAAGCAACATCCTACCTGTCTGCATGAAGAGCGTACAAATCAAGAAAGATACAAAGAAAGACCTCAACCAACACAACAAGAAGAAAGAACCACAGCGGCTACTTCCAACAGAGTAATACTTGGTGAAGGTAACACGCAAACAGCTGCTATAATTCCAGTCTGGCTTTCATCCACATGTCAACCAGCAGAAGAAATCCTTGTATACGCTCTGTTGGATTCTCAAAGTGACACAACATTTGTGCTAAGTGAAGTAGCTGAGGCTTTGGAAGCAAGTAAACAACAAGTCAAGCTCAAGCTATCTACTATGACCTCAAGAACCACAGTTGTAAGCGCTCAAAGAGTGAACAACTTACAAGTCAGAGGCTTTTACTCCGGTAAAAAGATTCCCTTACCACCAGTCTATACACGTGACTTCATTCCAGCCAACAGAACTCACATACCAACAGATGAAACTGCAAAAGCTTGGTCTCATCTCGAGCACCTCCAAGGAGAGATTGCACCTCTGCAAGACTGTGAAGTGGGTCTGCTCATAGGGTACAACTGCTCACAAGCTTTACTTCCAAGAGAAGTTGTGTCTGGCAAAGAAAATCAACCTTATGCACAACGTACAGACCTTGGATGGAGTATTGTTGGAAACATGAATCCCTGTGTAGATTATGGAGACGCCATTGGCGTTAGCCATCGCATAGTAGTAAGACAAACTGACACCAGGTGTAGAACCTTCTCTCAGTCTCAAAACTGAAGTACACTATGTGAGCCGAACCAAAGTTAAAGACAATCCAGCAGATCATGCCTCTCAAGGTTTAACTGCAGAGCAACTGAAGACTTCAAACTGGTTCACAGGACCAACGTTTCTTTGGCAAAAGGACCTACCTGTAAGAGAATGCAAGGTGGGAGAAATCAATAAGGATGATCCTGAACTTCGCAAGGAAGACGGGTCATTATTGGATCACTTACAGAAATGCTCTGATTGGTCAAGAGCAGTTGCAAGACTGAAACGACATGCCAAAGAACACCAAGGTTTGAAACAAAGAACCAATGAATGTACAACCATTCAAAGGCGAAAGACCAAAGTTACCTGACAACAAGACGTGCGCAGTACACCGCCTAAATTGTCTTGAAAGAAGACTAAAGAAGTCTTTCCAGGGTCAGATAGTAGAGTCAGAAAACTTAAATTACTGGTTAGCCAAACCACATTAGACAAAAAGGGAAAACCCATAATTAGGACTGTGTTCCTTGAAAGACCTGTACACAAGGTTGTTACTCTGCTTGAGGCAGAATAAGGTGTTTAATGTGTTGCCTGAGATTCCATGTTAAGTTGTTATCTACAGGTAATGTCTATTTCAAAGGGTAAAGCGTTTACTTTGTACAATAATCTTTTGTGTGAAATCTCACGAGTAATGTGTGATTTGGTGGGAGTTTAAGTGCAGCCTTTACATGTTCATAATTTAACTGTAATGTGTATTTTCTAAGTGTACTAATTATTATTATTGTTGTAATGTTTCATGCGTGCAATATTTCGTCTTTTATTTTGAAGTCCAAGCTCACGTCTCGTTATGCTGTTTTCGCGTGAGTTAGAGAGCGAGAATCAATCAATCAATCAATCAATGTTTATTTATATAGCCCAATATCACAAATGTTACATTTGTCTCAGTGGACTTTACAGTTTGTACAAATATCAGTATGACAATACGACACCCTCTGTCCTTAGACCCTCACATCGTACAAGGAAAAACTTCCGGAGAAAACCCACAGTTTAAAGGGAAAAATGGGAGAAACCTCAGGGAGAGCAACAGAGGAGGGATCCCTCTCCCAGGACGGACAGACGTGCAATAGATGCCGTGTGTAAATTGAAAAGATAATACATTTGCAACATAGGTGGTCCAAATGTTTGGAAATGCATGTGTGTATCATAGGAAGATGAATCCACGAGGATATCCATCCAGGACCTATGATCCAGGACCACAGCCACGACTCAAGATCCAGGGCTCGCGATCCAGGACAGAGGAGCGCAGGATCATCCATGACTCCGGATCCCGGCGTATATAGACACCAAAAAGAAAGACATTTGGGGAAGCTGGGTTAATCGGAACATGAGAGTACACAGGTATAGACAGAGAGAAGGAAGAAGTAAGATGTCCCCCCACAAACTAAGCCTATATCAGCAAAACTAGGGGCTGGATCTAATCAGCCCTAACTATAAGCTTTATCAAAAAGGAAGGTCTTAAGCGCACTCTTAAAAACGGAGAACATGAGAAGCACCCTCAGAGTAAGATGCACGGATACTTAAAGCTCCGTTAGTTTTGTATTCTTATACATATAAGTTGTGAAGAGAACTGAAGAATACTTCCCTCTGTTTACAGAGCATGCAGCCCAACGAGTTTTCACGGTGGATTCGGAGGAATAAACCCGTTATGAGAAAGCCACTTGTGTCTGCCTGTGCTTCGAGGGAATTACACAGTGTACCCGCGACTCTTACAATGAAGGCTCGATAATCAGCTCACAGCATATAAAATGGCATATAGGCCTAGGTGTAAGCAGAGGTAAAGTGCTATTCTATAAGTGTTGGGTGGAGGGGGAGATTTGTTTTGAAATATTGAAGTTAAATGCATCAATCTGGTGCACGTTGAGAGCAACATTAAGAGATCTATGGATACATCTTTCAACATCCATATGAAACAGATTTACTTTTTCTTTATGGATATTTTACAAATCATTCAGCTTTAAACTGTATTCTTGTTTTACTATCATATTTCATAACTGTTTTTTATTTATTCTCATAAATGGTGACCCAAACGTTTGAGACCCACTGAAATAACTAGACTAAAGTTAACTATCTAAACAGAGAGTCCCTTACCTCACTGAGCTGTAGTTATCTCTCTGTCTGACAGGAGAGAGCTCTCCCTCTCCTTGTTTTAGAAACAGCTTCTAATATCCGTTAGCGCAGCTAGCTAACCAGATGCTAACAACAACAATGCAAATAGTGAGTTTGGTAGAAATATACTGTATAATAGTAAAGTTATTTAAGATGATGCCATATTTATTGAAGATTTTACATTATAAATATTCCCCAAAATTATTCAAAAGCATATTCTTTAAAACTCTCGGCGCGTATTGGCTTTTTTGATCAAAATGTGATTGTAGTTCGTTGTCAACCTTACCACGGTACTTAGGAGACGTCATTTGTGTCTGAACAACGTTTTGTTCATGAGTTATTGATCCGTGAAATCAGAATCTCCCAATATCGTAGACCGCTCGGTTTGCTGTTCCTTCACTTTATCTTTATATACATTTATTTTGGACGAAAACTTAGCGTGAGGAAAGGCATGTGTGGCGTGAGTGCGTGATATATGGGTTAATTGCGTGACTCTCACGCTCAATGCGTGAGTGTTGGCAGCCCTGCCATAACTGACGTAGAGCTGTTGAGGGCAGTGTTGCATTCCAATAGTCCATTTAGCTTAGCTAACGGAGTGAAATGACCCGGAAGTCCCTCACTGGCAGCCATGATAAGTGCCGTTCCAATTCTCCAAATGAAAGGAAAGGAGGTTTCAAACTTCCTTTATAACCTCCTTTAGCTTAGGAACCACTGGACCTCCCTAACCGAAAGGAGAGGAGAAAATGCTGCCTCACAATGCATTGCAGCCGCAGCATTTGCCGTCACTCAACAGTCGGCCGTTCACGGAAACAACCGATTATGACCGAGAAATGATATCATGAAAGTTACGGTGCTTATTAAGCATTTTAAAACGTATGTGGTAAGTTGCCAAAGTGCTTTTTTCTGAACGTTCATCAGTATTATAATCAAAAAGAGAAATATGAACGTTAGTTTTTACTGAAATGATCAAATAAAGTCAACATCTCACAGTCTTTACTGAGCTGTGTGGGGTTTGTTCAACTTTTGAAAGATGTTTGAATGGTGATATACACAGTGATAGATGTTAAGGACTAACGTTTATAATAAATACATTTGTATTTATTTTAAGATATTTTCATACAATCATACGTATTGGGATCATTTGTATTAATGTGGACCGGAGGGAGAGGGTGACGAGCATACGTTTCACTTTCCTTTTTTATTTCAATTCCAACTTTGGTCCTGAAGAATATGTTTCTCTGTTGTCCACGTTCATAAAGCATAAAACAACAGCATCAGAGCATGATGCAGAGTCTCTAGATGAGTTTACAGTAGTCCGTGGTTCTTATTATACATCCATGTTGTAGTCCGCTGTATAGAAAACTGTGGTTTCCATAGTTTCCCCACAGCAGCAGCAGACGCACATTCATGACGTCCGCTGGCGCATCATAAACACGTCGGATAGTGAAAGTGCATTCGGATTCTCTAAAGTACCGCAGTCTCTTCTTCTAAATCCTTTTGAATTCTCCTATCCACTATAAGGTTATATGGAGATAGGGTTAGAATTTAGGAGCTGGTTTTTGGATTATCGGAACGCAACCCTGGTCCATTAACCTTTATCTGAAGTCTGCTGCTCTGAGCATGTCAGTTGGAGTGATGACATCATTGTGTTCCATTACACAGGTGTTTATATTTGAGCTAACGAGGTGTGTAGAGATCACAGGTTTCCATTGTTCTGAATGAGAGATAAACCTCTTACATGTGAACGTTTTGTGGAAGAACCGAAACAGATATCTGTGAAATTTCAAAACGTGAAGCATGTCAAGGAAGTTGAGTATCTGAAGTGTAATTTTTGTGTACTTTCGGGTTAATAATGTGGCCTTTTTGGCAGTTTAACTAAAGGTGTGCGGCTGCTGCCGTGAGGAAATATCAGCCTGAAATTACAATGGGCTTTAATGGAGGAATGTTGAATGTTTTTGTCACTTCATGCCCTCAAGAGGCATTTTGTTTAATTGCTTTGTTTAATTATTTGTCATTTTTCAAGCTACGAGATGTTTTCCTACATTTGTCATGAAAAATGATGTCTCAGGAATGTAGGGTTTGGGAATTATGGCAGTGTTAAAAAAATATATGACGGCAAATTTCAAGATTTTCTACCCTGTGACATCACGCACTCTAGTTAATGTTAAAATCTGAAGAAAACCTCTAACAAGGTCTGAACAATGTTTAATATCTCTAAAAGTAAGAATCAGATTGTTGTTGTTTTACACGAATAATGTCAGAAAGATGTGTAACATTTTAAAGTTGGAATGAGGTTTCTGAGTGAAAGTATGAATGAACAGTTGGCAGTTGAAGTCTGAAGAATTTCTCCATTGACTTCAATGGTTAAAAATGATGGGATGTATCTCTGGAATTATGAAAGTTATGAATGAGAAAAGTAATAGTCATAGATTCCCGACCGAGCTGAACGTTTTGATGTTTGAATGGAGTTTCTGCGATGTTCAATGCGGGAGAAGAAACGTGGCAAAATAAGTCGGCGGAATAATAATAATAAACTTTTCGTGCGTAGAATAACATAGTTGGAATGCTGTATCAGCATTCCCACTAAATAAACGGTGAGTAAACCATGATGCCTTCAGGTGACATTGGTCATTTCCCCAGTTTAAAATGTCCAACTTCCAACAGCCAGGCACAACACGTAAAAAACAAAAACAAACAAGCCTTACCGTGACAAACTGATGTTTCACTTTTAAATTCTCAACATTACAGCCTCCACTTATTTTAATGTTTGTATCATTTTCTAAAATAACTTTAAGAGATTGCTTACCCTAACCTAACCAGCCCACAATCAAACACACCTGATCTTCTTCTTATTTTTTCGGTTTCAGCAACCGTCGTCAAGGTGCATCATCGCCACCTACTGTAATATCTCATTATTAAAGAAAAACACAGGTGCATCTGGGCTAACATGCTAAATGCTAAACTACTCATTGTGTAGTATCATCCATGCTACTGCGTTCACCATGAGGCCTTCCTGCTGGTTTGGACAATATCAATAACCCCTGATGTGACTGCTGATCTCATTCAGCTCAACATGTTTGAACACTTTGAGGGGTGGACTGTGCTTTGAGCATGCACAAGCAGAGACATTGAATCTGGAGTAGATTGAGAAGGACTAAGGTACTCAAGACTCACACAAAGCTCTACAATAAGGTGAGTACAAAAACACAATGTGATGGTTGAACATGACTGTACAGAGGACACGGTCGTTGTTGTGTGTACTTCACTTTGTGCAAAAACTGTGCAGCTCGTTTATTTTTTGCTGTGAGTTTGTGGCAGCAGCCTCTGGGGTTCATCTTGTTTATGCATGTCTAAATGTGTGCTTTGCTGATATGTTAATCTGTTGATTCTAGAAGTGTAGGGTTATACTGTATGTGGCTTTTTTCCCTTGGTTAAGGCCCTATTGCTGTTTGTTTGTTGTCAAACATTTTGTTGAATTTACTCGGCTTTGTCTTGGTTATTCTTGTGTGCACAGGCTGCATTAAGCTGTATATAAACATAGGGATGCATAGGAGATATGTTGGGATTGTAATGAAACTAGTTTGTGTTAGGCTACTTAATAGGTCAACCATAAACCATCACAAAAAAGCCTTCATATTTTTTGCTTTACCCTACCATCTCCTCTATCTCTTTTTAGATGTAAAGCTGTGACGTGGTGGTCTCATTGTAACTAACCTGCTTTTAACTTTCATTTGTAAAGAATAATTTCACATGCACTTAATAACATATCTTTAAAATAACAGTCGCCAACCTGAGTACTACATATTTCCATTCCCTATTATTGCTAGGGAGCTTTATATTGCCTCCACTATAAATATCTGCTGGTCAGTTGAACCTCCCTATAGGCCACATGCAACACACACACACACACACCACACACACACACACACACACACACACACACACACACACACACACACACACACACACACACACACACAAACACGTTCTCACTCCCATCCCGTCACATATTGACGGACGGTCAGGGCCCCTCCCCGTCGCTATATTACGTACAGGGTACCCCTTGCCCGTCAGGCTTCTACGGGCAGGGCGTCCCATAGACCTTCATTGCGGACAGCGGACCCCTTGACCGGCAGGCTTCTACGGGCAGGGCGTCCCATAGACCTTCATAGACCACGTGATCAACAACAATGGCCGACCTTCGTGTTATTCTCGGTGGAAAATGCCTATTTTAAGGTTCATTTGGCCAATAAAATGCATTTTGATGTCATTTTATGCGATTAATATGAGTTGTTATTTGTGCAGTACATGTACATGATGTTTAGTTTGCTAGTTATGACGAAGATTACTTCATGAATGTGTACACATTCATGGTTTCTAAGGTGGTTGCTATGGACGCTGCAACAGCTCCCATACCACGTGATCAACAACAATGGCCGACCTTCGTGTTATTCTCGGTGGAAAATGCCTATTTTAAGGTTCATTTGGCCATTAAAATGCGTTTTGATGTCATTTTATGCGAGTAATGAGTTTTTATTTCTGATTATTTGTGCAGTACATGGACATGATGTTTAGTTGGCTAGTTATGACGAAGATTACTTCATGAATGTGTACACATTCATGGTTGCTAACGTTTTTTTGGTGGAAATGTGTTTTTTCACAGCAAAGTCACCCTCTGTACTTGGATTTATTGGGAGAATCTAAAGGCAAGAACATCCCAAATATTCATTTAGGTCTTTATTTTAGACCTTTAGTGTTGCCGTCTGTGAGGAAAATAAATGGGGCTCAGAGCCTCGTATTAAAAAAAAAAAAAAAAAAAAGTTTCCTTCTAATTTGTTATTCTTTTCAAAATAGCACACTGTTATTTACTCACCAATGACACACAGTTATCCTTGCTTTTATTTATTGGTTCAATTCCATAATCTCGGGCTTTTTTGGCGTTCGTCAGGAACTGAATTTCAAAATAAAAATAACCGGAAACAGACGTAGGTATTTCGAGCGATTACCCAAGATCCTCAGCTACGCTGATTGGATGTTTTAGCCGCAATGCATGCTGGGATTTGGTGTTTATATTATATGAAATCCGGAAAACATTTTAAAATAATAAAATAATACTTAGGCCCATTCCCAAACCGCCCCCTACACCCTACCCCTCCGTTTGCGCGTTCACGCGGAGGGTCCGCCATATTGAGGGCTGTTCCAAAGCAACGAGTGTAGAGGGGGAGTGGACTATCAAGCCCTCAAACAGCGAGTCTGCAGCGGTGCTGACTTGAGACCGGTCTCTACCTGACCGGAGTCACGCTGTGTGTGTCCGTCAGGAAACACGCTGTTTACAAGTAGTTCCAGCAAACATCCACTGATAAATTGCGACGTTAACAACCTCATGATAACCTCATATGTTTTTAACTTAGGATCATACCTGTGTTTAGTCTAGAAAAAGGTAAATGTGTGCATTTTATTATAAAGTTGTGTATATTTACAGACCGTTGCAAAAACTAAGAAGCTTATAAACATCAGGTTTAAAACTAAAAGAGCTTTGAAACACAATGAAAGATGTTTGGAGTTTTATTTGAGTTATTCATTTAAACTTTTTGTCTAAGAGATGCTTATTTGAAACCGTTGTTACACACAGTTACGGCATTTCCTGTTTCTGCCGGAGAGAGGGGAGGCCGTCCCAAAGCTTGCTGCTGTATTTACTCCCTCCATCTGACAGGAGGGAGCCTCGTTGAGCTGCGAGTGTGGCTACAGACGGAGTTCACTCCATCACGGAGGGGTAGGGTCGAGGGAGTGGTTTGGGATTGGGCCTTAATTCCGAGTGCTCTTGCTTTTCTGTTTGAAAGTCATCACATAACGGCATTGTAATACACGGTTCGGCTGCATTAAATATTACAGATCTGCCGTAGTTCTTTATTTATAGAGCCCTGATGAGAAGACCTTTGGAAAAACTGAAGAAATGCCGCCGAAACTGAATACTTGACGTGGATCATAAATATTTCAACAATTAAACAACATCTTCAATTTCTCTTCACACAATACGTCTCCTTGCAGTATCAACACTAATTCGGCTGACTTTTACATTTGATATAATTCATAGATAGGTTATATTTACACCATAACGGTGCACAGCTGATATAAAAGGACTTGTAGTTTTTAAAGATATTACTGATTTTCTTTGAATATAAGAATGTAAATACTGAGTCTGAAATAGTATAGCAATATGCTGTAAAATTATGTGAAAGCATGAATAAAACTACACATCTTCAGATGTTGTACATACATACAGTGGGGCAAAAAAGTATTTAGTCAGCCACCAATTGTGCAAGTTCTCCCACTTAAAAAGATGAGAGAGGCCTGTAATTTGCATCCTAGGTACACCTCAACTATGAGAGACAGAATGGGGGGAAATAATCCAGGAAATCAGATTGTAGGATTTTTAATGAATGAATTGGTAAATTCCTCGGTAAAATAAGTATTTGGTCACCTACAAACAAACAAGATTTCTGGCTCTCACAGACCTGTAACTTCTTCTTTAAGAGCCTCCTCTGTCCTCCACTCGTTAACTGTATTAATTGCACTTGTTTGAACTCGTTATTATCAGTATAAAAGACACCTGTCCACAACCTCAAACAGTCACACTCCAAACTCCACTATGGCCAAGACCAAAGAGCTGTCAAAGGACACCAGAAACAAAATTGTAGACCTGCACCAGGCTGGGAAAACTGAATCTGCAATAGGTAAGCAGCTTGGTGTGAAGAAATCAACTGTGGGAGCAATTATTAGAAAATGGAAGACATACAAGACCACTGATAATCTCCCTTGATCTGGGGCTCCACCCAAGATCTCACCCCGTGGGGTCAAAATGATCACAAGAACGGTGAGCAAAAATCCCAGAACCACACGGGGGGACCTAGTCAATGACCTGCAGAGAGCTGGGACCAAAGTAACAAAGGCTACCATCAGTAACACACTACGCCGCCAGGGACTCAAATCCTGCAGTGCCAGACGTGTCCCCCTGCTTAAGCCAGTACATGTCCAGGCCCGTCTGAAGTTTGCTAGAGAGCATTTAGATGATCCAGAAGAGGATTGGGAGAATGTCATATGGTCAGATGAAACCAAAATAGAACTTTTTGGTAAAAACTACAACTAGACGTGTTTGGAGGAGAAAGAATGCTGAGTTGCATCCAAAGAACACCATACCTACTGTGAGACATGGGGGTGGAAACATCATGCTTTGGGGCTGTTTTTCTGCAAAGGGACCAGGACGACTGATCCGTGTAAAGGAAAGAATGAATGGGGCCATGTATCGTGAGATTTTGAGTGACAACCTCCTTCCATCAGCAAGGGCATTGAAGATGAAACGTGGCTGGGTCTTTCAGCATGACAATGATCCCAAACACACCGCCCGGGCAACGAAGGAGTGGCTTCGTAAGAAGCATTTCAAGGTCCTGGAGTGGCCTAGCCAGTTTCCAGATCTCAACCCCATAGAAAATCTTTGGAGGGAGTTGAAAGTCTGTGTTGCCCAGCGACAGCCCCAAAACATCACTGCTCTAGAGGAGATCTTTATGGAGGAAAGGGCCAAAATACCAGCAACAGTGTGTGAAAACCTTGTGAAGACTTACAGAAAACGTTTGACCTCTGTCATTGCCAACAAAGGGTATATAACAAAGTATTGAGATGAACTTTTGTTATTGACCAAATACTTATTTTCCACCATAATTTGTAAATAAATTATTTAAAAATCAGACAATGTGATTTTCTGGATTTTTTTTTTTTCTTCTCATTTTGTCTCTCATAATTGAGGTATACCTAGGATGACAATTACAGGCCTCTCATCTTTTTAAGTGGGAGAACTTGCACAATTGGTGGCTGACTAAATACTTTTTTTGCCCCACTGTAAGTGTCCTACACTAATAATACAAAGTTATTATGGCTGTGTGTACCTTGTGTGTTAAAGCACGTTATTGAATTATTGTTTTTACGTGTTATATTTGATTAAAAAAATATTAAGAGCACATACTTTCATAGGGGGAAAGTAGAAGGTCTGTGATAGAAATATAGAATATAAAAAATCAAGAAGATACTATAAGTGATCTCTACAATAAAACAGTTTAGTGCAGGATGTACAAAGATATTAATAGGAGGAGGTGCAAAACAGAAAAACGAATGAACTTTTATTTAAACATTAAATAATACTTTAGATTAAGGTCTTCTTTTAAGTAAGACAAAAACTTTGGGGGTATCTATAGATAAATATTAAGCCTGACAAAGTACTTAACGTCTAATATATTGCTTTCCTGCACTATGTTGAAGCGCTTATTTTAACTGATATTATACATATGAATTATACTCTTATGTATGTAGATAGTATAAGAAATGTGCAGAATATGACAGTTTAATGGTGGAGGTACACACATATTGATAGATGTCTTGTAATGCACTGTTGAGGAACCTGTGACCCACCTGTGACCCAAGATTCATTGCATAACTACACCGTAGTTGTGTATATGATATGTCAATAAACCTTAGCAAATCTTGAAAGGGATGTGCAAAATAGCCATAATAAAGTCTTTAATGAACTATTAGTAGAGAATAACGAGTAATGAATATACTTTATTACTCGTTTCTATTCATGTCAATTGCAGATAAATGTTTAGTCTTCTCAAGCACCAACTATCAAATATCTCTCCTGATTGTTGGCACTTGACAATCACCTCCCCTGAATTTTACTCAGGTGTAACTAAAGTCTGATTTAAGGGTTGTTTATATTTCACATCATTAATCAGAATCTGCAAAGTAACTCAAATAAATGTAGTGGAGTAAAAATACCAGGTTAACCTCTGAATTGTAGTGGAGTAGAATTACAAAGTAACAATGAGCTGTCATGTGGGTATTAATGCTGCGCATTATGGACACAAGCGATTTTCACCCATTTATTAATTATATGTTTTACATTTGATAACACCAATGTGTTTAATACTGGCAACTTCTAATTGTGGGAAAAACGAAAATGTTCAGTAGAGACGTCGCATAGAACATTTTGCGAAACACAATAGCCAGCATGTGTAGTTCTGGGGGGACGTTCGATTCCAGTTTTGGATAGCGATTCCAGTTTTGGATAGTCTGGCGTGGTTTCGTTCCATTTCAAACAGCTGTTTGATGCTCGGCGTAACCTTGGCGCACTGCCACTCCAACATCCAATCCCAGAGTATGAAGATTAATCACGGGGACTGTAGTCCTAAACGATAGCTGGGGATTATGGGTAGTGTAGTGTCTTCGGCCATCCTAAACTCCTAGAGGCCTACGTCTGTTTCCGGTTATTTTTATTTTGAAATTCAGTTCCTGACAGACGCCAAAAAAGCCCGAGATTATGGAATTAAACCAATAAATAAAAGCAAGGATAATTGTGTGTTATTGGTGAGTAAATAACGGTGTGTTATTTTGAAAAGAATAACAAATTAGAAGGAACAAAATATTTAAAAAATACAGATTTCAGTATCCTGAGGCTCTGAGCCCCATTTATTTTCCTCACAGACGGCAACAAAAGTCCGAAATTATACGATTTAAAATAAAAGCAATAATTGTGTGGCTTGATATTGAGTAAGAACATGTTTTATGAACCACACAGCTTCTGGTCTTCCACGACCCGACCGGAGAAAAAGACGTGCTGCAGGCACGAAACACATTACCAGTAGAAATACATTGCTTTTAAAATCGTGCTGTGCAACACGAAAAAAAGGGGGAAATCGTGTTGGTAAACACGAATGAATAGATTCAAAATCGTGTTGGTGACACACACATTTACGTAACAATTTCACCAGGAGACTATGCTCCAATTCAAACACTGAGTAAGTGCATTGA
Source organism: Gymnodraco acuticeps (assembly GCF_902827175.1). Lineage (NCBI taxonomy): Eukaryota > Metazoa > Chordata > Actinopteri > Perciformes > Bathydraconidae > Gymnodraco > Gymnodraco acuticeps. Next base: position 2,341,621 of record NW_022989974.1, read on the forward strand.
GCAAATCAATGACTGGATGTGTCAGAACTTTCTCCAATTAAACAAAGATAAAACTGAGGTAATGGTTTTTGGAGCCAAGGCAGAAAGTTTAAAAGTTAGCGCTGAGCTTCAGTCTGCAATGTTCAAAACAATAGATAAAGCCAGAAATCTAGGTGTAGTCATGGACTCTGACCTGAGTTTCAACAGTCACATTAAAACAGTTACTAAATCAGCCTACTATCACCTAAAGAACATATCTAGGATTAAAAGACTAATGTCACAGCAGGATTTGGAAAAACTTGTCCATGCTTTTATCTTCAGTAGACTCGACTACTGCAATGGTGTCTTCACAGGTCTCACTAAAAAATCTATTAGAAAGCTGCAGCTGATTCAGAACGCTGCTGCTCGAGTCCTCACTAACACTAAGAAAGTGGATCACATCACTCCTGTTCTGAAGTCTTTACACTGGCTTCCTGTGTGTCAAAGAATAGATTTCAAAATACTGCTGCTGGTTTATAAAGCTTTGAATGGTTTAGGCCCAAAATAAATTTCTGACCTCCTGCTAAATTATGAACCATCCAGATCTCTCAGGTCTTCAGGGACTGGTCAGCTTTCTGTCCCAGAGTCAGAACTAAACATGGTAAAGCAGCGTTCAGTTATTATGCTCCAAATATCTGGAACAAACTCCCAGAAACCTGCAGGTCCGCTGCAACTCTTACTACTTACTAGATCCAGACTAAAGACTTTTCTTTTTGCTGCTGGTTTTAATTGAACTATTCACATCTTAAACTGCACTGTAACTTTTATCCATATATTTTTTCTTGTATTGTTTCTTTTATTATCTTTTCTTTTTAATGACTGATTTTAAATGCCATTTTCTTAATGTCTTTCGTTTTTTGTAAAGCACTTTGAATTGCCTTGTGTTGAAAGTTGCTATATACATAAACTTGCCTTGCCTTGCCTTGGTGAACACGAAATGCCATGAGACTGGGTTGGAATATCACACGTAGCTATTTTAATTACCTCTCAAACTACGTAAACTAGTTATAGATATGTTTAGTTTTACTGTCGGGTCACTCGTTACTGGATCCGCGAGCTGCATGATACTGGCATAATAGATTGCCCGATCGGGCAACCAGCAGGTGAGGCTTCATTGCCCGAGCTAAATACTAGATGGCCCCGGGCCATCGGGCAGTCGTTAATGTCGAGCCACACACACACACACACACACACACACACACACACACACACACACACACACACACACACACACACACACACACACACACACACACACACACACACACACACACACACACCATGTATACATCACTTCAGGGGACATTACATTGACTTACATGCATTTCCTGGAGACTTATCCTAACCTTAACCATAACCAACACATGCCTAACCTTAACCTAACCCTAATCCTAAACCTAACCAAGTCTTCACCCTAAAATTAATGATTCCCCTCATGGGGACCTCCAATTTGTCCCCATAAGGGAGGCGAGTCCCCACACGTGACTGTGTAAACAGATTTAGGTCCCCACAAGTATAGTAATGCTAGGCCACACACACGTATATCAACAGAACTTCTAACAATCGATCAGAGCATCTCGATGCCTCATGTTGGTCTCTGAGCAATTAGCCTGCTTGCATAGTGAGGACAGCAGTTTGTGGCTGATCTCCCTCCATTCCCACTTTCTCTCGTACACTTTCTCTTCTATTGGACACGTCTAACCGGAGGTGTGACAGCTTTTACAGCTTTTACACTAATACCCTTTATTTGCCTGTAAAAAGCTATTGTTGAGAAGTCGGTAATGGATGTGTTCAATTGAGGCTTTTAAGACGGTGTACTGTACATGTGTGCTGGTATGTATTTGGTGTGTGTATGCCGTTTGTGTAGGTGTCTCTGTCACTAAGATGTTTTTTTTTACAGCGCTGTCGTAAAATATAGACATTTATCGCCCTCGAGAGAGGAGCCATTTATGTTTCACAAGAAAAGGTTTCTGGAGTCCTTAGAGATTACAGCTCTACGTGGGTATAGCAGTGGCGAACTGTGTCGATCACAACTGGACCTTCTGTAGACACACACCCCCCCCGCATTATAATGTCCGTCTTTTCACTGAATTGTCGTCTTGAAAAGGGTACTCACAACAATTCCGCAACAACTTCATCTTCACCTGTTGCACTTGTCATTTCAACGTTAAAAACAATACAACGGCATGAATTGCTTCGTCGCATTAATCTAGGTAAAAAAGACATTTAGTTCTGTGGAACATTTGTGCATGTTTTATAGACCAAACAATAATTGTATCAACTGCCAGAAGATGAAAAGGATTGGTTTGGAAGGTGCAAGTCATGAGACTGTGTTGTTCTGCTGTTCTGTTCTGTGTTTTTGTGCATTTGTTCTTATGGAGTATCTACAGGGAGATCTGTGAGACCCTCGAGCCCGGATAAACGTCTATTCTTTAAATAAAATATAAGGCTCAGACTCAATCCAGCGGGAATCTTTAGTAACAATATAACTTAATGAATTGGAAAGAACTGGAGATGGACTGCATTAAGTTAAAAAATAACCTTATCACAAAGTAATCAATGTTTCTATTTTATTTTCTTCAACTGGCAGTCAGAGGCCTAATGACACAGTTGCCAATCAGCAGTCGGGTAAACACGACGGAGGCTCCCTGCCGGCTGCTGCATGCGGTGACCTGGGAACGAAGGCGCTCAGTCGTGCTGACTCGGTGAATCTGAGCACCACAGAGGCTTTCTTGTCACACTGCCAACTATTCGATTTGTTTAGAGACACAATATGGCCGTCTTGGCTGTGTGCTGGAAAAGACGCCAGGGGAGCCGGTACTTGCCAGCACACTTTCTCTTGTCGCTCTTTCTCTCTTATTTTTCACTGTGAGGCCGCACTCTGCAGGGAGTATTTGATGAAGCAAATGTGCTTTCACGGGAGGTTCAAAGCTGTGATCAAACATGCAATGTTCCCTGAAATAAATCAACATTTTGACACTTTCATTGTCTCCTGCTTGATTTATGGCTTTCAGCCTCACAATATATTCATGTTGCTGTTTTATTCCACAGTTCTTTAAAATATGATTGTTTTTAATACACATCAGTTTGCTCTTTTAAATGTCTAAACGGACAGATTCTAACATAGAAACCTGTTAGTTATTTCTCTAAATCCCATTATAATTTGTACATAATGACTGCATTAATCGCTCTGCTAACAAGGTTATCTTGAACCTGATCTGTCATCGTTCACCACAAAAATAGCAGCTAATAGCAACTGTCAGAAGAATACAAGGCTCGTATCTATGTAGAAGTAATCAATTAGCTCCATCAATACGTCTTCTTTCTGAGAGTCGCTGCAGTAACGAAGATAAAAGATGGTAACATTTAGCCACTCATCATTAGTCAGCGGTGATTCGTGGGCAGATTGCAGATTCGGTATGCGTCTGTCTTGAAAGATAATGCTTGTGTCTTTCTATAGTTTGTACAGAAGATATACATCTTTAGAAATGGACCACATGTATAAAGATTTTATATTTTAAATGGGAAGTTTTGGAAAACGCTACAACAGGAGTTTTCAGCCGTTGATGAAACATATTTGTTTCATTAGTTATTATTAAAGGCAGTCTGGTAGAGTATATGTGTTTCTAGAATAACCAAACAAGTGGTTATAATGTTCTACAACTTGTGCATCTAGTTGCACAATGAACTATTTGGTCATAGTTTAGTTCAAAAGTGTTTTTGTCATTTCAGTCTTTTCTTGTATTTAATCTGAAACTTGAAGAAAGTGTTGTGGATTTCCACTTGTGTGGCAGAATCCGGGGAATGTAGAAAATAAATATAGTGAAAGTGGAGAAAATAAACAATACATCCAAATCTGGAAGAAGTTGAGGAGTTTACCAGAAGTGTGTTCTGCTGGAATAATTTCCTGGAAGAAAGACATGAAAAGGTGTGACCTAATTATAGCAGAGACTTTAACTGCTGCAGAACTGAACTACCTTATAAAAAACATGCAGTTTCTACATTTGTTATTTAGATTTAAAATAAATGGCATTAGCAGAGATCATAATGATATTATGGATCTACGTGAGATGAATGGCAAGTCAGGGTAATGGGATACAGTTGATCAATACAATTTAAAAGCCAGCTTCATCGTTGGTTTAATGTCAAAACTTTCTCTCTGTCACTTCATACGGCTCATCATATTCTGCTTTGATTTATTTGTTTACACTCATCTCTCGCTCATCTTTTAATAGTATCATAAAGTGGCATACTCGTTCTCCTGTTGCCTTGGCACTAACGGTGAAACTTTTCCCCTGTAATGGGCTCTGTATTGAACATTCACTGTTAATTGAACAGTAATGAACTGTGACCTGCAGAGTGTGAGTAATTGATTCTGAAAGTGGTGTTTGTAGGCACAATGTGTGTCTACAGTGTGAGCAGGCACTGTGTAAAAGGCAGCTGTTGATACGGCTCCGGAGAGTGTCGTCTCACTTCTGGCCCGTAGATGGCGATGCTGCACTTCCTGCTGTTTGCACACACACACACACACACACACACACACACACACACACACACACACACACACACACACACACACACACACACACACAGTGTTCTCCCTTTGCTTGGGCTTTGGGTGATCAAACCTCCTAAAATAAAGACACAACCGTAGTAAGAAGCTGCAGGCGATGCCATACTATATGGATTAAGGTTTGTTTCATTGTGTTTGAGGATTATTATGTTTCCCTGGTAGGTTTATTTCGTTCATTTTCAGCTCCAGGCTGCCTCTAAATCTATCCTCTCCTATGTTTTTAACTATTTATTTGTGTAAGAGTTGCATATTCTCCTAATTTTGACAAATGAATGGGTCAACCTGAACAGCGACTGACCAATCATGGCTTTGAAACCGTTACGAGGCCTTTAACTTCAGACATTTCAACTTTAAAGCAGTCTGCTAGGTCTTATGTTTGACAGATATTCAGCCTTTTAACAGTTTGGGGGCGTTGTCCACAACCAAAACATTTACAATACAGCAATAGTGTTATCAATGGATTAAATCAGGTGTCTATCTCTAATATAAACTGCTCAAGCAATAGGTTAATGTTATAATTTATCGTCTTTAATTATAATCCTATCAATGTATTCATCTAGACATTGGGATGCGCAATAACAATGTCTAAATTGATAATAATAAGCACATACTAACTATTTGTTTCTCACAAAATCTGATCACACTGCAATAAATATAACTATTGTCTTGTTTCTCTATTCTTTTGTGTATCCTAGTAAACATAATCGGTTTGTAGAAATATATATTTATTTTTCTGTATAATTTCCCTTGAAACTGTTATGTTCATTTTGCATTAGAGTGCTTAATTAAATTTAGGAAATTAGCCTGCAAGGCCTAATAGCTTATTGTCGAGTACTAAGAGTTATTTCAAGAGTTACTGTGCATGCTCGGAGCTAACTGCATCGTAGGTACAGGTCATTTAAAGGGGCCCTATTATTATGCTCCTTTTTAGGTTTCATATTTGGGTGCCTTTACTGTGACATGTTTACATTCCTTAATGTTCAAAAAGGTCTCTATTTTGTCTCATACTGCCTGTGCTGCAGCACCTCTTTTCACCCTCTGTCTGAAACCAGAGCCCAGTCTGCTCAGATTGGTTAGCTGGTCGGCTCTGTTGTGATTGGTCAACCGCTTAGAGATGTCCCACCCCTTAACTTATCATGTACAACGTGTTGGAGCGCTAACCAATAGAAGCCAAGTGTTACAAAGTGATGTCACGTAGGGATTTTAGCCTTTGCAGACCGGAAAGGGTAAACCACAAAAAGCATAATAGGGCCTCTTTAAAAACACTAAAATTCCCCTGCATGGTAACCAAGGTGCTGGCATGTCAGAGTGTGGAGTAAAAATAGAGTAAGTCTGTCCTGATGTTTGTTTGGTTTGAGGAAGTTTCCACTCCAGCAACTTCTGCCAAACTGTGATAACGTCTGCCAAACAACACGGTTATTAAAAATGTAATCTTTTGACTGTTGCTTGTCCAAGTATAATGTTCTACATTAAGTTTTCAAACCACCCAAGACTCCTTATAAAACAAACAATATTTCAATTAAAAGTTTATTCATAATATTGTACTCAGACACAAGGGCTCTCCTATGCTCCTTCATTTCCATGTCTACTATGATCATGAGCTGGGGCCTCATTTATAAAGGGATATAGGCCTACGATCAAAAAATTGCGTACGCCAGTTTCTACGCAATGTTTGCGATTTATAAAATACTAACTTGACGGGAAAACATGCGGTCCTCCACGCAAACTCCAACCCATGCATACGCACTAAGCACAACAACGGGAGAGACGAGAAACTGCGACACCGTTGGCAGAAGGAAGAATGGAGAGAAATATGTGGAAATAATACCATAAATAAAATGTTACCTCTCATTTATCATTTATGAAGAATTCATTTTCACAAATTGATTAAAGCCAATCTTAAAATGATTTAACAAACGCCTGTTTGAGACTCCTCAGTGCACACAAAAACATAACTTGGAGAAATAAATAAATACGGATATGTTATTTAAAACCACCTCGAATATGTTGTGTTAATGTTATGAAATGTTTTCTCATAAATGATGCGGTAAGCAGGAGGACAGAATTACGTCTAAACTGACGCCGTTTTGCATTTCTATAGGTTGTAGATACGAGCATGGTTTTATATAGTCGCTCGTAAAACACAGGAGGTATGGAAACTAAGAACACCATATGTGGTAAATTGTACAGCTAATATAACACAACACATTAGTTGTATTTCCTTTAACTGGTGGATATAGAGTTGCTGCGGGGGGTTGAGATGCACAGGCTGCAGTGGAGACGCTGCGTCCCACAGCTGGGACACAAACCACCAAATACAATACGGTACGCAATGTTTTGTGAATCGGAACATTTCTGTACCTATTTTTTTGGATTTCTACTAAGTAAGCAACCTTCCCACGTGAATCCTACGCACAGCGTTATAAATGAGCCCCCTGGTGAGGGTGCTGCTGTCTTCATCTTCCAGCCCGCGGCTCCGTATTTCTTTTTTTCCCTCTAACTTTCCCTTCAAAGTAGGATTGCCTTTTTCTCTTTTGTCTACATTGTTGAGGATGCGGCCATGTTGCGAATTTTTCAAGTGGAAAAAGTGCCACTGATATGATCGAAAATCGCATTATGTGCTGTGCCAGAACATAAAGCTTGACAGGCATAGCAACAGTAACTAAGGGGGGTGGAGCTAACGGAATGGTCAGCTGCGACCTCCACACACTCCACTACCAATGTCCTTTATACAAACTGTATTTCTCTGTCCACCGTCCTCTCTAAATGTGCTCTGCGGAGTAGCCGCTGCATTAACCTCCCAGTCACCTCCCAGGCTCATCTCTTTCATTGGCCCTTCACTTTAATGGCCCTAGTGAGGTTTTGCCTTGAGCACAGATGGTGAACAACATGAAACTATGGGGACCATCCAGGCTTAGGGCCAACTGCTGCTCTTTGTGTGGGCAGGTAAACTGTTTGGAGAGGGATGTGGATGACAACAGGCCAGGCGTGATGAACACAATAATCTCTGATGGCCGGATCATTGAATAAAGATGTTAGTTTTAGTCTCGCCTCTTGTGGAAAACAATTGGTTTTGAAAGAAGAAAAAAAAAAAAAAAAAAACCTGATCAGCAAGAGAGCTTGTGATTTCAGCTGAAGCGGTTGGCAGTGTTTTATTCTGCAATTTGTATTGTGGTCAGGTATGGGAAGAGGGGCTGAAATGGATTTGATTGCTTATGCTTTTAGAAGTGATGAAATTCACCACCCCTGGAAACACCGGGACATACTGTAGTTTATCTGCACCCTGTTTGGGTTGTGCAGCTCCACCAACGGTAAATGAAACCATGGAAGATCAAGATAGGGGTGGAACAATCCATTGATCTGGACTGATAAGATGAGCATTTATTTTAAATTGGGCATGGGTGTACCTTATTTCTAAACAGTGCAAGCATCTGAGCGCCAGGCAAAAAGACAGATAGCACAGAGTTAATTGATTAATAACTATTTATTTATTTATTTACGTAAATGTCTGGAAGAGAGACAAATAAGAAACCTGTCAAATCACATTGGAGATAATTTTGTCAACTTATATAAATGTAACCCCTTTTTTAAATGTCAATATTGATTGCAGACCCCTGAAATAAATAAATAAAAGTGGTATCGGTGCAGACTTTGTGATATCTGCAAATAATGTAGCGTTGAACAAACAATCAACATCATTTTGTGATGACACTTGTGATTCAAAATCGTAGGTTCAAATATATGTCAGGCGCCCTTCAAAGAGGTTGTAAACATATTTGTTTTGTGGCTCACAGAAAGAAGAAATCACACGGGGAGAATCTGAAGTGAAGTGCAAGTTGTTTGAGGAGAACATCTATTGAGCTTTATGTATAAACAGTGCAGAGTAGCCAACCTCCCCAGCTCCTAATGAATGCTTGTCTGAGTGGAGCAATTACAGAGGACAGCTCCATTAAACCATTTACATTTGCTCAAAGTTAGATTGACTTTAATTTGCTCTATTTGGAAAGCCTGAGGAAAATAAGGCATGTTTGTTTTTGAAATAGGCAGCTGCATTCAGATTTACAGAACTTTTGAAATTGTCTGTGGTGTCAACATGTTGTCTAGTGTTTGTGACTCTGAATTATAAACAGGCTGCTAATAGTTGACAAACTCATGGTGTATTTCACATGACACACCCATGACGACGCTTTAATCCCCTGAACATAATGCTATTTACAATATTAGAAACCAGTAAAGCACACATATACGTTACATATAACAGTTTTCATTGGGAATACTTTCTTGCTGTTGATGCCAAGGTTTTTGGATGACCCTCTGTAATCAGTATTTTTCTTTTGAAAGTTGTAGATTCTTCCTTTGAAATTGAAGTTTGTTTTTCATGCTTTCAGCTGCAAAAACTAAATTCTGCTCACCTCCATCATATTGAGGTCATGGCAGAAGTTTCAGCAGCAAACATCCGAACACATTGGAGAATAAAACGATCTGCATCGCTAGACTGAGAGTGAGAAGATGTGTGTTTGGATCAACTAGGAATCCAAACAATTATGTATATATCATGCAGGTATGCTTAAATAAAACATCTGCACAAAAAATGTATCTGCATTTTTGCATTAATGTGATGCAGTTAGATTGATATTAACTTCCCCTTCATTTGTTTCCGGATGTGAATTGACCCGCCTCCTTGACATTGTGCTGAACATGCAAAACCGCCAAGGTCACAGATACAAAGCCAGTCTTACAGCGGAAACACTGTTCGATTATATTCTTGTTCTAGTACTGCACAGCCAAATAATAAAAGCATTAAAAGGTATTCTGAACGGTTAGTTATAGAAAGATGTTTGGATATCTGTCTGAGCTTTACAGAGGAGCTACGAGGCCTACGCAGAAAAAGGTGAATGCAAATATCCAGAAGAGCTTAACTGATTTTTATAGTTTTCTTATTCAATAAATGTATACAAATTCAACCTTTTAGGCTACTTAATATCCCAACAAACCTTCTGTTCTATTTTCAGTATAGATTTCCACTTGAACCATAAACAGTTAACATTTTCCCCTGGGGTTCAAATACAATCATTGTATAGGAATAAATGTTCATTTCTAACAACATACGCTCCTGTTCACCTAAATACAGATGTTTTTTCGGCATGATCAGACTTGACCAGAGCTTTAGGTGACATCCTTACGATAAACTGAAACCAAGGCTTTGGAAAACGGCAGTAGAGGATTAAAATGAATGTTTCTTTCTTTATTTCAATTGAATTGAGAATGATTCATGTGATGGAAAATAGTGTCCTCATGCTACACCACCTGCAGACTTTGACTGCTAGTCATCATCTTCATGTTAACCTCACAATCAGTGTATATTTTTCTCTCTGCTTACTCAAACTTTGTGTCAAGGCTGCTGAAGTTGGAGATAAATGCCTGTCAGAACACATCATATAATGAGGTGGCCGGGGTTGCAGGAGTTGATCTGATTTAATTACTGTGTGTAGGAAGTGTCAAGTCAAGTGCTACCTGAATGCTTCTGAGGCATGCGACAGATTGGTGAAGGCATTATGATGAAAGTATAGAAATGCTGACTTATAATGAAGCGCGTTATAGTACACATCTGTTTACAGCACACTCAGTCCCTCAGGATGTGCCTGCTCCACTCTCAGAAACCTCCAGCTCTCCTGTTTATGCTATTGTGCATAACCTCGCTTAGATGATCCCATCAAGAATGAATACAAAGTGCTGTCGCGTTAAAAATGGACTTGTAAATTATTTTAGAGGAGATAAAAAACATTTGCAAAGGCGGCATATTTATGACTCAGATAAGTGATATATAATATTCCTTGAAGTTCCATTATCTATTGTTATACTTCAGTCATATCTCCTTAAAAAACAGCTCCAAAATACAGCCCCATTGTACAAAACACATTCAGACCTGTTTGATATATGCAGCAAAAAAAGGTTGTCTCCATTTCACACATGGGCAGAGATGGGCGAATTTATTCAGTGTTTTTAGGAACATGATGTTCTGCACTGATAGGGGCTTGTGGACTATATTTTGCTCAGCCGAGGTGATTAAAAGCACTTTAGAGACATGAGAATTACTGCTTATTCCTCTTAGCCTAATGCTCAGCCAAGAAAATGATCTACCTATTTTACGTCTTTTTTTTCTCTCCCTCTTTCCTTGATTTATGCACTAAGGTGTGTTTCTCTCCTACTTTTTCTCTCTGTAATCTCCGAGGAACTCCCTTGTTAAATTCTCCCCAAATGTATCTATTATTCCTATGTTTGAGCTCCTTTAACACCGGGGAGGGACGCATCAGACTGCAAAGACTTTAAAGCGTTGCTAGTGGAAGGAGGGCATGGAAGCAGACGGAGGACGGTGCATTAAAGACTTTAGAAGTGCTTGGGATAAATAATCATATTTCTATGCACCCACGATGCTGGAAAAGCACCATCTGGGACAGGCCATGGATTTGCATTACAATATAAATGGGAAGTTGCTGGAGCTGAAAGGGTGATGTGAAGTCATTCAGCCAGCCCCCTCACTCTCTGACAGGTCGCATCCCCCCCCCCCCCCACAGCAGGCAGGCGCAAGGCACTGTGTTGGCGCACGGTACGCTGACGTACTATTGTCGCTCGACTGCCCCCCACCCCTCCCTAAACCTCGTCTTTTTTTTAACACGTGGGCTCGTCTTCTTTCAAATGCCACATTTCCACACACACGGAGCAGCAGCCGATAGCGTATGCACCAATGGCTTCTCTTTCAGATGTGATCTTCAGTGAACCCTCAGAGCTCTGTTCACATACGAGTAGGAGCACAGGAGACAAGGAGACGAGCAAAGAGGAGGTGGTGTGAGAGGAGGAGCTGGTGGCATATTGCTACAAAATAAAACTTTATATAATACGCAATATACATAACCTGCTACTCTCTACATGAGTTTACTCGGCTCAAGCACATTATCAACCTTGTTTGTTGATTTAAAAAAGACTTTGCGACTTCTCATCTAATTGCAACATGCAAATGTGTTTCCCCCATATTCCATTTTAAAAACTAAGGGCACAGGTAATTTATTCTTGTTTTATTACAGGTTGTGTTTTTTTCAATCTTTTTAAGCCAGAGGGTTCATTTCCATTTTGTCATGGATGAACCTCACAGGTTGAGGCTCCTGATTCTGACAGCACATAAACAGGTTTTGAATACTTCATGGAAGTTGGCACCACTTTGCATGACAGAGCAACGTTGGCAGCAGAGAGCTGCAGATAAGCATCGTGTTCGAATGACTGACTCCGCTGTAGTCTGACTGCGAGGATGCACTGAGCCTGCTGAAATGGTCTCTAAGTGGTATACTGTGTTTACCGTTGCCCCATACGAGCTCTAACCAAGTGATTACGTTTATGGGATGAGCTTGTTGATTTTGACACATTACGATTGTTCAGTTTTTCCTATAGTGGTTGTTTCTTTTGCTTGTCTGATATACTATTCAAGCAATTTGATTTAGGCCCTAGCCTTTATCATGAAACTTTAAACACGACACTTGCTGTAGCACATTTTTTGACAACGTACAAGACCCTTCTGTTTCTCTCTTATGTATTCATATAAACACATCTCTCACCAGCTTCCACAATATAAATATGCATGGCAAAAGTACATGACATGAAAGGAAGAACATAATGCCGATGACTTTCTCACTTCTCAAACTCAACACCAGACACACGACATACACTTAAAGTGTTTTCACTATATAAAGCTCAGGTCGCCCAAGAACAGATTAACACTAAACTGGAAGAATACATTTTTTAAATTTTATTTCTGTAACGTTTCAGTCAGTGTATCCCACCAGGCACTGATTTATTTCCCTCACAATGGAGGAAAAACATTGCACTTTTTGGATTTGTTCAGTTGCATGACTCCAGCTTTTTATATATATATGAACAAATAACTTTTATTCTTTTGTTTATGATTACAGTTTAATTAGAGAGTTTGCTTTTTTATGTCTGTTTGGCTTCTTTGGCTTATTTCTATCACCATTTAGTGCTTCTACCTTTATATTGCTTTGCACGGTGTCTTTAAACTGCAAACACATGAGACATTTTCTGTCGCTTCAATATATATTGGAATATCTTACCTTCCCTTATGAGGCGACACAATTGTTTCAAATCGCTTGCTAGGACTTTGCAATGGCTGCTACAACCTTTAAATATGTATTTGTTTATACAGAGTGTCTATTTGCACCCGGGTGAAAATAGGTATGGCAGCTATTCGGCTATTTACACTAGGGATCGACCGATATGGCTTTTTCAAGGCCGATACCGAAACCGATTATTAGTAATAAAGGAGACCGATAACCGATATTTGGAACCGATATACATTTGCAGTAAAATCAGAAAATCTTGGTGTCAAAATGTAGAATAACACAAACTCCAACACAACTTCTTTGAAATGCATTTAAGCATATATTATGTTTAATTAACTTTTAAACATCTTACAACTGGTTTCCTCTCTGTGCCCTTTTCTTTAGTGCAGTCATCTGCAATGAGTTAGAGAGAGAGACAAGAAGTGGGGCTGCAGGCTGACATGCTTAACTAACAATAATGCTTAATTTATTATATCTGTATATCTAGCATAAAATCCCAATAAGCTGCTAGCAACTGCAAAACACTAGTGCTAGCTAATATTTTGCAAACTATTAAAAGTGAGGCTATTACAGTAGACCTAACGTTAGTCTCGTAGCCTCACTTCTAATATTTTGCTAAACATTTGCTAGATACATGTTGGCTAGCTAATGAGCTTCACATATCAACCTGAAAAACTGCGAGGCTCCACATCCGAGCATTTTGGTTAAAGTTGCGCATGCTCTATGAGCGCACATACGGGTACTTCTCAGGCATGCTGGGTAATCTGTGACGTTTCACTCTCTCAAAAGGTGGGCCATTTTATCATCATGCGCTAATGAGCAGCTCTCATAGGAATGAATGAGGGCCCGCCTCCCACGCTGTATCCAGTTCTTATTATACATCCATGATGCACACAGAAGGATTCAAACTTGTATTTCCGGATCCATACTTGTGTTTTTCAATGCACACACAAATGTATTCCGTTTCATATACATGTAAATAAAATCCAAATACAGAAAAAAGTTTTACATATGTATTTTTGATCCTCACTTATTAGTTTCCCGTTTAAATCCCCTGCACCTGCAAACACAAACAGCTTTCTGTGCACGGATCGCTGTGCATTCGTGTGTGTTTTTTTTTAGACTCCCCTGACGGTCAGCCGATTCGTACTTGAAATGTGTTCTATCTATAGCCAATCAGATGTCTCCTTCATTCTAAGCCAATTACATGAGCGCGCCCCCACGAGGGTAAAATTACTTCATATACGCATTTTGCGCAGGCAGGTCAGCTCGCTAAACAGAGGGCAGAGCATCAGGTGATCATGCAGAGCAGCGTGTCTACATCAGACTCAGCAGCTGATCTGATCTCTCTCTCGCGTCCGGTTATACTTCACTCGCGTTTATGTCCATATCGATCAGATCCAGCTCTCCTGATCGGCCTTTATAGAGAGCACCGATCAAACTATTAAGAGTGAATATCGGCCGATAATGACCGGCGGGGCTCCCCCCGTTAACAGGTCACTGTTGAGCACTGGCTTCGTAGTGCACTGATCGATTAGGCTAAGCTAACCTGTAGCTGCTCCCTCCACACTCACAACAACTTCATACAGACATAAATAAAGCAGCTGTATTCGCCATACAGGAAACACACATTTAAAACGGTTTTGCCTGCCGTTTTTGTGTACACAAGCATTCATCAATGGTTTGGAAAGTGGCGCTGTACCTTAATAATATAAAGGCTTGTATTTGCGTGCATTTCCTGTTCGGAAAGTGGCGCTGTACTAAGAGTGGAGGGTGTCCTGAGATTAGCGCTTGCAGGCGGGCTCCATGGAGCTATTCTTTCACACACACATACAGGTTTTGGGCCGAGGGCGACACCGTACTTCCGGTATCAACAATTTCACACGAGGTGCATACAGAATATCATAGTCGATTGCCTTAATCAATATAGTCAACTCTAAAATACCACATATATGCATTGGCATGATAATATTATTGTGACAAGTGGGGTATTCACCTGGTGTTTCCAGAAGATAGACGTAGATGCAGCCAAATTCGACCGAAGGCCACTTTTGAGGGTCGTAATTCCATACATTGTACATCCAACACAGCTCTAGTTTACGCTGGTAACGACCTAGAGCACACCCCTCAAGTCCAGAGATGTAATCCGAAGACACGCAGCGATTTCTTCGGTCGTTAATTCAGAAAAAAAACCTAGTGCGCTCTGCCTGGCTACATAAGCTAGCTGTTTATATTAGCATTGCCAGGATTTTTGCACCTCCAGAAAAATGGCGTCTTTATAAAAAAATATATGGCGCGCGTTGCATTGTGGGTAGCTGTGACGTCACTGTGTGAAAGAATCAGCTACGGACTGCGCAAAATGCCTACATGAAGCGCTACGTCATGAACGCAAGAAATCTACCCTCGTGGGGGCGCGCTCATGTGATTGGCTTAGAATTGAGGAGACATCTGATTGGCTATAGATAGAAATAATTACAAGTACGAATCGGCTGACCGTCAGGGGAGTCTTAAAAAACCCACACACGAATGCACAGCGATCCCTGCACAGAAAGCTGTTTGTGTTTGCAGGTTCAGGGGATTTAAACGGAAAACAAATATGTGAGGATCAAAAATACACATGTAAAACTTTTTTCTGTATTTGGATTTTATTTACATGTATATGAAACGGAATACATTTGCGTGTGCATTGAAAAACACAAGTGTGGATCCGGAAATACAAGTTTGAATCCTTTTGCGGATCATGAAATACAAGTGTGAATCCTTCTGTGCGCATGTGTGTATTATGAGACTGTTCTGAGCCCATATGAAAATGCTAACTTACTTCCGGGTTTTAGGACTGCGGTTCTCTATTGAACTTCGGTTTAACACATGTATGGCTCTGCCGCTCAGCGCTGCTGCTTGCTTCAGTCTGTGTTCTTTCGCACCTGCCTGTAATCTGAGAAGGTCCCGCCTCTCTGGCTGGTTCCCGCCCGGAAAATCTTCAGTAATAGCCCATCAGATAGCGCTGTGGGCGGGACATTGCTCGTGTACACAGAGTGGTGACTGCAGCCAGAGAAACGGCCGCATCAGAGCCAAAGTTTTATCGGCAATTTGATAAACAAAAGGCCGATACCAATAATCGGTCAAATGTGGAATATCGACCCCTAATTTACACCCATCCCCCAAAAATACGTAAACATCGTCACTTCATGCCGTAAAGCGACACGCCTACGCTCAAAAGGGGGATTCACGACGGTCCAGAGGCGCGCAACATCTTTAATAATGATACAACTGTAAAAGGTAGATACTGTTACGGTGTGTGAAGCAGGCAGGACCCAAATGCAAATTAAAGTGAAAATTCCTTTATTTCAAGGCTTGGTGATAAAAACTAGGGCCAGGAGAGTAGACGGCGGGACCTCCAACGGGACAGACATACGATTGGTAGGACCCCCGGCAGAGGAGTAGTCGACGGGGCCTCCAACGGGACAGGACATGGAGTTGGCAGGACCCCCAGCGGAACCTCCAACGGACCAGGACATTGGGTAGGGACTTGAGACGTGACTCGAGAGGGGACTCGAGAGGGGACTCGAGAGGGGACTCGAGAGGGAACTAGAGAGGGAACTCGAGGAGAGACTAGAGAAGGGAACTCGAGAGGGGAACTAGAGGAGAGACTAGAGAGGGGACTAGAGGAGGGAACTGGAGAGGGGACTCGAGAGGGAACTCGAGAGGGAACTCGAGAGGGAACTCGAGAGGGAACTGGAGAGGGAACTGGAGAGGGGACTGTGGCAGCTGGGGCCAGAGCTGGGTCTGGAACCATGGCTGCGGGGGCCGGAATTGAAGCCAGAATCATGGCTGTTAGGTCCGGTTCTGAAGCCGGAAACATGGCTGTAAGGTCCGGTTCTGGAGCCGGAAACATGGCTGTATGGGCCGGCTCTGGAGCCGAATCCATGGCTGCCGGGACCGGTTCTGGAGCCAGAAACATGGCTGTAAGGTCCGGTTCTGGAGCCGGAAACATGGCTGAATGGGCCGGCTCTGGAGCCGGAATTGAAGCCAGAATCATGGCTGTAAGGTCCGGTTCTGGAGCCGGAAACGTGGCTATAAGGTCCGGTTCTGGAGCCGAATCCATGGCTGCTGGGGCCAGAACTGGGTCTGGAACCATGGCTGTGTGGGCCGGTTCTGTAGCCGGAACCATGGCTGCCCGGGCTGCTAGCCTGGCCTTGCGACGACTCCTCTTAGCAGCCGCCTGAATACTCCGTGGACCTCCATAAGCCAGACGAGTTCCGGAATACGACTCCTGGACGGGAGCAGGAACTGGGGCAGAAGCACGGGTTGACTGTAGGCGGAACTCACCAAGGCGTATGGTGCCAGGTTGGGAATTGGGAGACATGGAGTTAGCATGCCTGGGGCTAGCAGGCCGGGAATCACATGTTTCAAGGAAGTCCAACATCTAGTCAGGTAAGAACTCCACAAAACATTGTTTCTCTGCTGCCAACCGGTGCGCCTCTACCAGAGCAGCCCTCTTCTGCCGAACACTGGACGCTCCCTTCCACCAATCGAAGCCAGATAGAAGGTAAAATGCTGTAATTCTACCTCCCATGGATCATCTGCTGGGTCCATTTGCTAGGTCGGTTCGTAATGTTACGGTGTGTGAAGCAGGCAGGACCCAAATGCAGATTAAAGTGAAAATTCCTTTATTTCAAGGCTAGGTGATAAATAAAGACAAAACAGAACACTCACCGACGAACTAGTCATGACACAAGACGAACCGACACTGAACACAGGAAGAGACAAGACTAAATACAGGGAGGGGTAATCACAAGACGAGACACAGCAGGGCAGGGGAGGAGAAACACAAGGGCCACAGGTGAAAACAATCAGACACTAGACACACCAGGGAAACTAACGACGGGAGGAAAAACACAGGGAAAAGGACCAGACAATATAACAAGAGGAAAACATGACAGGGAGAACAGCAAAACACCCAAACCAAGACATAGAAAACGTGACATAACACAATAATCGTAACAGATACATTAAACACAAAATATACCCTTTCCAACAAAGTTATGTTTTCTCACTGTTTGTATAATTCAAATGAAATGGTCCAATACGCAGACTTCTTCTAAGATTAGCTAACGCTTAAGATAAGATTTTACGTTTATACATCCACCATAGGGGAATTACAATTTGACGCAGCAGCACAAGGGAATGAAGTTATAACATAAATACCTCTACATCCAAAACAGTATCTAATGTGTAGCCCGGGTGCAAATAGCACTGTTAGCTACGGACACCCAGGTGCAAATAGCATCTGCCTTATTTACACAGTATACCCATCTGATTCAGTGTAACGCAAGCATGCTTTGACAGATAAATCACTCTCTTAAAGCACTTTTTTATTCCTTAAACTCATTAAAAAAATTGTGATTTCATCTTGAAAATAAATTTCAACTATTCATGTTGAATCAGATTTGACTTGAGGAAATATAACTTCTAGTGATCCTCCTTTTGATCCTCGGCATGTTTCTCTAAGGGAACGGAAAAGGACAGCATTTCGGATCATAAATGAAACTGAATAGTGCAGCATTGAGCTTGGGTACAGAGGTGATGTCGGAGATTTCAAATCTATCCGCTTTTTGCAGGTGGGGAGACCTTTCAGTCGACTATCACATTGTTTTCTGCTGTGAATCCCACAAAGTTCTCCCATCCAAAAGAAAAAGGCTGGATGATAGCAGCCTTTGTTAAATGTGGCTTTGAAATATCACACACTAATCGATGCCATTTCAGAACTGTGCAGTTCAGTTAAGTTTGAATACAATGTGATAAACCTTGCATGCAGAGATAATACTCTTTAAAACACACCCGCTCAACACTGAAGGGTAATATATGCATTCACTATTCTCTACAAAAATGAAAAAATAAAATTACAAGGATGGAAAAAGAAGGCAGCTGAAAAATCCCATTAAATGAAAGCACAGTTATTGTATCGGCTTTCAGAACCTTAAAAGAACAGACCAGCCTTGCTTTGTCCTTTCTTTCTGCTCTGGCTAATTTTCCATAATGTCTGCACTGATAGTAGAATTGCTGACAACTCCTGCTGCTTTGTTTTTTTTAGCCTCCTTCTATCCCAGGTACATTATTTTTCTCTGGTAGCAGTTACTTTGAACATTAAGAAGACATTTCAAACACTTCACATTCATTTTGGAATTTGTTCCTGATCAAAAGGATGAAACAAGCAAAATCACAGTCAGCGCATGCAAGCTGCTGTTTGAGATGTGTGTGTGTGTATGTGTGTATGATAAGACATTTCCCGAGCATCAACAAAACTAGCTGAAATGAAAACACATTCAAACCACTATCAATGTGGCGTGTTGTTGTGAAGATAAGATTTAAAGCTGCTTCCTTAAAAATACACACACTCTATGTTATCTCTATTTAGACCTACTGGATATTATCATACATGGATACATTATATGAATTAATTAAGAACATTTCACAGTATGCTTAAGTTTTCTAGTCTTCACTTTTTCCTCCCTTGAGTTATCGGGTTAATCTGGACCGCTGCTCGCTACTGAGTTTTAGATTTTGTGTCAGCTCAGCTGATGCTATTCTCAGAGCGGTATTAATTGTTCGCTCGTTCTTTGATTTGCCTCATTTAAAAGGTCTTTGGTTAATTTAATGGATCGCAGAGTGAGCTTTTTAAAGTACTGCTGTTAAAAAAATGCAGACAGTAATCATACATCATTAATCTAAAAATAGGAGTTGCTTTTCGTGAAGTCAGTACTGCTCCAGGGTGACTTCATGCAAACAGTAAAAGCAGACTGGAGGTCAAGCAAAGTAAAAAAAAAAAAAGAAGAATTGTAATTTTATTCATGACTGAGTCCTCTACATTACATTGTAAGATCAACTTGTGCAACAAACACATCTGTTAGTCTGCGATATTGCACTCAGGTATTTATTTTAATTGGTTGAAAGAGTTATCAGTAGAAAACTGCACATTCAAATGTCACTTCATTTTTAAATTGGGGTCTATTTTCTTTTGAAATAATTACCCTTTTTCATTTGTTATCAACAAGCAATTGTATGCATTTTCACAGTAAACATAAAAGCAGGAGTAAGGGAGAACTGAGTTCATTTTTATATCCATTTATTTATCCCAAGTTATATAAAAGTTTTGCAATAACAATACTATTACATTATTGCAATATTCAACAACATTATCGCAAGCTTCCCTCATATTGTGCATGCCTTAATTACAGGTTACATTCTGAACGGTATTCTATTAACTCTGCGTTAGTTCGCTCATACTTCTTGTTAAGGCATCAAGACTTTGCTTTAATGCAATGCAATGTCTTTCCTCTGTCCTTGCAGGTTTAACGTTTTTCAGGTGATCAAGTTAGGGGTGAATCTTTGGTTATGTCTAGATTCCTGGGTCTGTTCCAGAAAACTGTTGATTACAGATTTAGGTTAAACTGTCATCCTGATATAAGGCTGCGGCCCACGCTTCTGACATTTTTAGGGAGCTGATATTTGCAGCAACAAGCAACATCTTCCTGCAACACCTCACTTTAACGAAGAAAGTTATTCATCTTTGCTGGGACTTATTTGTGTCAGACGCAAAATAAATATTACTCTAGTTAGTAAAACATTATTGGTTTTCATAAAAAAACGCATATGTGAAACAAAGGCAGTATACCCTGCCGCACAGCAAGATAACAGTAGTAGTAATAATAATACAACAGCTCATAACGGTGAACATAAACAGGCACTACGGGGAGAATTTATTACTTCCTCTCTGTTTATCTGCTGCTGTCCCGGCGAGGAAGTTATTCACCACTTCTATGTTAAAACATCACTGTGGTGGGACAGAAACTTCCCAATACATTACATGTCACTTGTTAGACGCTTTTATCCAAAGTTACTTACATACTCAATACTGTGGGCAATCCCCACAGGAGCAATTTGGGGTGAGGTGTCTTGCCCAGGGACACAACGACATGCTGACTGCAGTGGGGTTTGAACCTGTGACCCCCTGATCCGAACACCAACGCACAACCCGCTGCACCACACACCTCCCACAATATCAATCATTTTACTCAAACAGGCAGTTACTTTCATGTTCAAACTGAAATACAGAGTGATTGGTTTTCATTAAAAAAGTCCTTTCTCCACTTTGAAGTTTGTTTCCTTCTTAAGATGCTGTCCGTATTAAGTATGTTTGAGTTTAGAGTAACAGTGGACTGAATAATACCTTAAAAAGTAGTTTGAAGTAGGAAAGCTGTGCTCTCTCTCTGTAGAAGTGAAGTGGAATTGCTGAGATGTACAGTGCAAGGGTGTACTCATGGTTTAACTGCACTGGGACTGTGTGTGTGTGTGTGTGTGTGTGTGTGTGTGTGTGTGTGTGTGTGTGTGTGTGTGTGTGTGTGTGTGTGTGTGTGTGTGGACCTGCTGCACTCGTAGCAGGCTCACACTCATAAATCAATGTTGTGTTTTATTTAGAGACGTGGCCAGCTCCCTCCCAGTGAAACCCCTCTATCTCTCCGAGTCCGCGGGTGAAGACGGCACACACGAACACCACCAGCCGAGGCTTTTGTTATCAGCCGAATCATCACAGGAGCCCCTACAATTTCCACCCCCCCCCTTCTTCATTCTCTTACTCTTCTGCCTTTCATTTCGAAACGCAGCATCCTGTTCTATTACCTTCAGCTGTGACATTTACTCACTCTTTTATGATGAATTCATAAAATCACGACAATGATAGCACACTGAGAGTGCTTTATGGAAACTCATTATAGAGTATCAGTCTCTGCCTGTCTGTCTGTCTCACTCCCTCTCACACAAACACACACACACACACACACACACACACACACACACACACACACACACACACACACACACACACACACACACACACACACACACACACACACACACACACACACACACACACACCATGTATACATCACTTCAGGGGACATTACATTGACTTACATGCATTTCCTGGAGACTTATCCTAACCTTAACCATAACCAACACATGCCTAACCTTAACCTTAACCTTACGCTAACCCTAATCCTAAACCTAACCAAGTCTTCACCCTAAAATTAATGATTCCCCTCAAGGGGACCTCCAATTTGTGTCTCACACACACACACACACACACACACACACACACACACACACACACACACACACACACACACACACACACACACACACACACACACACACACACACACACACACACACACACACACACACACACATACACCCTGTCTGCCTTTCCACTGAACATAAAAACAACAGAAGCAGCACACTGATGTGAAAAGTTTGGCTGTGAGCTCTCTGTGGTGTGTTCTGATAAGGCTATCGACGCTTGGCTGGATGATACACTTGGTGAAGCTGCAGTCTTTCTCCCTCTGAAATCTGTGAAAGGATTTCAGACGGTCTCTTTGCCACATTAGGCTGAATGTTATTTGCAAAAGGAGAACAAAATAGCCTGTGATGACAGACTTTCAAAGTAATATTCTGGATGTTTTATTCTTTAAAGGTCCCATGTCATGGCCATTTCTACTGATCATAATTCCATTGTTTAGGTCTACTAGAATATGTTTACATTGTGCAATTTTCCAAACTCACATTGGTTTCTCATACAGCATCTCTGTATAGTATGTGTATTCACTCTGTGTCCTGGCTTGTTGGAGCTCCTGCCCCCCCTCCCTATGAGCCCACTCTGCTCTGATTGGTCCACCACCGTTGCAGCGGAACATCAGTGATTATGTGTTACAATCATACTTGCCAACCTTGAGACCTCAGAAATCGGGAGCATTTCAAAACCACCGCGCGCGGGGGGGGGGCGCGTCGGTTGGTGCTAGTGGATGGCCAGAGCTGTAGATTAACATGCTTATTGTAGTTGTAAGTGCAATGACTTGTGGCCTGTAGCACCATCCTTGATGGAGCACATGTGTGGGCTGGACCTGCATTTTACAGGAAAGGAGTGATCAGAGGGTAGAGTTGTTGTTTCTTGTTCAGTTTTCTGTGACCATCTTCCTCACCCTCTCAGACTTTCAGTTGCGCGCGCTACTAAAGAGATGCGCTACTAAAGAGATGCGCTACTAAAGAGATGCGCTACTAAAGAGACGCGCTACTAAAGAGATGCGCTTCTAAAGAGATGCGCTACTAAAGAGATGCGCTACTAAAGAGATGCGCTACTAAAGAGACGCGCTACCATGGAAACTAGGGCTGTGCATCTTCACTGGTCTCACGATTCGATTCGATTACGATTATCCTGTCTTCGATTCAATTCGATATCCCGATGCATCCCGATGCATCCCGATGCATCACGATTCATACCAATGCGTTGCATCCTCAATTTTCTATATTACTGCACATGGCTTATTTTTCATCAATGCATACATGCAGTAAATACATATGAACTCTCTTTTTATTATTTAGAAAGTGCTTCAGAAATCAATAACATAAATGTCTTGACATTAATTTATAAACCAAAATAAATGAATTGTATAGGTCTAGCCTCCCTATATCTGTGTGTGAAGTTGTTCCATCCTCAAAAACCAAAAAATAATGCTTCTGCAGTCTAGCTTCAGCTTCTAGCTACGGTCTTCTGTTAAAGAAAGGACACTGAATGTCCTGAATGTGGCATCACACACAGGACTTGAGTCTGAACACAGCAGACAACAGGAGTATTTACAACAGCATATAACAACTACAATACTGCATGTGGGTGCACACTCACATTCTCTGTCTTACTGTTACATAAATCCCATGAATGTATGAGATTAAGTTAGCTTCATCATATCTCAGTGATTAAGTGAATAATAAAGTTTCTATCGGGTCACTGTCAGCCTGTCACTCATTATTTTCAGGGAGGGGGCGGGGTTTGGAGGAACGGAGAGGAGACGGTGATCGCGGAAGCTTTTTTCCTCCTGCCTTCACAAACTTTACACACGTATATATCGTCTGAAAATTGCTAGAGGACATTCATACTTTGCAATCCAAGACTTAATTAAATCCACCAAAAACCTGACATGAAAAAACCTCACGCGATTATTTTTGAAAAACATAAATCCCTGTGCCGCAGCGACACGGAGTGATTCAGAGCGGGTCCTTCTGCTGTTGGTTCTGGACTGGTGTTCTGGTGTTCTTGTGTTGGTGGATAAAGCAGACTGCTCCGTGTTTGGTGTTGCTGTGCCGCTGTCACGTCTGTTCCCTGATCTCTGCGTCACCGACCGATTTTATATTAAAGTGACAGAAAAAAAAAACGTTATAGGAAATCCGCGGCCGGAAAATCAGGAAGCAACGTTACTACGCTATAACCGATTATCTTCCGTCACTGCATCGAGACCGAATCGTCCACGTCCGCATAGCAATGCATCGTAGAAACGATTATTTTCAACACCCCTAATGGAAACCAAACAAAGGTGTAGCTGTATTAAAGTCAGAGTGGAAACAGTTGCGAGTAAATCTGATTTTGTCAGAAATCGGGAGAAATATGACCCCGGGAGGAAACCGGGAAAGGGCAATGCAATCGGGAGTCTCCCGCGAAAATCGAGAGGGTTGGCAAGTATGGTTACATTATATTACGTTGCATTTAGCTGACGCTTTTATCCAAAGCGACTTACAATAAGTAATGAAAAACAGATGCTGCGTGGGGTCTGGGTGCCGTGTTGGCGGGACGTTGCGCGGCTCGCTGCTGCGACTGCAAGGAGCGAACAGTGTGAGCTGGGTTAATTTCCTGCTTGCTAAATGGGGTCTGCGAGACATCGCGAATGGACGCGGGAAGGAAGGGTGCTGAGGGGGCTGCAGCACCCCCATCTGCGAGGCTTCACTAGCAGCCGCACCCCCAAACGCGGCGCACCTACAGTGTAAGCGTGCCACAGTTTCGCGCTGAGACAGTGTGTGTGTGTGTGATGAGCTCTACGGATTGGTTTGGACCAATGGGTCCATTTGGGTATGGTCACGTCACTGTACCCAGGAAGAAACAGATAAATCTCCAACGAGGCGTTCTGGGGCAGCATAGACAGGTCTTTTCTGTGTTAGAGTTTTACTCGCTACAGGGTGTCCTTTGAGGGTTTGTGACTATGCAGACCGTTGACATGCAGAAAAACTGTCAGGATTCTCATGTTTTGTCACGTTTGTAGTTTTGTATGTCTGGTTATGGGTATTTTCCTCCTTGTATATTGTCTTGTCCTTCTTCCTGTGTTTTCCCCCTGTCGTTAGTTTCCCTGGTGTGTCTAGTTGTCTGATTGTGTTCACCTGTGGCCCTTGTGTTTCTCCTCCCCTGCCCGGCTGTTTCTCGTCTTGTGATTACCCCTCCCTGTATTTAGTCTGTCCTCTTCCTGTGTTCAGTGTTGGTTCGTCTTTTGTTTGTGACTAATGGCGCATTTCCACTGCAGCGGGTAGCCCCGTTTAAGCGTCCTTAACCGTCCTCAAGCGGCCAGGCCAGTTTTTGGTGGCCTTTCCATATAGCCTAGTACCGGCTAGCGGGTACTTTTTCCCTCTTTTTCCGGACCCATAAAATCGTGGTTCTATCAGACCAGGGCCAGGGCTGAACTAGTGACGTCAACACTCTCGCCTGCTGATTGGTCAGAGAGAATCGTCACAAGATCGCGCGCGAGTTCATCCCTAGCGTCGCATATATATTTAGAAGCAAGCTTGCAGCATTTTTATAAACAGCATTTTGTAAACGGATGAGCTACAAAAATGGCTACGTCTAATAAGAAAGCACACCGTGGTCGACCGAGGAGGTGACGACGTTCCTACATCTCATTGGGGATGATCAAATCCAGCGGGAGCTCGACGGAACAACTCGAAATGTGAACAAAAACAAAGCCGATCGCCCCGCCTACACTGCGTTGCTACCCCAGGTCCTAAACTGTAATGGAAATGCGCCACGGCCTCGGACGGCCAGCGAGGCAGCCCGAGGCCTGAGCGAGGACGCTTAGGGACGCTTAAACGGGGCTACCCCGTTGCAGTGGAAATGTGCCATAAGTCTCCGGTGAGTGTTCTGTTTTGTCTTTATTTGTATCCGGTAGCCTTGAAATAAAGGAATTTTCAGTTTAAATCTGCTTTTGGGTCCTGCCTGCTTCACACACCGTAACAGAACGAACCAACCTAAATATGGGCCCAGCAGATCCTTTTGAGCAGGAGATATTGGAGTTTTCCTTTGCTTTGGCTGGCTGGCTGCTCTAGTCGATGGTTGGGAGCGTCCAGGGTTCAGCAGCGAGAGGCTGTTCTGGCAGAAGCACGCCAGATTACGATGGAGAAACCAGGCTTGGTTAAATTCTTACCGGGCGGGATTTTGGATTTCCTCATGGTGTGTTATCCCCTGCCTGACAGCCCCAGGCCTCCCAACTCCCGTTATGACACCATACGCATCGGTGTGGTCCGTTTGGAGTCAACCCTGGCTTCTGCCCAGGGGCGGACTGGGACTAAAATTCAGCCCTGGAATCTGACCCAGACCGGCCACATTCGGGGGGTGGGGGGCGGTGGCATCAGAACAAAAAATTACAATAGCCTACTATTTATGCAGTTCAAGGGATAATTCTCACCTAAAGAGGGCAGACACTCCTCAGATGTCTTAAACACATGGGACATCGTAAACACACAAACATACAGTACTATTTGTAATTAGCCTAGTTATTAGAAATCAGCTGTTTATTAGGATGCATTAATGCAGTTCAAGGGATACTTCTCACCCACCTCTTGCTCTTGCCCATGCTCTTGTATGTGCCAGTTGAGCTGGTTCTTCCACCAGCTCAACTCTCTGTCCCTCATCATGAACGCAGGAGGCTGGCTGTTCTGAACTTGCGCCCTCATCATCATTCTCTTCATCATCTTGCACTTGTTCTAAGCTGCTGATGATAGTGCTCGTAGCAGCGCTGCTGCCAAAAAGATCTGTCAATTTGCGACATTTATATGCTTCACCTGCGAGTGACTTCACCATTTTTCCTCTTGCCTTCTCGCCCATGGATGTATAATAAGAACCCCACCGTTTTCTTTGATTTGTATCCATGTTTTTTCAATCTCCCTGTCTGCCGCATGGGTCTGCCGCGGCGTCTAATCCCTTCTCTTCGTGTGGCCGGTCTTTTTTCTTCTTCGTGTGTGATTATTTGACAGATAATAACCACACAACTGCATTAGCGGCCGCTTTCGCCCTCTGTCGGCCGTCAGCGCAACTTAAAAGATGACGTTAAACACATTTTTTTAAAGGGCCGGCCGGCCGTCAACAGCCCTTGACGACCGGCCGTTCTGTGGTTCTCCAGATTCTACAGATGGCCAGTCCGCCCCTGCTTCTGCCCCATTGCCTGCTCCTGTCCAGGAGCCGTTCTCTGGAAATCGTCTGGCCTTTGGAGGTCCACGGAGCCTCCAAACGGCTCCTAAAGGAAGGAGTCGCAAGGCCAGGTTAGCAGCCCGAGCCAAAAGATCCATGGTTCCAGCCCCAGTTCTGGCCCCAGCAGCCATGGTTCCGGCTCCAGTACAGGCCCCAGCAGCCATGGTTCCAGCCCCAGTTCTGGCTCCAGCAGCCATGGTTCCAGCCCCAGTTCTGGCCCCAGCAGCCATGGTTCCAGCCTCAGTCCTGGCCCCAGCAGCCATGGTTTCGACTCCAGCCCCTCGTCTCCGGCCGACGCCAGCTCCCC
This sequence comes from Gymnodraco acuticeps, assembly GCF_902827175.1. Taxonomy (NCBI): domain Eukaryota; kingdom Metazoa; phylum Chordata; class Actinopteri; order Perciformes; family Bathydraconidae; genus Gymnodraco; species Gymnodraco acuticeps. The sequence continues at coordinate 2,368,983 of NW_022989974.1, forward strand.
GTGTCCTGTCGGCGTACTGGCCGACGCCAGCCCCCGTGTCCTGTCGGCATTCCGGCCGACTCCAGCCCCCCGTGTTCTGTTGGCGAACCGACCGTCTCAAGTCTCCTCTCAAGTTCCTTCTCAAGTCCCCTCTCGAGTCTCCTCTCAAGTCACCCCTCCAGTTCCCTCTCAAGTCTCCTCTCGAGTTCCCTCTCGAGTCCCCTCTCGAGTCCCCTCTCGAGTCCCCTTTCAAGACATTTCGCAAGTTCCCTTTCGAGTCCCCTCTCAAGTCACCCCTCCAATTCCCTCTCGAGTCCCCTCCCGAGTCATCTCTCAAATCTCCTCTCGAGTTCCCTCTCAAGTCCCCTCTCGAGTCACCTCTCGAGTTCCATCTCTAGTCCCTTCTCAAGTCCCTCCTCTAGTCACTTCTCTAGTCCCCTCTCTGGTCCCTTCCCGAGTCCCTCCTCTAGTCCCTTCCCAAGTCCCTTCTCTAGTCCCTTCTCTAGTCCCTTCTCTAGTCCCATCTCTAGTCCCTACTCAAGTCCCTCCTCTAGTCCCCTCTCTAGTCCCTCCTCGAGTCCCCTCTCTAGTTCCCCTCTCGAGTTCCCCCTTGGTTCCCCTCTCGAGTCTCCTCTCGAGTCTCCTCTCAAGTCCCCTCTCGAGTCACGTCTCAAGTCCCTGTCCTGGTCCGTTGGAGGTTCCGCTGGGGGTCCTGTCCCGTTGGAGGCCCCGCCGACTACTCCTCTGCCGGGGTCTTGCCAACCCTATGTCCTGTGCCGTTGGAGGCCCCGCTGACTACTCCTCTGCCGGGGGTCCTGCCAATCCTATGTCCTGTGCCGTTGGAGGTTCCGCTGGGGGTCCTGCCAACTCTATGTCCTGTCCCGTTGGGGGTCCCGCCGACTACTCTTCTGCCGGGGGTCCTGCCAACACTTTGTCCTGTGCTGTTGGAGGTCCCGCCGACTACTCTCCTGCCGGGGGTCCTGCCAACCCTGTGTCCTGTCCCGTTGGGGGTCCCGCCGATGACTCTTCTGCCGGGGGTCCTGCCAACCCTCTGTCCTGTGCCGTTGGAGGTTCCGCTGGGGTTCCTGCCAGCTCCATGTCCTGTCCCGTTGGGGGTCCCGTCGACTACTCTCCTGCCGAGGGTCCTGCCAACCCTATGTCCTGTGCGGTTGGAGGTCCCGCCGACTACTCTCCTGCCGGGGGTGCTGCCAACCCTATGTCCAGTCCCGTTGGGAGTCCCGCCGACTGCTCTCCTGCCGGGGGTCCTCCCAATCATATGTCCTGTTCCTCTGGGGGTCCCGCCATCAACTCTTCCGTGGGGGATCCTGCCGAAGCCTGTCCCACCGGCTCCGGTTCCTGTTCGGCCGACACCGGGTCCTGCCCAGCCTCCGGAGCTGTTTGGCCTTCGCCCCACCTTGGACTCTGCCTCGCCCCCAGGCCGTCCGCCCGAGTCCCCCACCTTGGACTATGCCTTGCCCCCGGGCCGTCCGCCCGAGACCCCTTCCTGGTCCTCTGCCGTGCCCCTGGGCTGTCAGCCCAAGACCCGTTCTCCAGACCCCTCCACCCACCCTGGTGGCCCTAGTTTTTGTTTGTGACTAAGTCTCCGGTGAGTGTTCTGTTTTGTCTTTATTTGTATCCGGTAGCCTTGAAATAAAGGAACTTTCAGTTTAAATCTGCATTTGGGTCCTGCCTGCTTCACACACCGTAACAAAAACCTTCATAACACACAAGGGGATGGCTAATAACAGGAAAAGCATGGCATGGGACCTTTAAGTGAATAATGACAACCTTTGAAAAACTTTAGACACATATGGAGGAATATCACGTTTTTGTTAAGTAAGTAGGCGTATGTACCTCATTCTATCTCCGCTGGCTTTATTCATGCTTTATAGGGAGGTCTGCTACTCCATTGTGTAGCATGTCTTTTTCTGGAAGAATTTCATGCATTTACAGAATATGTCACGCTGAATATTTCCAAAGACATGATTCTTTCAGCAGGAAATTAGAAAATCCTCGTAAGTCTGCGCAACATCTAATGCACACAACACAGCACTGAGAGAAATCTCCTCTCAGTGTCTGCTGTGCACAGAGGACTCAGCAATACCCGCCTTCATCCAGCATCATAATGTTTTCTCTCGCTTCTTACATCATCACCGCAAACCTTAAGCAACCTCAGCCACCATCCCCCTGATTCCCCACAATCACCACAACGCCTCCAGGTTCGGCTGTACCAGCCATATTACCATGCTCTCTGGTTTGATGATAAAACGTCCAACATAACCCGAAGGCTGCGTTTCCATTACGGACCTAGCCGTAACTCAAAACTGCACGCTTTGCTGAGGAACTTCTGGGCTGCACTCTCGTTGTTGTAGCAGAGGCAGATAAGACCCCGTAGCTCCAAGTGAGCTCACCAAAAGCAAGATGTACATCATCAGAGGATAGCAATACATCAGTTAAACTTATCTGTTCCAAATTGTATTGCACAAACATGAGATGCGTTGATCCACATTGGCTTTACACTCTCTTTGCACAACACTGTCTCCTTGAAATGACATGTATATACAACTTATTTGTTCAGCAATTTATGCTTTGAGGAGAAACATAATTGCTGTTTTGATTTTCACTGTCAACATTTATTTATAGGAATCTTTTACGGAACATTAATCTCATAGGGAGGAGGTTGGGGAGAGTGGTAAACATACCGAGGTCTTCGGCACGATTAAGAGTCTTTTGCTTCAAGTCACTTTTGACTTTCTCTATAGATAGCATGATCTCACTTTAGAGGGGTCCTATTATGCTCATTTTCAAGTAGATATTTGTATTTTGTGCCTACACTTTGACATGTTTACATGCTTTAATGTTCAACAAGTGCTTATATTTTACTGTTCCAAATTTAATTTAAAAAATCAAGACATAGATCCCCTTGTTTTCCATTTTTCCCAAAGATTGTTAGGATTAATAGAGTAATTTGTTCTGCAGTTGGAGCGCAGCTAGGAAGTATTGCCACAAGTAATGTGGATCTATAGTTCTGCAGAAGGATGTAGTTCAACCTGATGGTATGCTTGAAGAGTTTGAGAGGTTCGAAGTTTCTTCAGAGGATGTTTTTCCTGTGTAGCATACAAAGTCACATCACGTTTGAATGCTGTCCCGTAGGAGACAGAAAGCCCGTGCAGAGGTGCTCGACTGAAATGTGTTGTTTACATGTTCTTGTCAGCACTGATCTAGATGTACTAGAGCTTCTGGAGACTTCTGCAAGACACATCACAACCTAAATGCCTAAAGGGGATAAAAGCCCTCGTCCTGCTTCCCTGACTCTGTCAGAAATGTCTTTCAGGTGTTTGGAGGATGCTTTCATGAGTTGGATTATGTGGCCATCAAAAGTCTTGTGGTTGATCAATGGAGAAAGCCAATAACTGTTTTTTTTTCAGAAAGTTGTTCATGAAAGAGTGCAAAGATTTTGGGATATGTCAGTTGAATCACTCAAAGTATTCTTACTGTTTTACAACTTGGTAGAAACTACATCTGTTCCTATTGGAACCTGGTGCAAAGGTTGGGGGGGCTTACAATGAAAACAGTTCTAAAGGATAGTCTGAAAAATCTCTGAAATAATTGTATAATTTTCCAGATGCTGGAATATATTGGAAAATCCGAGGGAAGGCGAGACTTTAAGTTATAATACCCTCTCACATAATATCTTATATATAGACACACTACATGCAAACATTTATATATACAGAGAGACAGACAGAGCCCATAAATAGTAGCACTTGCATGAAAGAGATAGCAAGAAAAAGTATTTCTGAAAGTGGTTTCTGGGTGTATCTGTGTGGGTGTGATGGGCTGGCAGGAGCTGTATCTGAATAAAGTAGACCTACGTAAACAACAGACTCAACGCAGAAGCCAGTACAGAATTAAGTGGGATTAAAGACATTTTAAGAACAGTCAGGGAACGATTTCTAATCTTTCTCTGCCACTGATCAAAAGAAAAAACATTACATATATTAGAGATAATTATTCCCATGTCTATTAATCATTCTGAATAATGGCTTCTCTGTAAAAGAAGTGTCAAGGTCTGGCATTTATCTCAGTGAATGAACACGCGCACACTACAGCCCTGCTGTGGCTGGATGAAATGGAGCCAGAAGAGTGAAAAGAGGGCAATTTTCTGCCTGTGGTGTATGGAACAGAAAGTTCTGCTATGCTTCCAGTTTTGTCATTTTCCAGTTACACCAGAGGTAAGAGCAAAGTATCTGATGGAAATGACACCAGAGCTGCACACACTGGGGAATATATCTGCTCAGTAATGGAGGAAGATTGAGCAGATGCGAAGGGTGGCGGATTGGAAATGAATGGCTTGTGAGCTGCTACATTTCTCTGACCAGGCTTCATCATCAGGCTTCATTCACTATTTTATTTCTTCGCCCGTCTCTTTTTTTCTGTGTCAGCATGCCTCTCGCTCCTGTCTTCATTTACCGGCATTCATGGACATTTTTTTTCTTGCCTGTCCTTTTACAAGACGGGAAAATACTTAAGGTTATAGAGGATTTATATGAAGGATGTGAAGTTGGCATGAATATCCCACAGCAAGAGACCAAAGTAAAGACTCTTAGCTCGGCAGGCGGAGAAGCCCCTGGATGTGCAGAGACTGAAAATGTATCAAGGACACAGTTATTTTCATCACAAGCATAGTACACTTATTAAATGTAGGGATGAGTAACTCGTATGGTGATGACCTCCAGGAAAAAAGAATCTGTGGCACAGGTGATGATGATTTTGTATACCTGTGTCATGAGTCTCTCTTGCTTTTCAAGTCGCTTGTCCGTGACAGCAAATTAAATTTCATTTTTTTATTAGCTCTTGTGTTCTAGATATAGATGTTTTGTATTTCCTTATAGTCAGACTTAACAGCTTTCATATCTAGTTAATTCCTCAGCAACTAAAAACTATAATTTACAAGAGATAACCATGTTCACCGCTAGTGCAGGAAGTAGTATCCAGTAGTGGTGAGAGGTCAGTTCCAGTAACAGACATGGCACTCTTGGGGTTGATTTTTTACATGTTACTTGTTTAGAGGCTTTTATCCAAAGCGACTTACATACTCAACACTGTGGGCAATCCCAACAGGGGCAATTTGGGGTGAAGTGTCTTGCCCAGGGACACAACGACATACTGACTGCAGTGGGGTTTGAACCTGTGACCCCCTGATCCGAACAACGCTCTATCCACTGCGACACAAAATCAGAGACATGTTGGACGTTTACCAAAAGACATGACGGAGAGCTAAAATATGAAACGCACAGAAATCACGTCTTCGGTGAGACTGTATTACCTTTCTATATTTGCAATTCATAGTTTTTCAGTCGTTTTTTTTTTGCTCTGTTGTTTTTCATTGCTAACATATGAAACCTTTCTGCTGACTACTGATAACTTTGCATGTAAGTATTCAGATGTATAGGGGGAACCATTTTAAGACAATATGTACCTGTGTTTGTGTGAAATTGAATGTCAAGAAGGAGAAGAAATGCACGAGAGCTCTCTATTTGTCTGACACAAGACACATTTCAGCAATATGAAAAAAAGGGCAATCTAATGTATTTTATTATTTTGTTGCCAAAGTAAAAACACTGGTTTTCTAAAAATCGCAGATTTGTTTCAACAGGACATCAAAATCCTCAAAATCCCCAGCATATTCTGTAAAGCTACAGTATGGAGCATCAGTATGTACAAATGACAAACAATGCAAAGAAAAACCTTATCAGCAAACAACTTATTACATTGATTAAAGTAAATTGATATTATTTTCACTTGCATCGCTTATATAGACTACATTGTGTGCATTATACTTAAGGCCTTATTAAACCGAGAATTTAATATGAATTCAATACAAAACAACGAGTCCCTATTTACCCGTGCTGAGGCAATTCAATCCATTAATCCTGTTCAGAACATCAATCCCTGAGCCAGGCATTATTACATTACATTGCATTTAGCTGACGCTTTTATCCAAAGCGACTTACAATAAGTACATTCGACCAGGAAGACACAACCTTGAAGAAAACAGAATCATATAAGTACATCAGGTTTCATAGAGCCAAACATTTCAAGTGCTACTCAACTGGCTTTAGGTAAGCCAGTCCTTTATTAAGGCATGTGCTTCAGTGAAGGGGAAATACTAGATATATAAATGTTCTGCTCCGTCCATTAGTCCTTTGATATTTGGTTTACCAAAAAACACATTAATGTATTTCTCTGAATGTGGAGACTAGCATGGACCACATTAAATGGATTTCCTGTTATTATTTGTTTTAAAGGTCTCATGTCATGCTTTTCTGGTTAGTTATGTAGCTTTTTCTGCATGTAAACGGTCTGCAAAGTCACAAACCCTCAAAGTACACCAGCGAGTAAAACTCTAACACAGAAAATACCTGTCTATGCGGCCCCAGAACGCCTCGTTGGAGATTTCACTTTTTTTCTTCTGGGTACTAAGTGACGTAACGACGACCCAAATGGACCAATCCGCGGAGCCGTTACGTTACGTCCGCGGATTCCTCACACACACACTCAATCTTTTCTCAGCTGCAGCTCCGGGGATTTCTCAGACGGCGGGACGCGGCAAGGCTGTGACTGTGTGTGAGCAGACACAGACTCACATCCAGGCTGCGGGTGTGTGTGTGTGTGTGCTCGGGCTGGGTTTCGCTGTGTCTCGCTGTCTCGCCGAGCCCAAGCAGCAACCAGGAAACCACACCAGTAAGCCAGCTCACACTGTCCGCTCCTCGCAGCAGCGAGCCGCGCAACGTCCCGCCAACACGGCACCCAGACCCCACGTAGCATTCGCATCTGTTTGCCATTTCTGGTGTCAATATAATTTGTCTTTTCTTTACATACATTGACCAATAAGGTACTGTATACTTAATGAACTAGAAGCTGCATTTCCTGACTTTTTTTTTACAGTTATTAGTTCAGTGTACTTCAATTAGATCTTGCAATTCTTCCAAGGTTCTGTAAACAACAGAGATGATCATGTCATCATCCCGTCACAATTATTTGTAACTGTTGAAGATCCTCTTGTGTTGGGTCCAAGCGCCACAGATGTGTCACACAACAGTTCTCAAGGGCCTAACGACAACCTAAATCTATTATAGGCTACTAACACTATTTTACTATATATATATATATTTTTTGTATGTGTTGTAAACTGCACTGTTGAGGAACGTACGTTTTTTCGTACATTCCATAATTACACCGTAGTTTTGTATATATTTTGACAATAAACCTTTGAATCTTGAATATTACTACATTTTTAAGGGTTTTGTAATGGCTAAATATACCCGTAAAAAATATCTGACCCTGTTCTTTGATTTTATGGTGGTTGACAGCATATTTTCTCCTTTGATTGGCTTTATTTTCCATATTAATATAGTTGTTGAGTTATTTTAGTCTGCATAGTGAACTGACATTTTAGCCACGCTAAAGCCACAGATTAATTGGCATGGAAACATGGTAGCAGAGTTTTTTCTTTGAAACACAATATGCTCTTAATGAAAAACCACGGCCTTAAAAACAGCAAAAGATGAAAAGCTTAACTCATCAGGAGGAAATGGCAGCTCTCGTCTGGAAAGCGTTTGTGCTGTGGTTGCGTTTCAGGTCAACGTGTTTTCATCTCAATCAAGAAATAAATTAAAAACACCTAACACCTATCCCACACTGGACTATGCTAATGGGAACACCTGGTGCTGAAATGTCACCTCAGTCATGTTGTTGCTTTGCAAGCAGCTTATTGCTCAGTTAACCATCCAGTGTGAAGCAGAGGATGCTGCTCAGTGTTGACTATGTGTTTGTGAGTATAGTGTGTATTTGTTTATACGTGTGGAAATGGGCTTGATGTGACAATTTTTGTGAGACAAATGTTATCTCTTGATAAAGATTAATTTTCTGTTCTCATTCCTCTACTTTTCTACTTGGTGTCCTTTCATTAAAACATGACTCTTTCATCCTATGTTTGCTCTTGACCTTATTGTCTGGTAATTGCTTTTAAAACAAAAAATGGAGACCAGTTGCTATGGAGACGATAAATAAGCCATGTAGTGAATAATATATATGTGCACAGCAATTCTGTGCTCCACTGACCCCAAAAGTCTGCAAATAAATAGATAAATAAATAAGAAAAAAAATACTTTACTGCCAATTAGACCATGGCTTCCACGTTAAAGTGCCGCTGTGTTCATGTCTTAACAACAATAACGGACCTTGAAATGAAGCCAATAGATTAACTCTTGTTATCAGTTTCTATGGAGTTATTACTGAGTGCTCGATAGTCTGCATGAAAACCTATATGAGGTTAAAACGATAAATCTGCTTTTCTTTCTTTGGCTCTTGTATCTAGAAAATCCAACATAACATTTTATTTTTAAGAGGTGCTCTTCTGCATTTTCCCACCCTATATGTATGAGCTATCCTTGCATCAAGATGATCCTGTTTGTAAACTGCAGTCAACAAAGCAGAAGGAAAAAAACAAATATATCTTTATAAAATCAAAGTTATTTAATGCAACATTTGATTTAATAAATGTTTTACAATAAGCCTAACTTGTGATAATTAGTGTTTTAGGAAATAAGAAGCTACTTAATACAGTCTTTTTTGCTATGGGTGTACTATACTGGCAACTGATTGGATTTTATCTTTTTTTTTCTTCTTTCGTGTAACGTCGGAGGTCCAACTCGGTGTCGTGTAGCCATGCCCGCATCTCTGGTCCTAAGTCGAAGAGGCTGGCTTCCGAGGGTGGTCTATATAAAGGGCAGGTGGTTATTATATGTTCGGCAGTCTGTTCAGGGTCACCGCACTCGCATGCAGAACTGGATTTTATGTTAAGGTAGAGCTATAATGCTCATTTTCAGGTTCATATTTGTATTTTGTGCCTCTAATGGGACATGTTTACATGCTTTAATGTTAAAAAGCTCTTTATTTTTCTCATACTGCCTGTCCTGCAGCACCTCTTTTCACCCTCTGTCTGAAACCAGAGCCCAGTCTCGTCTGATTGGTCAGCTGGCTGGCTCTGTTGGGGATTGGTCAACCGCTTAGAGATGTCCCGCCCCTTAGCCTATCATGTACAATGTGTTGGAGTGCTAGCCAATAGAAGCGCAAGTGTTTCATAGTGATGTCACTGTTACATAAGTGAACAAAGGAGTCCAATGTAGGAGTTTCAGGGAGGGAGGGGACTGTGTGGGAGAGAAACTCCCTCTGGAGGGGGGGGGGGGGATGTTAGCCGTTGCAGTAGAGGGAAACCTTCATAAAGCAATATTTTTAACAACCTTCAGTCCTGTGTTCTTGTACAGTTATCTGTTAGTATATTTCAAAAATGTTTTACATAACTTTTTCAGTATTTTAATTTAAAATGTCCTTTCTTTTTATCTTCCTAACACTGAACTTTTTTCAGACAGATGAGATATTCAACTTTATTATCAGCTAGAGCAGGGGGGGAACCTTTTTCCTCTCAAGGGCTATTTCAATGTTCACAACATCCTCCGAGGGCCGTACAAATGATTGAACTCAACCTCTGCTAAAAAAACTAAAATCACAGCCCATTCATTTCGCCTTTCTTTCATGATGTGCAAAGAAAAAGCAACCTATTAATTAAGATATCTTTCTGTTTTTATGCGTTGGAGAGAGTCTGTAAAAGGCGTAAGGACCAACAGACACTCATAGCACCTTGAATTCCAGGAATTTAATGAAAAAAAACCAGGTGAACATAATCACTAGTCCATTTCTCCTGGAAAGTCCGACATTCTGCATCCACCTTTCTCTTTTTAATACTCGCCATATTAAATTCGATGCTATCAATGACTGACGGTCACGTTTAATATTGAAGACGTGACGTGAGATACACCACGTGATGACACGTTACGCTAGTGTTATGTTCAAGGAACCTGACCTTGGCCAGTCACTTGTTTAATTCTATTGCGGTCTAGATTTCTTAAATTGTTTTTTTTGCAGTTCATTTTTTTTTTTGCGTTTGTTTATAAATTACCTCAAGGGCCGTATCAAATGGTCTCGCGGATCGTATACGGCCCGGAGGCCGGAGGTTCCCCACCCCTGAGCTAGAGGGTCGTGGTTACTATAGAGGAGTGATGTAACATGGGATGGAGCTGTGTGTTTGTATCTCAGTTGAAAAGATTGGCTTATACTTTCAAAGAGTGTGGTTCTGCTTATAATGTATTCATTTCCTCCTCCTCCTCCTCCTGATCTAGTGGCGCAGGTGACGAAGTTGTGGGTGGAGGTCCTCTGCAGCTTTGCATCTCACTACGGCTCTGTGTTGCTGCTTTTGAAAGATCCCAACAAATCCTAAGGCCCGAATATTTTTTATATGCTACAGACATATTTTAGTTCTCTTGAGTGCCAGATTGTGGTGATCAAAGAGATCTGTTTGTAGATGATAGCGAGCAGTTATTAATTAAGACACTTTTGAAAATGAACTCCGGACAATATCTGGAAAATCAGGTCCGCACGTTGTCCGGAGTTTCCCTCTGGATTACATAAATTATTGATTTGCTTAAAAACAACTGTCTCAATAATCTTGTTTATGAAAATATTATTATAAATGCCTGTAGTTGTTGGTATTGAGACATCTAAGTTTCTGTTTTTGAGAAGGGGCCTGACAACGGCATTCCTTTTTAGGGTTTACGTTTTTTTTATGGATGTAAATAGTCTGCAAAGGTCCAAATCCCACAATTCCCGCTGGCCAGCTGACCAATCAGAGCAGACTGGTCTCTGATTTCAGACAGAGAAAAGAGGTACAGCAGCACAGGCAGTTTTGACAGTAAAGCATGTAAACATGTACAAATCACAAAATCTAAATATGAAACCAAAAAGGAGCAGCATATGTGCTCTTTAACGTGATGCTGCACTCTAAAATCAAATGCCTTGGCTCGACAAAGAAAATCAACGCAACAGTTTGCATCGATGTTTATTGAGTTAAGACAACTTCTAATGAAATTGTCTTAAAGCAACAAAGTTATTTGAGTTAGGGGAGAAGGCTTTTCCTCTACAATCAGAGGTGTTTTTAATTACCACTTACTTAATAATTGGTATTATAAACACAAGTTTTTAAGTTGATTACTCAAAAGATTAAGTTGTTCCGACTAGTTTTACCACATGATTTAAATGGAATTTTAAGTTGGATACAAGTTTTTAAGTTGACAACCATTTATAAATGAAGTTGCTCCAAATATATTGTATTCAATAGTTTTTTTTCTTAGCTTTTTCATGTTTTTGCCTTTAAAGAAAGAAATTAATTGATTCCACAACAAAAAAACTTTTTTTATTTTGAACTGCAGTTGTTTATTTCAACACATGATGTTTCAATCAGGAGAGAATTCATTTAGTTTGAACATTTATTGACACATGCCATATGATAAGGAGCATGAACACCTGAAATCACAGCTGACTGCAGGAGAGAAGAGAACCATGTTATAGTTTGGCTGCAGCATGTTGATTGGCTGCTGGAGAATGAGGTGAAATGTAATAGGTTAAAGAGAACGCCTGTGATGAGCTGATTATATGCAGCTGCGGAGTGAATGTATATACACCCAGTCTTCCTGAAAGAACTTGCGCTGAGCTTCATTTCAATCTTGAAAAAAAAGATAAATAACACAAATTTAAATTGCCCCATAAATAATAAATAAACACATTAGCCATATTACCATGGGAAATGGGGACACAGCAAATACATGCTGCCATCACAACGAAGTTAGAGGCCTTTGCATATTTAAAACCAGTGCCAAATATGTCAAATCTGTAAAGTTTTTGTAAAACTACAGAAACAAACTCTCAATGGCCACCAATCTGCAGATCACACACATCCATTTTACAAAAGATGTAACAAAGATGTTTACACTGCCGACAGTCATTATTTCAAACAGGATGAACACATTTAACGCAGAATGCTTGCTCATTCATTTGTTTCCCTCCACCACGATGGTTGCCATCGTATGGTCAGATCCTGGGGTGGACCGGTCACTGATGAAGGCGATATTCATGTCCTTTTGAAGCACATTAAATAATAGGTTAGCGCATAAGAGATAATGAATTAGGTAATTGCATACTTTTTAAACTGTCACTCTTAGCGAATTCAGAGCCATTATTACCAGCTGCTAAAGCAACGCTGGTATTGTTTTCACCTATTGAGTCTGCATGTGTGTGTCGTCATGGCAACGTGGTCCTGAAGACACACAGAGGTGGTTTTGAGTACTTTGCCTAGTGTTTAAATGCATGTGGACAGATTTTGTCAATCACAACCGTGCAAGTTTTAGTGTCCCTTCTCATCTTTTTAGCAGGTTCCATACAATATGTGAACTGGTTAAGTGAAGAGCAGAAGCCACTTTTCAAATTGTACACAATCCTTTTCCCATGCCATTGCTGTCAACACCTATCCATGCTGAACGTTGCTAAGATATTATTGATTGGGGTGTGGCCAAAAGTGCAATATGCTTCAGAATGTAACTGACAGAGAGCAGTGCTTTTGTCCTGTGTCACTGTGCCCATGGATTTTATTTTATTTCAAGATTTTTAATTACGCCGCTCAACTCCTTGAAAAGGTCCTCTTCCTCTTCTCCAAGGTACACGACAAGGCAGCGGATGGCTATAGTTCTCTGCGTACTTCAATTGCATTGTGCTATTTTTGAAAAAGGAAAAAAAGAGAAATTACCTAAATGAATATATTCTGAATGGGAGACTGCCAACAACTTGCATTTCAATGACAACTCTAACGATCCTCAAGAAGCATCCTTGATCTGCTTCACCGAGATTCATTTTTAATAAAAAGCGATATCACAATAGTAACCAAAGTATTTTTACTCTCACAGTAGCCTCTACTACTTTGTATCCTCTCACAGAACTATTCACAGTTCAAAGGCTGCTAATTTTGGTCAAACAGCAATTTGCCTATACAGTGCAACTACAAGGCTATCTACTGTATTTGAATGACAAAAGATGACACTCACCTTAAAATGTCCTTTGTATATTTCTATTTGTCTTAACTGTGGGAACTTGTCCAGGCGTGTTAAGTGGGAGTGGACTTGAAATCCTTAACTCAAGGTGTAGAACAATTAAGTTATCAAGCTAATTGTATTACTTACTACAACTTGAATTTTGTTTTAAGTCAATTAACGCAGAAATCAGAGTTCAAATTACACACAATATTAAGTTGATGTAATTACCAACATTATTACGTCAACACAACTTATAAATTAATGTTTGCAACTTAAAATGTTTATCTAAATCAATTAACTCACATTTTTATCTTGCAACCATGCATTTAATTAAGTGGAGGTGAAAGGTCGCCTGAATTCGTTTTTAGAGTGTGGAAAGATGCTTTAGAGAAGTGTGCATTTACAATATGCATCAAATCCACTGCCAAATCCTGAAAATGCTTTTTGAAAAGCTTGAGGCAGAATACAAATTGAGCATGTGGATAGTTCACTATAAGAGTTTTGTTTTCTATTGCAGTGAATTCAGACATGGAGACTATTTATTTTGCATATGTGTGATAAGGTTGTAATGTCTGTGCTTGGCTGTGTGGAGCTAAAACCTTGTCTGATCTTTTCAATTTGTGTGTTGCAAAAAATAAACTGCTTACATTTTGTAGCTGACAGTTTAAGATGTTAGATAACTGGAGAACTTTATGCACCAGCAAAATTGCAGAAGTGTCAAAGTTTAGCGAAGAGCGGACACCTGAATACTAAGACCCATACTTGTATGCATGTCCTCTAATCTAGTCAGTTATATGCCTGTTAAAGCAAAAATAAACTCACCAGTAAGATTTATTTACATTGAATTGTAGCAATGACAATAATATACTTCTTTCTCGTTTGCCGAATGTGTTTAAAGCTAAGCATTGTTGCTCAGTAGATGTTCCCAGGCAAGGTTTTTCCCAGTGTAATAAAAATACGAGGTTTCTGTACCTGCAGTGCAGGTAGCATGTGGTCGGGCTGAATGGTGGGCGTACAAAGAACAGGACCATGGCCTCTTTGGCAACAAAAGCACCTTGGTGGTTGGCAGAAACTGGTAGTCTTGGTTCAATGTTAATAAAATAAATGTACTATGTTTCTCTCCTTGCTGGAAGTTTGTAGAATATTACATCTTTTCTAGGAGCCAGGGTGATGCACATTAATACATTACCTTCTGTAACACTGTAAAGACGCATGTTAAATCGAACAACAACCCTGAAAGAGCAGATTTATTTTCCATGGTCAAGTCTAATGGATGTTTATCTAGTCTTGGTAACCCTCTAAAATGGTCCACATAATGCACAGCTCTGAAATGTATCTCGACATGAATAAACACCTCTAAAATAGTTTCTGAGAAAAACAGCAACATCCTGCATCAGAGCATAATGTGATCACCCTGACATAAGAAGCACTTTTCTCTAAGACTCCTAAATAATTTCCTTTCTTTACATTTAGGGAAATATAATGTAGTCTTTGTTAGAAAAATATCACTCGTCACCGGCTTGATCTTCAATATCAGGATACATGTATTTATTATCCTTGCAAGAATGGAAGTAGTCATCACACACACACAGAGCTGCGTGGGACAAATCGTTTCCCAGAACAGTGTCCTTGACATGCTTATACAACCCAGTCTCATGGCATTTCGTGTTCACCAACACGATTTTTAATCTATTGATTCGTGTTCACCAACACGATGTTCCCCTTTTTTTCGTGTTGCACAGTACGATTTTAAAAGCATTGTATTTCTACTGGTAATGACGCTCATGGAAGCACGGCACCCCACCCCACACCACCACCCCACCTCTCCAAACACCACGGCAAGCCGGTTGCTGTAACGGACAAAGACAAATATCTGCAAGCTGACGACATTGTGCATTTAAGCAACAAAAATGGACTACATATTTTTCATCTGAACACTAACAGCCTGAGACACAAACTGGCTGAACTCAGGCAGCTATTCATGAACGGTAAGGCAAGCATATTATGCTTTTCTGAGACCAAATTGGACAATTCCATTACAGATTCAGAGATTGAAATTGAAGATTATCTTGTAGTGAGAAGGGACAGGAACGTGAATGGAGGTGGTGTCTGCATGTACATACATAAAGACACCAATTTCAAAAACCGTACTGACCTGCATCATGAAAATATTGAATCTGTGTGGGTTGAAATTCTTTTTGACAATGCTAAATCTGTAATAGTCGGGACAATCTATAGACCACCGGAACAGAGTGACTTTTATGATACATTAGATGGGTGTTTGGCTGATGTGGGGGATGTAGAGACAATTATTATTGGAGACTGGAACACGGATATGCAACGTAAAGACACGTCCGTCTTCAAGTCCTTCAGTAGGATTTGTGATCTGCACGGCTTCAGCCAGCTAATCACCCAACCCACCCGGGTATGTGAAACAACACAAACTACCATTGATCTCATTCTGACCTCTGACAAGTCCAGGATCTCCAGTAAAGGGGTTATAGCATGCGGTTTAAGTGATCATTATATGATATTCTGTACCCGCAAAAAGCTAAAACAAAGGGCCGGCTGTCACAAAACAGTCATAAGAACAACCAGGGTAAAAAATCGCGCTGAGCCGTGGATGCACTCCGGCATACTGACCGCCATGAAAACCAGAGACAAAAAATACTCTGAGTTTCATAAAAGTCAGTCAATGCTTTCCAAAAGCACGAGCAGTGAACTCCAGGCCCACGTGACTGAACTCAAAATTGAAAGAAACAGACTAAGAAATGACGTAAGCTCCATGATCAAAACTGCCAAAAAGAATTTCATCAATGTCAAAACTGAGGAAAACAAAAATAAACCCTGTGAACTTTGGAAATGACTCAATAACCAGCTTGGCTGCAGTAAAAAACTCAAAACAAGATTTTCTAACTTAAACATAAAGACAGATAACAGGCTCATCACAGACAAACTGGATGTGGCCAAGTATTTGAACATTTTTTTTCACAAACATAGCCACAACTCTTGTAAATAAATTACCCTCCCACTCAGGGCTTTTTGGAGTAGATCACATCATGACCTACTACAAAAACCTAGGGGTACGCAAAGATGATTTCAGTCTAGCAAGGGTAACAACAGCAGAGGTACTCATTAAACTGAGCGCCCTCCAACCTAACAAGGCCACTGGCCACGACAATATCCCCTCCAAATTCCTCAGAGACTCAGCAACCGCCATCTCACCAGTCATAGCTCACATAATTAACCTCTCCATAAAACAGGGAAAAGTACCCAAAGACTTCAAAATTGCAAGAGTAACCCCCCTGCACAAAAAGGGCAGCAAATTGGACCCAGGCAACTACCGCCCTGTCTCTATACTTACCTCCATCTCGAAAGTCATGGAAAAAATAGTATATGAACAGGTCGAAAAGTACCTCGCGGAAAATAAACTAATCTATGAATTTCAATCTGGCTTTAGAACATCCCACTCCACTGACACATGCCTTCTTTATTTGAGCGACCACATCAAACAAGAGGTGGACGAGGGCAAGTACTGCGGCATGGTGATGCTGGACCTACAAAAGGCTTTCGACACTGTCAATCCCCCCATTCTGATTGACAAGCTAAAAGCAATTGGTTTTGATAAACTATCGGTGAGCTGGATGCAATCCTACCTGGAGGGGAGAGAACAGATGGTGGAGGTAAACGGTACTCTGTCCCCCCCCCCTCCCAGTGAGCTGTGGTGTTCCACAAGGAAGCATATTAGGTCCGTTACTGTTCCTAATTTATGTAAATGACATGTCATCAGCATGTGACTGCAGCTTGTTCCTGTTCGCGGACGACTCAGCCCTGCTGGTCTCTGACAGGAACAGGTTGCAGGTTGAAAAAAACCCTCAGCTCCGAGCTCGGCAGAATCTGCACCTGGCTCGCCGATAATAAATTATCATTACACCTGGGTAAAACAGAGTCCATTCTCTTCGGTTCGAACATAATCTCAGCAAATCCGACGACTTCTCAGTTGCAGTGGGCGACATTATTGTCACAAGTAAGAAGGAAATTACATACCTTGGATCTATTCTTGAGGCAAACCTCTCCTGTGACAAAATGGCATCCAATGTAATAAAAAAAGTCAATCAAAGAACTAGATTCCTATACCGGATCTCCTCTCTGGTAAACAAAATCACCCTGAAAACTCTGGCAGGAGCACTCATTCAAGGGTACTATGACTATGCTTGCACGTCATGGTACCATAGCACCTCCAAGGCGCTAAAAATAAAACTTCAAACATCGCAAAATAAACTGGTCAGACTACTGCTTGACCTTTCATCTAGAACCCACCTCACCTCTGCCCACTTTGACAACCTAGGATGGCTTAGAGTAGACGACAGAGTACAGCTACTTGCAATGGGCCTGGTCTACAAGATCCACTACACCTCTATGGTACCCATGTACATGTCAAAATTCTTCCCAAAGGTCAAGGAATACCATGATCATAACACCAGAGGGAGCTCCACAAATCATGTGAAACCCAGATTTGGCACAAAAAAGAGGGAATACACGTTTCGCAATTATGCCACATCAAGGTGGAACGCTCTTCCCACAACTGTAAAGGAAAGTAAAACTATACTTACCTTCAAAACCTCTCTTAAAGAGCACCTTCGGGGGAGAGCATTGCAAAACTGGCCCCGGTAATGGTACAAATCTCAACCTGTCGTTCAATGGACAGCTTCCCCCCCCCCCATCTATGTATATACTCACATTTTAGACTCTGTTACTAACTGTATATCTGTAGACTTGGTATGTCTTAAATGTCCGGTTAGGATGTATTAGAACGAAATCTAAAATGAAAATTGTAAATAAGCCATCTGTATGTAAAAAACCACCTGTATGTAAATTGTAAATAAGCCATCTGTATGTCAAATATGTCTTATATGTCTTAAATGATATGATGAATTGGAAATGGGGGACCCTGATGTAAACAAGACGAAAGTCTTTCTCTGGTCTGCATCCCCTTAACAATTGTATGTTTTGAGCTGTACTGTACTGTACCCAATATACAAGCTGTTAATAAACTTTTCAATCAATCAATCAATCAATCAGCATTCGTTTGTGCTGCCCTTAAAGGCAATGTGAGCGTCCATTCTCATTGGATAACGGAGAATTGTACACCTAGAAGTAAGTATTCCCCTTACTGTCGATTGATTTTACAGTGATATCTGCACTACTCATCGACTAAAAAACACCAGATTATCCTTGTTAATTACACAACATTGATTGGTTTAAATTGTGTGCAATGCTTTTGTATTTTTCCCCTTCGATTCGGAGAAACAAATATTTTTTCGGAGTAAAGGATGGCAGAAGACACTACACTACCCAGAATCCCCAGCTATCGTTTGGACTACACCATGTGCTCTATTTGACAAACCCCGTTTTTGTTCACCATTCATTCCAATGGCTGGCGTCGTCATGTGATCTTCAAATTTCTCCCTGCAGAAAAAAAAAACATGGCCGAACTTCGTTTTATTCTCGGTGGAAAATGCCTATTTTAAAGTTAGTTTGGCCATTAAAATACGTTTTGATGTCATTTGATGCGAGAAATATGAGTTGTTATTATTTATTTCAGATTATGTGTGCAGTGGATGTACATGATCTTTAGTTTGCTAGTTATTACGAAGATTACTTCAGGAAATTGCGTCCAGAGAACGGTTTCATTGTTAGCTAGGGACGCTGCTATCGATATTATTTCTGTTATGTTGTGTAACTGTTTAATGGTGTTATCTTTATTGCTACCCCCTTCCCCGTCAATGTATAGTGTTGGTCCACAGCGAAAACATATTAGTTTAACAAAATCCGCATCTAAAGATAGCCTACGTTATTTTCCCCTGTGCAATACAGTCTCACATCTCACAGCACATCGTCTTAACAAATACCGGAAACAGACCGAAAACATAAAACAAATAAAAATAATACTTTATTCCGAGTGTGCTTGCTTTTCTCTTTGAAAGTCATCACGTAACGGCATTGTAATACACGGTTCGGCTGCATTAAATATTACATATCTGCCGTAGTTCTGTATTTATAGAGCCCTGATGAGAAGACTTCTAGACAAACATGAGGAACTGAAAACATGACGTGGATCATAAATATATCAGCCATTAAACAACATCTTACATTTCTTTTCACACAATACGTCTCCTTGCAGTATCAACACTAATTCGGCTGACTTTTATATTTGATCCAATTGGTAGATAAGCTGTATTTACACCATAAAGGTGCACAGCTGATATAAAGGGACACCTAGTGGTTAAAGCATGTTATTGAATTTCATTATTTTTATTATTAGATATTAATAGGATCCCTATAAAGTATATTCATTACTCGTTATTCTCTACTAATAGTTAATTAAAGACTGTATATAATGACTATTTTGCACATCCCTTTCAAGATTTCAAGATTTTCTAAGGTTTATTGACATATCATATAGGCCTACACAACTATGGTGTAGTTATGCATTGAATGAAAAACTTGGGTCGTAGGTTCCTCAATAGTGCATTACAAGACATCTATCAATATTTGTGCGTACCTCCAGCAATGTTAACTATGTTGAAGCACTTACTTTAACTGATATTATACATAATGTATTATACTCTTATAAGATGTATGTAGATATTTCATCTCCGGCCTTGTCAGGTATTGAACAATCAATAAATAAAGAACACAGAATTGTTAAATATAAAACACAGAATTTGTGTGATTATACTAAATGACTTACAAATAAACACCACTGCATATTTACAACTGTTACACATGCTGATGTAACGCAAATGTTCCAACTTGGGATAAATAAAGTATATCTTATCTTAAGCTGATCGATGGCTACTGCCATATTTGCAAAATTTGCCTCTGAACCTTGACAAGTGCATGTTTCAGGCTTATCAATTAATGTAATGTCATGTAATGTTATCAATTAACAACAGGGGTCACAAACATAAGACCAGCTGTTAAATAAAGCTCTTCTGACCTTAGCTGACATGTGTGTATATATATTAATGCTGCCCATTATGGGCACAAGCAATTTTCACCCATTTATTAATTATATGTTTTACATTTGAGTGTTTCCTATCCCCTAAACCTCCAGGTATGTACACAGTTTAATACTGGCAACTTCTTATTATGGGAAATACGAAAACGTCTTTTAAAACTACAACTCCCAGTAGAGACGTGCCATAGATAGAGAACATGTTGCGAAACAGAATAGCCAGCATGTGTAGTTCTGGGGACGGGGTGGGGGAGGGGGGGACGCGGTGGACCCGTTCAAATCCAGTTTTGGACAGTCTGCCGTGATTCCATCCCATTTCAAGTGCTGTTCGAGGCTCGGTGTAACTCTCGGAGCACACTCTCCAATCACAGAGCTTGAGGACTATCACGGGGTTTGTCAAACAGAGCACATGGTATAGTCCAAACGATAGCTGGGGATTCTGGGTAGTGTAGTGTCTTCTGCTATCCTTTACTCCGAAAAAATATTTGTTTCTCCGAATCGAAGGGGAAAAATACAAAAGCATTGCACACAATTTAAACCAATCAATGTTGTGTAATTAACAAGGATAATCTGGTGTTTTTTAGTCGATGAGTAGTGCAGATATCACTGTAAAATCAATCGACAGTAAGGGGAATACTTACTTCCGGGTGTACAATTCTCCGTTATCCAATGAGAATGGACGCTCACATTGCCTTTAAGGGCAGCCGACACAAACGAATGCTGTGCTTCCATGAGCGTCATTACCAGTAGAAATACATTGCTTTTAAAATCGTGCTGTGCAACACGAAAAAAAGGGGGAAATCGTGTTGGTGAACACGAATCAATAGATTAAAAATCGTTTTGGTGAACACGAAATGCCATGAGACTGGGTTGGCTTATATACAAGAGAGGGTGTTACAGTCACAAGATGCAGAATACCGGTTCAAAGCAGTATTCAATGTTTAGTTCAGATTAGCTAAGGCCTGCGTAAGCAATAAACATGACAGTCATATGTCTGTCTATCTCCATAGAGGCTGAATCATCATGTTAATCGTTGTCAGCTATCATATGCCTAAAACAGTGAGTCCTGACGCTCTTCTAGGTAATCATACATCTGGTTAGGTACAAAGCTATGTAGGGCCTTTGTTATCATGTGCTACTCTGATATTGGAAGGGCACATTCAGTATTTTCCCAACAGTCTTCTTCACAAAATAAACATGTTCTATATTTTCCTTTCAATCACAGAGATGGTCACTTAGGTCTCCTTGTTGTTCGGGCACTCTCACTGTCCAATGAGAAATCTAACCATAATAAGAACCCATTAACCTCTTCTTAAATTGGCCAATCTAAGCTTCGTCAAGCCTGAAATTGTCGTGATTAAAAGCAAAACCTCAATCATGGCAATGCATAATTAATTCTCCTTGCATGTTAATTCTATTATGGACAGACAAGAATGATTTTAATCAATTATTTTCAGAAAATGGATTTAAGAACAGTGACTCATGACCATCTCAAGGCACTAGGCTTTCAAGCTATTAATTCTTTAGTTCATTGTACACAATATATCTGAGCCTAGGTAATGCCTGTCATCATGGATATTTTGGCTAAGAGCCCATCATCGCTCTGACCATCAAAAGGTTCACTGATACCTTTTTTTAAGGTACTGAACTTCACCATTTCCACATTTGATTCTGTCTTTTCCTGCCTGTCTCCTGGCTTTTTCATAACATATTTGTATATTTTGCTTTTAACTTCATTTTCAAGCTCTTTCTCTTCAGGTCTCGCTTCACATTTACAGAAAACGTTAAAGCAGACATATAAAGCTAATTATTTGGTTCATACATGTATTTTGTGCCTCTACTTGGTCATGTCTCCATGCTTTAATGTTCAAAAAGGTATTTATTGTTCTCATACTGCCTGTGATGCAGCACCTCTTTTCACCCTCTGTCTGAAACCAGAGCCCTAGTTAGATGGCCGGCTCTGCTGTGATTCGTCAGCCGCTTTGAGATGTACCGCCCTCTAGCCAATCACGTACAATGCGTTGGAGTGCTAGCCAATAGAAGCGTCAGTGTTACATTCAGATTGCAGGAGTAAACAAAGGACCACAATTTAGGCGTTTAAGGCAGTGGGAAACTCCCTCTGGAGGGAACTTTGGGCCTTTGAAGTATGCACACAAACCTACAAAACACACTAAAGGAAAGGAAAAAAGCACAATCGAGCTCCTTTAAAAGCACTTTGGCTGTAGCATTTTCATTACATTAAGAGGTGAGCAGTCACTTTTGAGACCAACATAACAATTTTCAACGATGAAGAATGTGTACATGCATTCGTATACACTGGGGGTTTTGTCAGTCTGACACTGTTGGTTTCCTATAATGCAAAACTGAGACAACTGCATCTGTCCCCATCACATTATGCAGTGTCTTTGCCTCATGTCTTTCTGTTTCCGCTCTTCGCTCTGAAAGCCTCTGGTATACACAAACATTTCTGACATTTGAAACACAGTTGAAAAATAATAAGTTGTTCAGGACCTTTGCTTTTGCTGATCTTAGATAAATACATCAAACATTACATACATAACAAGTGAAAGAAGTCCAGATAAAGGTCTATTCACAGCATGTTACAAAAGTTGAAGATGTATTTATTTGCTGTTAAAGACCATCCGTTCTTCTCTTGCCCACTTATTTCGAAAACAAATTCACTTATATTCATGAGCATATTTTCAATTTATTGTCTCCAGATCACATTGTTTGCCTCGCTCCTTTCAGCAGTGCCTCACATCAATGAACCACTCTGTTAGAGTCAGACAAAGACACTGGTTAGGTCCAAATCAGTGGTGTTATGCCTCCTGTTGGGATTTAAAATAAAGAATGACATCCAGGCTTACCGTAGTATGGTGGGGGATCAAAGGATCGATGGAAAATGTGAGGACTATTTCATCCACAGGACACTTTTACTGATCTACAACATGTTGATCTCAAGACTTTAATTGTCTATCATATAGGCTTTGTAACAAATTGCTTTTTCCCACACACGCATGAAAAAATATGTCCACAAACAGAGAGAGACCTGGTCATTTGGTTTGTCTGCTCGTCCAACACTTTGGTCCACAGTTAAATACATTTTTATTTTGGTCGGTAATGACATGGCTCTAACTTTGGCTCAAGCAAAAACAACACATTTGTCCCAGTAGTGATAAGGATCTAACAATACAACTTTTTTTCTTTTTTTGTAGAGTGTAATGAGGACTGCAGCTGTTCGCTTGCATGGCTAAAGGCTTTAAAAGCAAATGGGTATTATCAATAGGAAAGGAAGGGGGATAAATACAGGCACGTTTGTATACGTTGAATAAATCCAGCAGTGCACATGTGGATGATGATAATTATATAGTTTTGGAGAGGATTTAATCCAAATAATCTCTTTCTCTCTCCTCTCCTCTCTCTTTCTCACACACTTGTGAAACTTTAAAGGCTTTCTGTGTTGACACACACACCTCCATGTCCATTCCCAGAGGCCTCATTGACAGTGCTGGGCGATAGGAGGACTCATGTAGCCTAAGATACTGAAAGACTGTTCACAGTACAAACAAAAGCTTCAAAGTGGGACTTCCACAGACACACACACAGAAATACACACACATTTACAGACCATAATCAAGGAATGTAGTGCAAAATACAGCAGTGGGCATTGTACATAAATCTTGTGGATTTTAAGTCAAAGCTAATTTTTTATTTTGTATCATTCTGTTTGGTTACAAAGACGCTGCATATTCCTCAGTATAAGCCAGCATCTGTCCATTAAGTCTCTATTTCATCCTTCTGTGCCTTTGGTATCCACGCTCAGCATTAAAGGGTAGCTACAATAGTTCTCTTGCAAAACCGTAATTCTTTATTAATACGTTGCGGAAATATAACATAATTACAGTTCAAGATATAATGTATTTTATGCTGGCTATGTACAATGGCACAGCCTAAAGAGGTTTAGACCAATTTCCTCTGGTGATTGCTTCACCCACTGCACCAATTATAATGCATTAACGCGGAGCAACAACCGACTGAGACAATCTGCAAGTCCATTTTCGGCACAGCATGAATATTGTCTAATGAAAAGGCCCTAAGATAATTATTACTTAGCCTTTTAATATACGATGGAGATTTTTGAGACTAAGAGGGGTGATAGAGAAAAAGGGCATTATATTTTTGCGAGAAAGAAGAATACAGAAATCCAATAATCTTACCATGAGCATCTCCGCTGAACATCATAATTTGCAGGGTGAACATTAGATATGTATCTGAATGCCGCTTGCTGCTTTTCACAAGGCCAGCCAGCTTAAATAACGATGATTCTGCCCGAGGGACTGCCTGCTAAAGGAATGTGTTTTCTAATTAGATAAAGCCACTTTCCCAATTTTCTGGCTTCTTAACCATAAAGCATGGCAGTGAGAGAAGCCTCAGAGCCATGTTGAGATGCTGCCAATCTCTGCTCTGTCCACCGCCCAGCGCTCAAAATCACATCACCAGGGAGACAATAGATTCTCCGAGAGCGCTGATTTGAATTCTGTGTGCGTATTCCAGAAACAATTTAATCTGTAGCCAAAGCATTACAGATTGGCATCACTTTGCCATTACCTTACATTACATGTGTTTTTGTTAATCATGGATAAACACACTCATTGATGACAACAAATGCTTTTTAGTATTTTCCTCCAATTTATAAATATTCAGTAAACCAACAATACTCATCATGATAGTCGAGATTTACTTAAGTCAAGTCTATTTAATTTGTAATGCCCATTATTACTTATTTGTCTCAAGGGGCTTTACCACAGCATACAACACCACTTTGACCCTCATTTTGGATAAGGAATAGGCAAATATAACAACCTTTCAGCAGGGAAACAATGCAAGAAACCTCAGAAACCCCTCTACCATGGACAGACTTGCAATAAATATTCTATAAAAGATAAACTCCCAGGTGCTGTCAAACGAATAATAGCTTGATTTTCACCTGGGGCCTCATTTATAAAGGGATATACGCTAAAAAAAATGGCGTGCGCCAGTTTCTACGCAATGTTTGCGATTTATAAAATACTAACTTGACGGGAAAATGTGCGGTCCTCCACGCAAACTCTAAAGGCCCTGACACACCAAGCAGTCACCAGAGAACTGGCTGACGCCAACGCCGACTGTTGCGTCGGCGTGTTCTCCTGGGTCTTCGCCATGTGTCGCACTGGAACACACCGCAAAGACTTCAGCCGAGCACGTACGAACTGCGCATGCGTGAGCGGCAATAACTCTCCTTACCAGCAGCCAGCGGTAGTGTGTAGTGCTACGTACCTGGACTCACATTCAGGTTCAGGTCCGGACTCAAGTCCAGAGGTTCAGGTTCAGGTCCGGACTTACAAGTCTGGACCTGAACCCATGGCTTGTGTCAAGTTGTGTGAGTAACTAAAGTGAACTTATTGTGAGCTAATTATCAATTGAAAATTAACTCATAATCAACTCAAATTCAAACTCATCAGGTTTATTGTGCTCCCTTCCAACTTGTGTCTACATTTCTCTAAAAAGTACAAATGTAAAAAAAAAACGTTTTGCCACTCTACAAATGACTTATGACAGCAACTACAGTGAACTACTACAAAGTTCAAACATTTATTTCATTTACCAAATTAAAGTAACCAAACAGTCCCTGAGCTGACTGAGCCTAAATCCCTAAAACGTTGCTGAAAGGTAGAATGTAGAGTAGACTATACGCATTACACTGTTACACACCTACTATACAGTATAGGCTACACTGTAGTGACTGACTGTACAGTCAGAGTGTACTGTACTGTCTGTACACCATGTCTTATCTACAACTCTACATGTGTACATTATACAGTACATACTACATACATACTGTTAGAAATTAAAATCAATGTTGATATGGCGTAATTTTGAATTAAATACACTATTTAATTTAAATCAGTTTTATTCTGAAAAAACCGGAAGTTCACACTATTAACTTAATACTTTTATTCTGAAAATTCTTCACTTCCGGTTATCATTAGCATGTGGCGAAATGCTACGTTTTCAAACCGTGAATCGAAGGTGAAATGACATGTGATGTTGTACACTGAGCACACTGGGATTAGCACTCATTTATTGACGCTGAATAACGTTTATCAGGGAATGTTTAAATAACCACAGACACCAGAATATACGTAAGTGCTAGTTTTTTTGCGAGTCCAAGTACCGTTTCCCGACGTTCCGGTTTTAACCGGACTTGAACCGAAACTTTCTACAAGTCCAGTACCGGTTCGGTGTACCGGTACGCAGCACTAGTAGTGTGTATTCGTCATTCAAAAGAGGCAACAACCGGAAGACAAAGAAGAAGAACAGACTACGTGATATAAACAAACAACAAATAGCGTGTACGTTCCATTTTCACTCTCGTCTATCGAAAACATGTTTCGTGCGGTGCTGGAGCTATCAGCCATTGGAGTGTTGCTTGTGGAAGACATTCTCAAGCAACCGTTTCGCTTCTCATGCACTGATTCGCTAGCTGAACAGCCAATCAGAGTGATTTCTTTGTCCTACTGCCTGTGGCCGGCGTCGGCCATGAAAGGCCAATTAAGGCGTGTCACGGCCGACGGTGCGGGCAGGGCCGCCCCTCCCAACAGGCCAATCACGCAGGCTGCATGGGGCCCCGCCTTGCGCAGGGGGCCCCGCCCAGAGGGCCTCAGCTGCTGTGCGCAGTTCTCCGTTCAGTTCTCCGCGCACCCCCCGCGAGAGTGAGCGGTGAGAAGGGGAGCACGTCTGTAACCCGACACCGTTGCAATTAATTGACATCTGACCAATCACGGCTTTGATACGGCCACTAGTGCAGGTGAAGAGATGTCGGTGAAAAGACAGTTTCAGTCCGGCGCAAAAAACAAAACATGAAGAAACTAGAGCATCACTCGAAGGTGGGTTATTGTATGAGTCAAATGTACAACTTGCGAATGTTGTATTTATAAGTCAAATTGCCAATTGCCATATTAAAACATCAGCTGCAATTCACGACATGAAGAAGGCAGTCTCTGCAGAGCATATAGGCTAATGGAGATGCAGTTATTTCCAGCATTCTTTATTTAACATTCATTCAAGTATGTTATGCCTTTTATCTGCTAATGTACAGGAGGAAGAGTGATACACTGTCTGTCTAGTTGGCTTACATAACAGTTAAAGTTTACAGCTTAAAAAACATGGAGCATTTTTCCCCCTTTTATACATTTTTATGTCAATTTGCACATTTCATGGTGATGCTCAGCCTCTCCCCTTAACTCCTAACAGTCATCATCATGTCAACCACAACACAGAGAAATACTGATAGAAATGTGTGTGTAGTTGTTGACACATTGCTGACAGAGGGAACTAGAATACAGATTTAAGAAATATCAGTTTTTGAGCATGTCATAAGCATGTTTTGTCTTGACTATATTACAACTAAATTATAATAAAATAATATAGTATTTATATTATTGAATTGATTATGATTATGATTATTAGTAGAAGTCGTTTATTTGCATTCATTATATTTTAATCTTTTTGAGGCTAGTATTTGGCAGGAAATGCAGACGTACATGCACATTTACCATTTACCTCACTGTATACAAAAGTAACTGTGTTGATACTAATAATAAACAGGAATTATATTTGCAAAGTAGCCTATTTTGTTTCCAAAAAAATGTGTTTCACTCCTGTCGGTTGGGGGCGGGGGCCTCATCTCACAATGTCGCTTGGGGCCCCAAGTTGGCCAGGGGCGGCCCTGGGTGCAGGACACACCAAATTGAGTTTGGGCGACAGGGCACGCTTCGTCGTCCGACTAACGAAAACGGCCGATTTCGACAGCTGGAACACAAACCACCAAATACAAACAAATAATTCAGATCCAGTCGTCATGACTCCACTCCGGAGGGATTCCCCGATCATTTCTTAGAGTTTCTCATCAAGGGGGGTCTCCTGTCCCCGGTACAAACACACTGCCTGAGGAAGGCTATGTGTATTTATTTTGTCATTAACCTTTTTCGGACCACTTATTTATTTATTTTGGTGACGATCCGACCTCCATGCTGCTACTCTGGTTCAAACTGCATCCACCAAACAATATGATTTATCTCGACCTCCCCAACATAACCAAAATCTGATACGAGAGGTTTCTCAATACTAAAATTTCCCCTCCTCGACTTCTATCCTCGACTCCCCTCCTCGAGACTTGGTGCCGCCCACAGGAGATGCGAGCG
The DNA here is from genome assembly GCF_902827175.1 of Gymnodraco acuticeps. NCBI lineage: Eukaryota > Metazoa > Chordata > Actinopteri > Perciformes > Bathydraconidae > Gymnodraco > Gymnodraco acuticeps. The sequence continues at coordinate 2,397,209 of NW_022989974.1, forward strand.
GAGGACTGAGGAGGGGAACCGAGGAGAGAGGAGTGGAAGCAGCAGGCGGTTAGAGAAATGAGAACTCCTCTCCTCTGAGCGGTCATTTTAAAGAGACGTCCATTAATGATGACAGGAGGCACAGCAGCCCTCTGTCTGATGGACAGATGTGTTCATGATGACTTATATATTTACTTTTAATTCATTCACAGTGCGGTATAATGAGACAATAACAGGCTACAGATGCGAACATATACACACACATATATTTATATAAATATATACAATTTCAGAATCAAACAAGTATGAGAGCACTCTCATAATAACGTAACACAATCAGAGACTGGATATATCCCCCCCCCTCTCTCTGGTCGCTGAAATGGGGAATTGAATTGTGCTTCTCGAACTTTTTTCAGTCATGTACCCCCTTTGAAACATTTTCTCAGCCAAGTACCCCCTGACCGACCCCGAAAATGTTTGATCGAAAAAGCCTATACAAATAATTCCAATATAGTGATGTTCCCTCAGTGTGTGATTTATTAACTCCTTTACAACAAACTAAGGATATTTTCATTTTATGCATGAAAAAAGAAAAAAAATGTAAACTGATTTTTCAAAGGAGTTTTTCAACTGAAGTAATATCTGTTTAACAAACCAATGAACAAAATGATATATTATGCAAAACTAAAATACAATACACCAATTTGACATGTTTATATGAGGTTCTAGGAATATTTTATATAAAATTGTGTTTTCTATTTAACTTATTGTACTAAGATTATTTTTGGTATTTTTTTAATTAACTTTTTTTTTGTTTTTTTTAAATCTCACGTACCCCCTGCAGTACCCCAACGTACCCCTGGGGGTCCGCGTACCCCCATTTGAGAATCACTGCTCTACGGTGAGAGATGTCTTTTTTAGCTGTTCTGTCGTCATTTCCTGCGATCTTCTTCATAAAGTCAGTCAGAATGAATGAATGGGTGTTTCTTTGACTATTTATAGGCAAATATGGGCGTTACGTGAAGCCCGCAAAAGCTGCACCGCATTTCGAGTCGATTGTGATTTATAAAGGGAAACCGGCGTAGGAAGTGCCTTACGCACATTCCTGGCCGGTACGCAATGTTTTGTGAATCGGAAAATGCCGGAAAATGTCTACCTATTTTTTGGATTTCTACTAGGTAAGCAACCTTCCCACGTGAATCCTACACATGGCGTTATAAATGAGGCCCCTGGTATCTAATCCAGATTGGGAAGTATGTTGTTACCAATTTGTTTTTACATTTTGCAGAATAAATTGACTTTTTTGCATATAAAGAGCTTTTCAGAGTGTGTTTAAAGTTGCCATTCAATGAGTCCAGCAATTTAATTTCTTCTCTACAGTTTTGCACACACAAATGATTGTGACCAAAAAATGAAATGCCATATTGAATATTTCACATCTGGTTAGGTTTAGGGTTATTGATTCCTGCAGGTGAGCTCCACTGTGCAACTGCACATTTAAAATAACAGTCATGAGTAATCGATACAAGGACTTTGTTTTTACAAAGAAGTTAGTAAATCAGGCACTTCAAGCTTGAGGTCCTTGACGAGCTATTTCAAGCCTCATCTCTTAAGAAAAAAACCCTCTCCTTCAAAGAGACTAGCAACCTCTCCACTCCTGAGTGACATATTACCAATTTTGATCATGTCTCTTTAAGGTAAGTGAAATTGAAGGCCGCTATCCACATAAGTACCATTTAATCTTAGCAGACAGAAGAAGAAGACTGAGTCTAGATTAAGTGCAAGTGGAGGATTCACGCCTGAAGTATTTTACCATCTTGATTATCCATCTACACTCCTTGTGCTTCCCAATTAAATCCTCCGCAGGTGAACTCCATCTCACTTCTAATTAAAAGTGTAAGGCATTATTTCTCATTTCATAACCCCAATTGACTCTGAACAACAAAAAAACTACGATTAAGTGGAAAAATGTTAGCTTTGTTTGCGAATGTCTACATTTTCACCTTCGCGGTTATATATTTAAATAATAATAATAACATGTAGACAGAAGTGTACCATAACACTTCTCAGAGCATTTCTTTTGCTGTTTTCAAACTAACAGCTGTAATTGTTCACTTTCCCTGTGTCTGCTCTAAACTCTTCTGTGTATCTATTGTAACAGAGATGCTTAGAGGTCAAAGATCCATGACATGGGATCTTACTGCAAACCGCCTTTATATTCTGAAACAGCAGGGTGAGGTTCTGACTGTGCCGTTTAAATCTGCTCGCTGTTTTTATGCTCAGTTAAAACTGGGTTTGAAATCTCATTCAATAATACTACTTTCTCAATAAAAGCTGCATAGCCTACTGGTGAAATAACAGTCCAGAATGACGTTACAAGCAGCCTGTTTACACTTGGGCAGGAAGTATCACATGAATAAGAGCCATTCTCACCCTGCAAGTGGCTCTACTAAACAGGCCCTATTATGCTTTTTGGGGGTTTCCCTTTACTGTAATGTGTTATATAGGTTTTTGTTCATGTAAATGGTCTGCAAAGGCTTAAATCCCAATGTCCCCTTAAGAGGGAGTTTCTCTCATCACCTGCCTGAAACAACTCCATTGGATTCCTTGGTTTGCTTCTGTTAAAGTTCACCTATTATGCAAAATCCACTTTATCATGTATTTTATACATAAACATGTGTCCCCTCTGTGTGAAGAGATTCTGAAAGTTTCAGTAAAAAAAAATGTGCTCACTTTTTGTCCTGATCCATTTATATAAAAACCTGTCACTTTATGATGTCATAACGATTTTTTGGCTCGTGTAACCATTAGCCAATCACCAACCAAGGTAACCCCCCCCACCTTATCACCTGAATCTCCTCCTAGAGCACCATTGTGTTCTTTTTAACCAAATATCTCGCAGAGGGGCGTGGGGAGTGGCTCCTTATTTTCATCTAAAGTAACAGACACAGAATCAGCACTTTGGAAACAGGGCTGAAACAGAGGGGATTATGGGATGCTACAATGCACGATCTGTTTGGTATTTCGAGACATGTTTTGTATATATCTGAGACCTATAATATATTGATGAAAAACAGTATAGTAGGGGACCTTTAAATAAGGACATCACTATGTAACACTCACGCTTCTATTGGCCAGTGCTCCAACTCATTGTACGGTATAGGAGCGGGATATTTCCGACACATCTTTAACACTAGAACCGCCAACGGGTACATTTTACCCGCAGCTGTTTCTTGATTGTATGTAACTTTTTTTCAATAAAATATTCAAGTCTCCCAGTCTGTGACTTTTCCTGAAAGTGTGTTATATAGCACCCTCTGTTGTTAAAAATTGTCAATATGAAGTCAGATTGAAAAAATGGCCAAAAAAATTGCCATTTATACCCATCAGCGCCAGCGGGTAATATTGACCTTATAGAAAATGCAGTGATTCTCGCGCGTAAGTATAAACATGACGTGTTGCTATAGCAATGCCTGTTGTTTACTGCTGTTCCTCATAGATAGAGAGATCGAGAGATAGATAGAGAGAGAGATAGAGAGACACTTTTAGCGATATTTTATACTTCATGCTATCTGCACATCACTGTGCGATTCAAACTCACTGTTAACCCTGTGTTCTAGTATGATAAATAAAAGAACATTGTACCTTGAAAATCAATGCATTCTAATACATTTGACCCGTTGGCGGTTTTAGGTATACAGCGACCCCTGGCGGTTCTAGTGTTAAGCAGTTGACCAATCACAACAGAGCCGGCAAGCTAACCAATCAGAGCAGACTGGGCTCTTGTTTCAGACAGAGGGTGAACATATTTGCATAAATACATTTACATAAAAAAAGCACTTTAAACATTAAAGCATGTGAACATGTCACACAAAATGAGCATAATAGGGCCCCTTTAAACTTCCAAGGATGTGACAGCAACATTTCCAGGTATAATTTAGATAAGCTTGACTAAATATCTAAGTCTCAAAGCCTCCCTACATTGTGGGGCTGTGCAGTCAGCTTAGGCTGCATACTTTTAAATTATTGCTAGTGTGGTATACATCTGCATTTGTAACAAGCACAAAATCGACACAATGCATGCATACATAACGCACTTCATCGTACATAATTGGAACTCAGATAATCTGTAAGTAGAACACAGCAGTTTAACATCCTGTTGGCTGTAGCTTTGTATCTTTTGTCTTTCAAAATGAATTTATTCTGCATATTAATTCTATATACAAATATTTAGTTTTTTTCACAAACTGCTGCTTAGATTCCTTGAACTTGTTTCATTCTATTTACAGAAGCGTGTGCGGAGCTTTATAAATCAGAAATATATGAAACTCATGAGTCTTAGAAATATTTTGTGACCCCATCTGTAACCCCACCTGACTCCAAAGCTGAAACTCTGCTCTGCTGCGTCTCCAGCCAAACTGTGAGCCATGTGTATTGTTACATTGGTAGTCAGCACTCTGATGTTTGGGCCAAAATAACAGATGCCCATGTTGACGAGGCTGGAGCTGTCACAATTCCGCTCACCTCTGTGACTGTTGGCACGGCGAACCACACTTCTCAATCTGCCTCTCCTTCACCGACTCAAATTAACAGTTGGATTCCCGCATAATTAAAAGTTATTACAGTAATATTTCCATTCTGCTGTATGGTAAATAGTGGCTGCTAATATAAAAAAGAAGCTGATCCCATAAAGCGTCATCAGGGACTCTAATGAGTTGGATTGCAGCCAAGGATATTTTCCCCCATTTGACGCTGTTTCAGCATAGGAGCTTTTAATGAGTGTCATAATTATGCACCCCAAACATAATCTTGAAATGATATACAGAAATGTCGAGGTGGGGAGGGGGTTTTCTTTTCTCCGGCAGCTGCTGCAAGGCTGAATGTGAAGTCCCAAGATCATGATATTAGGGAAATGTATTTTCTTTGGGAAAACATTCATTTCACTCTGTCTAGCAATGATTTAGATCTAGGACTAAGAGCTTTCATTCATTAATATCATATTATGACACAGTGAGAAACGATAACAAAATCAAACTTAGATCTCTCATTAATATATATGAATAGATTGTCTTGTTATGCATAAACCATGAATTAGCTAATTAAGAAAATTACTTTAGAGGTTGAAAAGTGAAGGTGGCACCTGTGAATGTGCAGAAACAGCAGATTAATATGGATGATAGATGGGGACTGGAAACACCGACAGCACGGAGACTAAGGCTCAATTCCAAACTGCCCCCTACACACTACCCCCCACTTCACCTGCTGCTCTACCTGACCGGACTCAGCGCTGTGTGTGTCCTACATGAAAAATGGTCTTTACCAATAGTTCCGTGGAAACATTTACTGTAAACTGCACAATAAGAGACATTTAATATCGACATACAGATGATTAACAACTTCATGTTACCTTGTTTTGTTATTAACTCAGGATCATATACCCATCTAGAAAACGGTAAATGTGTGCATTTTATTATAACGTGTATATTTACAGGGACTGTTACAAAAACCAAGCAGCTTATAAACATCAGATTTTAAAATGGAACAAAGTTTACAAAAAATAAATGCCATTAAAGGTTTTATTTTTGTATTTTTAATCCAAGAGATGAAACCGTTGTTAGGAAAAGTCACGGCATTTGCTGTTTCTGCCAGAGAGGGGAGTTTGTTCCAAAGATTGCTGCTGTATTTACATCCTCCATCTGAAAGGAGGGAGCCTCGTTCAGCTGCGAGTGTCACTACAGACGAGTTCGCTCCATCACGGAGGGGGAGTGGGTAGGGTGTGATTTGGAATTGGGCTTAAAGCTTGCTTCTCTCACTCGTCCCTGACTTTTTTCCTCTATTATTTAGGCTGCTTACAGAGCGGAGCAACCGTACCAGAAACCCAAGTGTGTAAGGAATGAATGTCATGTTGTTTTATCAACTTGTAGATTAGAAAGCTCTGATTTAACCAAATCTATCAACAAACAACCTTTACACAGTTTGAATTTAACTGTTCTCTCCTGCTCTGCAGTCGGCAGTAAGCTTTGTGGGAGTTGGAGCTTTATGTCAGTCGGTAAACTTTAATTAGTTTTTGCAAATGACTAAAGTGAATATAAGCACAGCCTTGATAACGCAGACAAACATCAACCGTCTGATATCTTAATTGCTACCATCATCTGTGACATTGAAGTCCCAGAAAACATGTCTTTCTCATTAGTTTCTTACCATGAACACAATTATTTTTGTTTTTTGTGCCTTTTCCAAATCTACGAAATTCAGGATTAAACAACATTTGAATCAGAATCTGATGGTGTTTGTCTTTACGTTTTTTTAAACACTTAATAAATAAGAGTGGACACTTTTTAATTGGACAGCCCTTACGCTTTTTAATTGATAGATACTGCACATATGGTAACTCTTATTTTACATCTTAATTTGTGGCCCTGTATGCACCATTATACTCCAAAGCAAATTCTTTGTATGGTAATAAACCTGTTTCGGAATATATTTAACGTTGGTTCTTATTTCTGGTAATTATTATAGAGTACTACTTTAACTGCCTATAATCAGTATTTATATAATAACAAATGCATGTAGAGCTCTGAATGACTTTTTAATATCTTTAACTTCTTTCCTGCCATTTTCAGTTGGAAAAAGTTGAGTAATGCGATTCAGAGAGAAATACTTGGATAAAAGCTCTTTGGTAATTCCTGTATGACTGGTAAACAAATCCATGCAGTACAGGTTTTTTGTTTTGTTTTAATTTATCTCTGCAAAAGGGATTTCAACAAAGTAATTTTGCAATATAAAGACTTGCAGTTGTTCCTCCAAGAGATTCAAAGTAGTTCCCTTGCATGCGTACAGTCGATGCAATTAGATATGAGTTTGATTCTTGCTGTAATTGTTTATTGTTAAATGAAAAACAAACCCACGGAGGAGAATTTACTTGATATACTGTAAAGTGAAACATTGATCTGTTCGCTAATGTATACTTCTTCAGAGGGGGTACGGAGCCAGGCGATATCTCAGTCTCTTTCAAGCTGTTGAAGTTAAAAATTGCATTTCTCACCTCATCCTGTGAAGAGGTGTTGTTCACGGTGGAGAGGAGAACGGGGTGTCTGTTATGCCAGCAGTGAGGAGGTGTGTGCAGCATTTATGGAAATAAGCGTTAATAATAAAAACTCTCAGTGATAATGAAGGATATCGGTGTGTGTTGTAGGTAAATAGAGCGTATAATGAATATTGTCTTTTCATAAGAGATATTGTGAATGGGGGAAATAGAGTAATCTATTGGGAACAGAAAAGTCTAAAGTCATGCTAGTCACCTCTGTGAGTCGGTACTTGCTAATGTTTAGCTGGTGTCATGTTTATGTTGGCTACAGTCAAATATTTTTTAGCTTATGTAGGTTTCTGACTGAGCAAAATTACCCAGATATATTACGTGGCAGCCATCTTATCCGTGTGTACTGTGCTGTGTATACTGCACTGTATGAGTGATGAGTAAAAGTTGGTTTGATTCGTATCTTCTGTATTTATGATACAATTATACTATTTCTCTCAATGCTCTACATCTTAAAAGGCATCCTGGTCCATTCTTTGCAAAGGAAAGGAGAAAACGCTGGCCCACAATTCCTTGCAGCAGCATCATAAAAAACAAAGCAGCATTTGGCGGTCAATAACATCTGCCCCCGCTGATGGAAATATTAGTAGTTTGGGAGGTATTAGGTCATAAACTAAACAATCAGACTAGAAAGGAAACGATATAGGATTTTATCGTCAATCGTGATAAAAACACTCAAAGTAATTTTGATTGAGGTACATTTCCATTATAGGGATGATTGTGAAAATTCCCACATGAGTAACTTCAAAAAGTTTTCAAATCACTATCATCCATAGCTAACTGGATTTAAACTCCCACTTGTGGTGACCACCTATTAATACACTGGGACATAATTCATACATGGAACTACAGTTGGGGCTATTGTTCCCACACGGACATGTTATGTGTTTACTATATATGTTGTGTGCCCTCCTGACTTCGCTCTCTTGTCGACCCGGGCTGCGACCCGACAACATGTCCTTTGCAGCTTGTGAATAAATCACTATTCTTGCACCTTCCTTGCACCGCCTCTGACTCCATATCTCTCGGCACTACACTGGTGACCCTGATACGTCTTGAGAAGTTTCCGGGACGGAGCCGAACACGGCAAAAGGAACTCGAGTTCCTTTCTCGAAATGCCGGGGTTTGATTGGAGACGTCCGTGGCTGCCACCGGCGCGCGGACGGAGGCTCGGTGCGCGCTCCGAAGAAGGCTGGAGACGTTGCTCGCCGTTCCCGCATCGGCTTTCTATCCAACGGGGGGACGATGCACGACCTGCTGGGTCGACCAGCAACCCCATTGCTACCTCGTGGGTTTGTTCTTCGGGGCACGTCCCGGCTGCTAACCACGTGGGGATAACGACGGCTGGCAGCTAGCGGCTAACCACGTGGGGCTAACGACGGCTAGTGCTAACGGCTATCAGCCCTTTTGAGTTTTTTTTTCTTTTTCTTTTTTTTCTTTTCTTCTGGTGCCGGAGAGGAGATTCGACCAGCCGGTTGACCTCATGTGGACACTCTCACATTTTTCACCACCTCCACGGTGGTTCCAGACGCCACTCACGTTTTCATCGACGCCTGGGTGGTGCACTCCTGGACCCCGTCTCGCCTCGACGGTTTTGGACGTCGCCCATGCTGCCATCGGCCCGTGGGTGGCGCGCTCCGGAGCATGTCTGGCCTCTCCTGCCTTCCGGGGATATCCAGACGCCACTCACGTTCATCGGCGCCTGGGTGGCGCACTCCTGGACCCCCTCTCGCCTCGACAGTTCCGGACGTCGCCCATGCTCCATCGGCCCATGGGTGGCGCGCTCCGGGACCCTGTCTGGCCTCTCCTGCTTCCCGGGGATGCCTCAGAGCCTGCTGAGGACTTCATGCCCGCCGCCGCGGCACGTCTGCCTGCGGCCGGGTTGCTCTCCTGCCTTCCGGGGATATCCAGACGCCACTCACGTTCATCGGCGCCTGGGTCGCGCACTCCTGGACCCCCTCTCGCCTCGACAGTTCCGGACGTCGCCCATGCTCCATCGGCCCATGGGTAGCGCGCTCCGGGACCCTGTCTGGCCTCTCCTGCTTCCCGGGGATGCCTCAGCGCCTGCTGAGGACTTCATGCCCGCCGCCGCGGCACGTCTGCCTGCGGCCGGGTTTGCTCTCCTGCTTCCCGGGGATGCCTCGACGCCTGCCGAGGACTTCGTGTCCGCCGCCGTTGCACGTCTGCCTGCGGCCGGGTTGCGCTCCTTCCTCCCAGGGGGACTGCTCCTCTCTTCCGGGGATACCTCGACGCCTGCCGAGGACTTCGTGCCCGCCGCCGTTGTGCGTCTGCCTGCGGCCGGGTTGCGCTCTTTCCTGCTGGATTCTCCGCGACACCTACTGCGGCCCCCTTACGACGGCCCGCCCCCGGTGTGGGTGCCCTCGCCCTCGTTAGGGCCCCTGCCCTCTCCTGCGGCCCCCTTTCGTGGCCCGTTCCATGGCTCGGTCCTCACCTGCGGCCCCACCCTCCTCGGCCCCTGTGGTGCTTCCTCCACGGACGCGAGGATTTTTTTTGCCATTTTTGAATTCTGGGGGGGGCTTGTGTGGTGACCACCTATTAATACACTGGGACATAATTCATACATGGAACTACAGTTGGGGCTATTGTTCCCACACGGACATGTTATGTGTTTACTATATATGTTGTGTGCCCTCCTGACTTCACTCTCTTGTCGACCCGGGCTGCGACCCGACAACATGTCCTTTGCAGCTTGTGAATACATCACTATTCTTGCACCTTCCTTGCACCGCCTCTGACTCCATATCTCTCGGCACTACACACTGTACATTTTACACTTACTCTCAATCTAATATTGAATAATCCATTTCTTGCATAATAATATCCTACATTATATTTGTTACTGGAAAGTTGTATTTCCACATGTATATTTTCCACATCCACGTATATATATATATATATTCTTTTAACTTTTTAATGCTATTTTATATCTATTTCAGAAATATTTTGGACTGTTTATTTCTTGCTTCTTAATTTCTCTTATTTACATTGCCTTGTTCTTTATGCTGCCAAATTGGGATCAATAAAGTACCTATCTATCTATCTATCTATCTATCTATCATGGTGGAACGTTTTAAAATAAAGGTATTATCATGTAAGAAAAAACCCACTTACAATGTTGTTGTTCTTTTCTTATGCAGGGGGACGTTATGATTTATGATTGCCATATTTAAGATGGTTACATTGATCGTTTCTCACTCAAAAGATAATAATAAATGGATGGCAGGGCCTTTGCTTCGAATCATTGTACAGCTCTAAGTTTTGTTTTTCAAATCAGGTGAAGAATGTGAAGCCACTTTAATAAGTGGATTTAAGGGTTGGAAGGTCAGTTCTCAATTTTTTATTATTTCCAAAACATTAATTAAACGTTGCCACTTGTGAGATCAAACCAGTATAATACCACACAATCTGTTAGTGAAGGGCAAGCTCCGGTATTAAAAAGGGAAGCTCAACTGATTAGTGTAACAGAAAAGGTGCCTGCTGGTGTGGAGAGCAGACTTTATTTACTGAGTCTTAGTCTGACCATCTACCTGGAAAGCAACACAACCAAAAATGTATTCTGCTGCTTCCATAATTCAGGTAGTTATGTGGCAAGATGTGCATTATTGGTATGTGTAGGGGTATTTGAACTGGTAGACTATATAGGCATGCAAAAGGAAGTAAACCCAGATTTGCATTTGTTTCTATTTCATATGTATCTTTAGCATAACCGGTTCAATCGAGGTGATATAAATCTTGACCAGGTTTTACTTATTTCTATTTTTTAGCAGTAGCAATTGTCATAGAGTGGGCTGTTTATATTTCAGAATTGCACCCATTAGAAAATGTTCACGGTTAAGAAGCAAACACAGCTTATTTATAGCAGCGTATTTATTCCCTAAAAACCTGCAGATGTAAATACCATGATATTCTCTTTGTAATTCTAAGTATTTATGACAGCAGTCACACGGTGTGCATGTGTTTGTGTGTGTGTTTGTGTATGTGTTTGTGTACAGCCTGGGTGAAAGGTACACAGAGTGTCAACTGCAATTGTAATCATTCATCTGTTGAGCAAAAACTGGCAGTTTCAACGTCTCAATGTTTAATTCATTAACTAAACTGTTGACAGATTATGTGATAGACGTGTATGTTCTTGACAACGTTATCAGAACTTCGAAACTTGTATTTTTCGTGTTGCTTTAAATAAGCTCTGCAAGAGGGAGAAACCATATCACTATTCCACAAGTTGATGTGGAGATCGAGAAGTGGAGCTCTGTAGGCTGGGATTTTATGATAAAAGGAGAATGGGAAGTTTTGTAAAGATTCTCAAACTTTTTAGGACTTGGACCATTTATATCTGCGTGAATTTTTAAAATCTTCAGGAACAAAAAGGTATCAGAGTTTCGAAATCGTTATCACTTAATATGCATGTCAGATACAGGAACAAGTGTGTGTGTGTATATCTGTGTGTGCGGGGTAGAAAATAAAACTTCATCCAACTCTTTTCCTGGTGTGGGTGTACAAATCTGTTTTTCCTGGGTTAAGTGGAATACATTAGCATTTCCTGTATACGAGGAGCCACTTATTATTGATGTGTTCTAACAATATGTAGTGAGAAACTAGAAAATACATGCTGGAGCCTTTATGCATCTGCATACATTTATCTCCGCAAATCTATTTCCCTGTAGAGTTCGATCTCTCTGTGAACTTTTTTTGGCCCCAGCCTGATATGTGAATGTATCTGCTTTCACTAAAAATGTTGATTAAATATGTGTCTAACGCATTTATCACAAGTTACTTGTTCCTAATCCTGGTTCATAGAGTTGATACGTTTAAATTATTGATGATATATTGAAGCAGGGCAGGGGAAAATAAAAACATATTATTTTCCTGTTTAGAAAGCGGACCTGAGAGCTGGAGGAAGCTAAAAAATAAGCAACACCTGGGAGTGGGAGAAGAGGAGATCACGCTCGACTAATATTTGGTTTGGCATCTCTTGAGTTTAAGTATTTTGTTGTGACTGGATTTTGATCTTTTTGCTCTGTGTTGTGCTGATGAAAATGTTTGTCAAATATAGACATTTTAATTTGATGAAAAAGTGTTTGATTTTGTAAATTCTGTAGCTAGGTCACCGGGCAGAAGCTCCATCTGTTTAGAAATGAGTCTTCTTATTTTGATAGATACATATTTTACATATATTTCTGTCCGCCACCCACATTACATGTTGTACTTGTGGGATAAAACCAACGCTACAATAGGTTTAATTGAAGAATGTGAATCCTCTAACTGAAACAACTCTAAAAACCCTTAAATATGAACTTCAGACACAGACTCCAACCATCATCATCTGCAACACGGGCTGCAACTGTTAGTTAAGTTCAGCAAAGAGGATCATATTTTTATTTTATTCCTATATTGTCATGTCCCCTTCTCTGGTTAAAGTTATATTACTTTTATTTAGCTCTACACTGACTGAATCATTTTGGTAATTCATTCCAATTTGTTGATAAAATGCTTCAAGTAAAATCGATAGAAACGTTGATGTGATGTCCCATGCTGGTTTTTGTAATTGAGTGCTGCATAAAAGAAAACACATTATTTATTTCAGATTAACAAGCACTTTTACTTGTAACTTTGGAGAGAATAAAAAGCACATTAAAAAGACCAATTGCATACTGTATTCATCGTTGCCCAGGAAGTTAAAAGCAAAGGTATGACATGGGGGAAATAAGCTAATTTGTAAAAACCTATGTTTGTATTTTCCGTGAAAGATGCGGGGGGGTGCAAGCACAGCATTTTATACCACATTTTAATCAGCACAGCTTGAAAAGGTCTAGTCAAACAGAATAAAACGTATATCTCATCCAGGCAAATCCCCTCCAGCTCCACTGCCCATATATGAGTGCCGTTGAGAAAAGCCGGATACATTTTCTCTCTGACACAAGATGTCCGGGAGGAAAATGTAATTACTTTCCCTTATTAGATGCACAATTTTATTCAGCAACACTTTGTAGAATGAAGCACGCTCTTTCTCTGTGTTCCTTCTGTTCCTGTTTCTCTGTTATCACACGAGGTCTTTTGCTCAGAGTACTGCGTATCATCTCAAATCTACCAGTGTTTTCCCTTTTTCTCCTTATTTCGTCCTAGCCCCAGGCAAAAGCTCTATCATGGATTCAAAGTCTCATCTTCCTCGCAGTGTTTTAATTGTTGAGTCTACTGGTTCTCATTTTAGCCGTAAATGCCAAACTCTACTTCTTAGCTATGCAATGCTAACCTTAATTCACAACATTCACCTTAGACTTGAATGTAAAAGTTATTAGAATTGTGTACCATGATTGGAGGAATTAATGTTTAAACAAGCAAGCCAAAATAAACCCAAACTTTTTCCACTTCCTTTCTGCGTCTTTCATCCACAACCTCGATAACTTCTGTCTCTTCCTCAGGTCGCTGTGGTACACCTGTCCACGTGACGTTGTAAGTGGCTGGGACCAGCTCTTCCTGCCATGCTGGTCCACAGCGCTGACCTTCAAGGTTGACAGGAAGGATGACAGGACGGGGCTGTTTTGGGCTGACCCCTGACTAGCGCTCGGTTGAGTAACGGCAGGGCTCTCACTGCCACCAGAGCCAATTAAGATCCAGGCATGCGGCTGCACACCACAGACCAGAAACTTCCACAGGGTGAGCTGCTGCCCCCTAATCTCTTAATACCTCCACTGCACCTGCAAGGTGACCCGACGCCACCGCAAGACGAAATGCACTTACTGTACACTCACTATAGGGAAAGTGAAACCATGTACTGCAGTCACAATAAGTGCTGTGGAGGCACTTATGAGCATAAAGACAGAATGATGAGATTGCACTGGTGGTGGTGAAGCCACTTACTGTACATGCAGCATGCAGTACTCGGAAAGATGACACCATATTCGTGAAACGACAAATTCTTGAGATGACAGAGATGGCAGAGATGACACGTCTGAGGTTAAAATGATCTCAAGTTACAAGAAAAAGTGCTGGAAAACTTTCAGAGTGATAAATCTGCCTGAGTGATTGGCACCATCAGGGTCACTCCACATTGACATTTTGATGAAAGTTGCCCCGTCGGAAAATAAATCTGACTCATAAGAGAAGAATGCCACATATATTTGCAGGCTTTTGTCACAGATCACTGACCGCTGACGGCCAAAACACAATACAATGAATCCGTCAGAATATTTCTCATTTCCCTCTAAATCATTCTGTTTTTCATGCATCTGCCTGAATGATAACTGCGGCATATGTGTCAGTATGAAGGAGCTTCTCCACTCCAGTGGTCCACGAAAATGGATGACTATTATCAGGCGAAACGTCAAAGGTAGCAAGTATTCAAACACACCATATGCATCCAATCTTGATTTGAGCTAAAGGATTCACTTTGAAGATACACTGAGAGGCCTATTTGTATTTCCTATTTTCACACTCTCTCATTGGAGATACAAGTCATTCAGAAGAGCAATATGTGCTTTGTAAACATATCACTCTTTGACAAGATTGGAGGTTGAAGGCGTTTTGCACTCAGAAGAATAAACTGAAACTGATAAACAAATCAAGTTCAGCTCTAAGACAGGCTGAAAAGCAATTTTTGATATCCCAAAAGTAAAACATCCAATGCACTTTAAGGGGGTCCTTGTAAAGCCAGAGAGGGAAAATATGTCTCCCATGGCACTGTACATGTAGGGCAGCTAAGACCTCTTTATGTAGCTTTTTGTGCTTCAGCTTCACAGGCCCAAGCCCCTAATTTTAAATGTTTCTAATTTATTGTGTTTTTTATACAATATGAATATTCAGCCAATATTAAATATTCAGTCTGATTCTCCTGGTGGTTTGTTATACGCCTGCTTTGTGTTTTATTCTAAGAATATATTTGTTTACAAACTCTCAGGATACCAACCACGGGAAATAAAAGGAACATTAGAGGGACATTTGGTTATAAATTACTACATTTTCCCTAACAGTGCCTCAAAATTGATGTTAATTACCTAATGGATTTCAGAAAAATAAAATAACAGCATTAAGAATCCGTGTATCTACCGTCCAATTGTTTTTCTTTATTAAACACGTAAACGGAAGAGCGTCTGAGAGGCGTTTTTGCTTTTTACCTTTTTACCTTAAATGGTCAAATGGTCCTTGGAGCGAGGGGCGGGGCGAAACTCACGGAAGTGATTTCAAAACAAAAGCACTCGTTTGCTAAAATCACACTTTGAATCACTACAGTATCCTGCTGAAGGACCGGTGATTATTATAAACAAGGGGAATTTAGCGATCACAACGAAAACGGCCAAGACCATAGCCGCGGGAAGTAGGGGTGCTGGGGGTGCTGCAGCACCCCCTGTTGGCGAGTGGTGTACTTTTGAAAAACTGAGTGACCACCTAAATAAAAATTATTAAACTACATAAAATAGTTATGATTTTACTTTAAATAAAATTAGCTGTATACAGTAGCATATAATAGTCATAGTATATATTTGTATATATCAGGTGGCTTGAATTTATTTTCCAAATAAGTAAAATCCGAGTCATCTAGGTCGTAGGTCTTGGGAGAGTGACGTAATTGACGCGACACACACACTGCAGACTGCAGAGTGACAACTTTCTAGAATGGCGCAAAAAAGGATTTTGGATTTTTTTTCTCCAACAAACAACCCAATAAAAAGAGTGGAGTGGACCACCTCCTCAGCCCACCACCTCTACAACTAGAGTAATATATATAAATTATCCATTATCTCATTACATTTGCCCATATTTTAACACATTTCAGGAACCGAAATCTGAACTTTGGATAAAGCCAGGTTCAAAATTCTCGTTTCATTTTGTAGTCATATTAGCATCTAAGGCTTTTACAGAAGGGATTTTGGATATCTCTCTTTATCACTCCATAAATCAGAAAATATTGTCAACAGCCCTATAATATCAATTTTCGCCATGTTTCTAGGTATACAATCTTATATAATTCAGGCTATGAATGATATATGAACAAACCCTTCTGTAAAAGCCTTCATAATATTGATAGGAATATAACTGGAAGGTTTGGTGTATGTAAGTGCAACTGAAGTGGAAATTTCGGACTCAGAGTAGGAGAAAAAACTCATTTTGAGAAAATGACCTTTAAAGTTTTAGTGAGGCGCTAGCTAAACCCTCCTGTTCTTTGGATGACAGCTTGCGCATCGACGCACTCCGTGAAGGTATTTCATGTTCGGGGTCATTTGTGTTTTGTATAACCTTGCTTCGTGCAAGTGACAATTGTTGTTGTCTTCTCTGTGAACGTTTTTTTCGCCGTTCCTTTGCCATTTTGAGATTTAAATTTCTAGCGGAAAGCTAACCAGGAAGTGTTTTAGCACATCACGTGACGCATCTGAACGAATCACGTTGTCAGAAGTTGACACGAGCCAATGAGATTTCGTTTCTTGGTTTAAAAAAGACCCTTTTGTGCTTTCACGATTGGTTGCTGATACAAAGGAAATGACCATATTTGGATCCGATGAGATCATTGTGCAGGAGAGACGGAGCTTTTCCAACGATGACATGGTGCAAACAGCGGTCGCGGTACTTTATGTTACGTTAGAAATGCTAACTTTTGGTGAATTTAGGAGAAATATACAGATTCAAATAGACCAACTATAGTAAAATGAACACTTAAATGTGTATTTTGTACGTTTTCCTTCCAAAAGCCTGAAAGAAAACATGTTATGGAATCAAAATAGCACAACATCTCAAAATTGACCAGTGCATGAAAAACGATGTTTTTGCCTGCCGTGTCTCGCCTTTAACAAACAATTTATGCGGCTCGTATCGCTGACAGCCGGGCCCGGCACCGCCTTTTTTTAAAAAATGTAAACGGCTCCATCCCCACTTTTGGCAGCACCCCCTGAGCAAAATGACTTCCCGCGGCTACGGCCAAGACACATATTGAGCCCAGAAAATGGATGTTATTAAGGGCTGTAAATATAATAAGCCTATGTCTAAAATGGACAACATTGTTAGGAGATTTAAACTATATAGCGATTCTGCACTGTGGTCACTCCGCCGTCTCTCGCGGTTTTTTTTTTTCTTCAAATCAGCTGCTCTTCATTCCTGCTATATTTGACAAGTGATACAAATATGTTTTACCACAAGTTCTTAAGGAAACTGACACTGTTGGACTCGGTTCTAGTTTGACTTCTACCAGAAATAAAATGAAGTACTTTTGCTGTGTACTTTGTGAGTAATTATTTCACACACACATACGGGGATTGGGCCGAGGGCGACACCGTACTTCCGGTATCCGCCGTTTTACGCGAGGTGCAAGCAGCCGTACACCGTCTAGGTGTTGCTAAGCTTCCTGTACTGAATATCATAGTCTATTGCCTTAATCAATATCTAGTCAACTCTAAAATACCACATATATGCAATGGCATGATAATATTATTGTGACAAGTGGGGTATTCACCTGGTGTTTCCAGAAATTAGACGTAGATACAGCCAAAATCGACGAAGGCCACTGTCGTTTTTCCATACATCTGCAGGCAGTCTGTAAGGGCAATCCGACAACCCACACAGCTCTAGTTTACGCTGGTAACGACCTAAAGCACACCCCTCAAGTCCAGAGATGTAATCCGAAGACATGCAGCTGTTTATATTTACACTTCCAGGATATTAACACCTCCAGGAAAATGGCGTATTTATATATATATATATGGCGCGTGTTGCATTGTGGGTAGCTCGTGACGTCACTGTGTGTGAAAGAATCCTCTGTCAGAGTCCCCTCCATAGTGCATGTTTTTCTGCTATCTTTGATGAGTGATACAAATATAATTTTACCATTAGTTCTTAATGAAATTGATACTGTTTGACTTTGTATTAGCCTACTACTTACAATACATTGAACTAGTACTTTTACTGTGTATTGTTTGAGGAATACTCTGCCATGTCATGTTTCTCTGCTATTTTGAATAAGCGTTAAAAAAACCTTTCTTCATGAGACTGATATTGTTGGACAGAGTATTTTAAGAGGATGGTAGACTGCACAATGACACACTCTGTCACTCTTGTTGGCCTCTTATGATGCTGCTGTCTTTTAATATATGATTATTTCTCAGCCGCTAGTTCGTCACAGATTCTTCAGTCTCATCAGCCTCATCCTTCCATCAGTCCCAGTCAACGCCTCCAGCACACTTCCAGTGTCTGACTCCATATGATATTGTCCTGATGCTGTAAGGGTGATGCCCCATGATCACACAGTGCCAAGGACCTCATAATATGTATGTCATTAATGTTACATCACCCATTATAACAATTTGAACAGCCCTGTCTTTAAGTATAATACAATGTAAAGTCCTTTTCCTGCACCATTTTAAGGCTTCAAAACAGGCATTTATACTGTATATGTTTGGAGAAATGACACAATCAATGGCCCAGAATTGTACTTTATAAACTCTGAATCCTGTGGTGCTTGAAGAATTACACACTGGTTAAGCCGGCCAGGTTATATATATATGCAGGGCTGCACATAACTGGTGCGCTGGTGCGCATGCGCACCCGCCGCGAAAAAAGGAGCACCGGATCATTTGAAAAAAGGCGCATTTGCGCACCAACATTGAGAGAGAGAGATATTTGCGAGTTGCATATTAACTGGTAAGATAGCAGGGTTTCCCACACATAGACTTTACCTGGGCGGGCCACCCAGGTATATTAACGGCCGCCAAAGTATAATTCGTAAGCCGTTTAGGTTTGATTTTTTTAATCCGTCCGCGAGCACGACGGCATCTGTCGATCCCTCACTCTACCCCCTCGCTATCGTGTGAAGGGTCTGCTTTATGCACTCCGCACAGTAACCCTGCTGCGAGGCTCCGGTGAACAGTCCATGAGCGTGCTCACTAGCGCAACTCCCCCCCCCCCCCGTTTATAAAGTCAAGTACCCCTCAAAAGGTCCGGTTTATTTCATTTTAAGGATGCGCACCAAGCACCATCTCCAGGTGCTCCTTTGAGAACCAGGGCAAAAAGGTTGTGTGCACCCCTGTATATATGCCTTTTTTGGAGCCCTTTTTTGCAATATTTATTAAAATGTCAGTAGTTATTTAAACAAACCACTATCTGAGGATAACACAAACAACCATAAAACACCCTTTACTAGAGAAATTGAAGCCCATGAAGAATTTATCCTTTCACAAATCTTTTCAACTGCTGTAAGTTAGGGCACTATCTGTGCAGAACATTTGAAATATTCTTCATTTGCAGTATTCTTTTTAAAAAGTGTTCAGAAAGACTGCATCGATTATATATGTATATATATATATATATATATATATATATATATATATATATATATAATATCAATATTTTTATTAACTAACCAAAGTCAATTTAAATAGCGGGCAAACATGGGTTAATTGCCATGCATGTGGTGTTTGATATAGTTTACATTTCATTTCAACTATTTTAAGCAGAAAAGCGTATATTGACCAAACCTTTTTTAATAGTTTACTATAATTTAGAAAGGTTTTTGTGAGAAATCATTTCAAAAGTAAACTTATTTTTCATTTTATATTTAAATTTGAAATGTTTGCACACAACATTATTAATTTATACATTTTTATCCATTTTTTAAAATTATGAATCCATTTATCTTATTGTATTTCCTTGAGGCTGGGGAAGATATCATGTAGTTCAACATGCAAATGTTCTAATGCAAGTAATAAGTATAACATGGAAAAGGAAATAAAATACGTTTCATAGGAGGATGTGGATTTATTTTCTCTCACCTTGTAATTACACAATCAAACAATCTATAATTTAGATATGGCCTTCACTCACAAAAAAACATTTTGTTGAATTGGACACATTTTTCAAAGCTCTATTGACTGACCCAGTCATAATGACTGGGACTGATGGAAGAATCTGAGAGGAATGAACTTGGAGCAGAGAAATAATAATATTTTAAAAGACAGCAGCTTCATAAGAGGCCAACTAGAGTGACAGAGTGTGTCAGTGTGCTGAAGGATAGACCAGCTATCCAGGCCAGTCTCTATAGACTTTCCAAGGGGTAAAAATGCTGCTGCCGGAGTACTGACTGGAAGTATTGCTGATATTATGTCCACCATATCCTCTTAAAATACTCTGTCCAACAATATCAGTCTCATGAAGAAAGGTTTTTTAACGCTTATTCAAAATAGCAGAGAAACATGCATTCTTGTTCTCATGAGGGGACATTGACAGAGGATTGTTGGAAAAGTACACAGTAAGTACTTCATAGTACTTGTGGGGTAGTTGAGTCCAACGGGATCAATCTCACGAAGAACTAATGGCAATAAAAAAGAATTCCCTCATCAAACTTGGCAGAAGTGGCTTGATTTTGTCTTCAGCAGGGGACTTTGACAGAGTATTCCTCAAACAATACACAGTAAAAGTACTTCAATGTATTGTAAGTAGTAGGCTAATACAAAGTCAAACAGTATCAATTTCATTAAGAACTAATGGTAACATTATATTTGTATCACTCATCAAAGATAGCAGAAAAACATGCATTATGTAGGCTAAGGAGGGGACTCTGACAGAGGATTACTCACAAAGTACACAGTAAAAGTACTTTATTTCTGGTAGAAGTCAAACTAGAACCGAGTCCAACAGTATTAGTTTCCTTAAGAACTTGTGGTAACAAATATTTGTGTCACTCGTCAAATATAGCAGGAATAATGAAGAGCAGCGGATTTGAAAAAACAAACTCGAGAGGCGTCTGAGTGACCGCAGTGCAGAATCGCTGTAGCCTATAGTTTAAATCTCCTACCAACGGTGTCCATTTTAGACAGAGGCTTATTATATTTACAGCCCTTAATAACATCAATTTTCTGGGCTCAATATGTGTCTTGGCCGTTTTCGTTGTGATCGCTAAATTCACCTTGTTTCCCTTTGTTTATAATATTATCACCGCTTTTGTTTTGAAATCACTTCCGTGAGTTTCGCCCCGCCCCTCGCTCCAATGACCATTAGACCATTTAGTAAGGTAAAAAGCAAAAAGGCCTCTCAAACGCTCTTCCGTTTACGTGTTTAATAAAGAAAAACAATTGGACGGTAGATACACGGATTATTAAGGACATCTCTAATGTTTCAAGAGGAATACATAATTATAAAGGTTATAAGATTCATGCTTTTTATGGAGTGCTTATTTGCATTTTGTCTTTTTAAACAGCACTTGTTTTGGCAAAAGACAGCAGAATTGTGTTTGTTAGCCAGGCTCTGATTTATTTTGTCCTGCTTGGTTTTGGATTCACACTACTTTCTTATTTTATGTTCAGCTCTGCTGCCCAGTACGCACCCTGAGCAACCAAAACGAGACTGAATAATATATTCATCAACCCATTAGAGGCTCCTGACAATGCATTAATAGAAGCTGATAAACCCCTCCTAATTCCTTTTTTTTTTTCATGGCTGATAAAATCATGCCACTTGCTCATGGTAATTAATTACTGATATCTGGCAGATTGTAACTGATGTCTATGCCAAGGAGTGTCTCCAGTTTCTGTCATCTCATCTGCCCATTGGCTCCTTCCTCCATTTAGTTTTAAATTAACACCCAACTGTGAGGAAAAGCAGCGAGTTGTTGGTATTTTTTTGGTGTGCAGTTGTGAACGAGAGGACACTAGAGGACATAAAGTTTTATAGGATATGGCTCTCATTACAGTGCAGCACTAATGCTCCCAAACATTTTTGCATTTTGCCTTTTAGTTATATTTCATTTACAACATTCTTGCATAATGATATAAAAAGTGTTCTCTCATAAATCATGTGTTAAATCACTGCATGATATAGTTTCCAACCAAGAGTAAAAGTCGGCACCAGCGGATATGAAAACTTATGAATAACTCTTTAAAAAGTAATAATAATGGCCTTCTAATAATAAGAAATGCCCTTACAAAAATCCAATTGCAGCTAGTTAATTGCATGGTTTGCTTATGTTGTTTGTCTCATTTAGCCTTCACCTGGCAAGCTAAGCATTACTACATTTGTTAAATCTCTGAGGAAAATATTCTTATTTACTTTCTTTAAGGAATATTCAAAGATCTATACCATCCTGATGTCTGTAAATATTAATCTGTAACCATCGGTCTGTTGGCTTAGTTTAGCATAACCACTGGAAGCAAGGGGAAACAGCTGACTTGGCTGAGTGAACTGACCCTGTATCCAATTGTAATGCTAAGCTAAGCTAACCACCTGCTGGATGTAGCGTCATATTTTCCATACACATTTGGTTTATGTCTTTTAGATCTTCATATATAACTGTTGGCAATAAAGCAAATACGAACATTTCCCAAATGTTTTAGTTTTTATTTGCCGTTCTGGTTGGCTGCATCCTCTCCACTGTTTCCTTCTCTTAAATCTGTGACTAATTTGTTCAGCACTGCCAGATGGATCCTGCAACTTACACTAACAAAGCATGTATACTCTGTAACAAATGTTCACTTTAGATATGCCAAGGGAATCGTTTTGTGGAATCGCAATAATTAGCCAAAATTAATATTGACTTGATTTGCATAAAGATCCTAGTTTTGTAGAAATAAACACTGAGATTATAAATATCCCTCGTAGAAATACCTGGAATATCTGGTATAACAACCTGTAAAGGTGAGTTGAGTTCACACTAAAAGGCCAAACCATGTCAAGATATTTGGGGAGAAAAGTGACATCAGCATGGTAACAATTAGCAGTTTGAATGCTAATTAAAGGTAGCTGAACAGGGATTCATGTCAGTACTGGTGTTCCTCCATTTCCTGCCTCATTGTCTACGTTTTTCAAAGAGCCAGGGGCCCAGCCGTTGATGTGCTGACTTCTTGGGCCAATATGTGCTGAGTAAACCCTCTGATTGCCTGCATGTGATGACATTGGGGCTTTAGGGTTGATATTTTGAGACTGTTGGGCTGAGCTTGATGTATTTGAAACCTGAGTCAGTGAACTGAAGGTCTCAGGAAACCATGGTTGTGTTAGTAGCTGCTTGTTTCTTGTGCCGTGAGATGTGACTGCGCTATTGTCATGCTAACAGACTGGGGAGCTTGGAAGGAGTGTTCCAAGTTTTGAGGCTAGATATGTGAGTGCAGTTGGCAGGGCTGAAATATGAGTTTGATTTTCATCCTTAGCCTCAGTAGGCCACGGAGCATGAGGTTCATCCTGAGGTAATGGAATGACACAGAGCAACAGACGGTAAGGGATGCTAGTCACATAGCGCAAAGGAAAGCCCAAACTCAAGTGAGGAGCAGCTCTCACACAACTTCTGAAGAAAAGTTAAAGGGCAATAACTCTACAACCTGCTGCATGACCTGTGGTTTAGGTGATTGATTTCAGGATACTTAGAGATATTGTTGCCCAAAGTCTGGTAGAAATCTGCAGAGTCATGAGGAAAGTTTCCCTGTTTACAGAATGAAACACTATAGACTTTAGCCTGGGAGTTCAGTGCAAGATAACTGTCTTTACTGCAGGCTCTCATATGGACAGGAGGTGGCTATCTCAAGGGCAAGCTGGTGTGTGTGTGTGTGTGTGTGTGTGTGTGTGTGTGTGTGTGTGTGTGTGTGTGTGTGTGTGTGTGTGTGTGTGTGTGAGAGTGTGTGTGTGTGTGTGTGTGTGTGTGTGTGTGTGTGTGTTTATAGAGTGGTGGATGCATTTTAGAAAACACAGCATGAAAAAGCACTTTACACTAAATCACATTTACAAAGTCGGCTAAAGGGGCTGAGAGTTAAGTCTTCTTTTGAACGAGAGATGACAGATATGATTAATCAATGAAGTGGAATGACAAGCCATATATTTAACATCTAAATTAGAGGCAGAATTATTACAAAAAAACATTCACATGGAAAAATAATTTGGCAACCATTCGTTGCAATATATCCAATCTATAACATGGCCCTGAAAATACATCAGAGTTGATTCAAAACCTTTTCAACACAGTAAAAAAGCAAATGTAAATAATTCTACTCACTTTCTTGCTGAGACTTAGATGAAAAAACCCCTCTATAGGTCTGTCGTTTCACTTTAAATGAAAGTGCCCGATCTATCCTTGCTGCCTGATTGGTACAACTCAATCGAGATAAGAAGGAAACCAGATGGCTCACAAGTAAGCTATTTCCATTGTCAGTTAAAAAAATAAACATTATGCTATCTTTTGCCATCAACTTATGAATTTGAAGTGCTGTGTAACTGTAAGCACATTTGTCATATTATTAGCTAAAGTTAGCAAAAGTGCTGTCAAAGCTTGGGTCACTTATTTACTTTATGTAACATACATCAAAATGCATTCAAACTTGTTAAAAATAAAAATGGTCTTTGCTTTGATAAGGTTTGGCCCGCAGCCGGTTAGCCTAGCTAAGCATAAGTATATACATTTGCAGCAATATGCCAGCAAAGACAGGGAAAAGGAAATTGTTGGATGTTGCCAAAATTGAGATCAACAATACAGAATTGAAAGTAGGCCTTACCGTACAACAATCTGAATCAACTTGAAATTCATTCAACACAGTTGTTGGAGCTCAAGATTACACACAATGTGTCTTGGTGAGTAACACTAAATGTGAACATAATATAAGAGAACACTTCACTGGACTGGACACCTTTAAGTGCAGGGCTGCAGTTCAGAAAATATATTAAAGATCAATGCAGGTGAAACCTAGCTGTGTGTTAGGAATATAAAACCTGAACCCTGCAGCAATGGAGCAAAGTAATATAGACTAATCATTAGACTATATTAGTCTAGTATTTCAAGTGATGGTCGAACTGTAATGATATGAGCAGTAATCTCCTGCGAGTCTTTAGATCTGATCATTACACCGTCTAATACCAGCCAAGGATTATGAGACCATTTGATGATATTGCCATCATACAGTTTAAAGTGTGTGTCTTTTTAAACAATTTAAAGATAACATCAAATTGTTGATTAGAGAATATTATATATTTTATTTTATTTTCATTTTTAAAAATGTCTTGATGTGTTACCTTACTTTTAAAGTTTCTCTGAGACGTTTCCTACAATATTTCTTGTCTTTATCAAACAATAATCCGTGCACTCACATCTCACTTGGATCTGTTTGTATCAAGGGCAAACAGTATGACTTCCTGTACTGGGACAAAGCGCACAGCGTGCTTTAAAATGGAGGCCTATAGAGTCTCCCAGCATGCACCTGTCCATCCACGTCTTACACACAGCTTGGTGGCTGGATGCCACATTCAGACAAAAGCCTGATACAGTTTTCCCTCTTCCCTTTTCTGCCTTCATTTTAGTTGAGAAATACACAGCATACACACATTCCACATTCATAAAGGATTATATTTAAAACCTTTAAGATATCTGTGATGTCACAGTGAGAACAGAAAAAGAAGATACCAAAAGTATGTGTTCAAACTAGGGCTGTCAAGTTAACGCGTTCATTTTTTTTTTAACGCCACTAATTATTTTAACGTGCGATTAACGCATGTGTATTTGGCCTCGACCCGCCCCGTAGTTTCAGAGCGCAAAGGCTTGACGTTGTTGTTGTTAGTTGAATGGTGCGAGATTCTAGCGAGAGATATGGGTACAAAAAAAGGTGTTTTAAACAGCAAGCCAAGCACACAGCTGATGCTGACAGCCCCGCTCCTGCCGCTCGCTTGCGGCAGACCACGCTTGAAAGTTTGCCGGGACACAGCGTCTACGAGCAGCAAGCTTTCAACAACGATAGCTAAATGGGTGGCAGTGGCTACAGCTTGCCGGAGAATTAACATTGTGGATGACGAGGAACTGTGTGAGATATGACGTCATGATTCGCCGATCTGCATTGTGGGAGCAAAGCGTAGCTTCTCTCGCGGTGCTCGCTGTAAAAGTAGAGCAATGTTCTACAAACCGCGTGCTTGTGTGTCTGGGGCGGTAGATTCATGTGATTGGTTGTTGGTCGAGTTTCAGCCCCTCCCCCTCCGGCAAGCGACAACGCACGCCGTGTGTTGAAGCTTGGTGGTGGGCGTGTCTGAAGCTTGGGGAGTTAACGCGACCAACAATCAATCACATGAATCTCATGTTATTATATAATTACATGTCACAATTTATATGATGAACATTTGTGACATTAATGTCTATGGTGCTATTTTATGCAACATTCCATGCTGGCTAAATATACTGGCTATGCTTGCTAGCTGTCCATTCAAACGAAGTACACTGGATATAAACTCCCCAAACAGGCGAAAACCTACCAGTTTCACCCACTGTCTCTGCCACCTCCCTCCATGCCTGGCTCCTCCGGTTTGTATGCCGGTAGGTGAACAGAGACTGATCATACAACACCGGGTGATTCCCTACCGCTACAATGATTTTGTCCTCCATTTTTTGGAACATGAGGAAATGACCAGCGGTATGGCTCTCCCAGCATACACGCGGTTTGATTGGCTAGCGCTTGTACTGGCATATGATTCGATTGGCTGACGCTTCGCAGCGTCCACACGGCGTGCGTTGAAGCTTGCCGGCGACTCGTATGTTGATAAGAGTATTGCAAACTTGAAAAATATTCCTCTAAGGTACATTTAGAACAGATACAAAAAATGTGCGGATACAAGCGGCCGAGATGGGTTTTCTCCGCAGGGTGGCTGGTGTCTCCCTTAGGGATAAGGTGAGAAGTTCGGTCATCAGGGAGGGACTCGGAGTTGAGCCGCTCCTCCTTCGCGTCGAAAGGAGCCAGTTGAGGTGGTTCGGGCACCTAGTTAGGATGCCACCTGGGCGCCTCCCTAGGGAGGTGTTCCAGGCACGTCCAGCTGGGAAGAGACCAAGGGGTAGACCTAGGACCAGGTGGAGGGATTATATCTCTTCGCTGACCTGGGAGCGCCTTGGGATCCCCCAGTCAGAGCTGGTTGATGTCGCCAGGGAAAAGAAAGTTTGGGGCTCTCTGCTGGAACTGCTACCCCCGCGACCCGACCACGGATAAGCGGGAGAAGATGGATGGATGGATGGATGGAAAAAATGTGCGATTAATCGCGATTAAATATTTTAATCGACTGACAGCCCTAGTTCAAACAACAACTTTTATCAACAAGAATATTGTTTACAAGAACAGTAACTTGGACTCCCTGTGACACTTAGCATCATCTTTAGCTCATCTGTCACAGGTGTGTGTGTATGTGTATGTGTGGCCTAGCATTACTATACTTGTGGGGACCTAAATCTGTTTACACAGTCACGTGTGGGGACTCACCTCCCAAATTGGAGGTCCCCATGAGGGGAATCATTAATTTTAGGGTGAAGACTTGGTTAGGTTTAGGATTAGGGTTAGGGTAAGGTTAAGGGTTAGGGTTAGGCATGTGTTGGTTATGGTTAAGGTTAGGATAAGTCCAGGAAATGCATGTAAGTCAATGTAATGTCCCCTGAAGTGATGTATACATGGTATATATGTGTGTGTGTGTGTGTGTGTGTGTGTGTGTGTGTGTGTGTGGTCAGTTTATGAAAAGGTCGGTGTTTTTTTTTTATGAATACATTTTGAAATGCTTAAGAGTAAACCCACACTCACTCAGTAAAAATAAAATTATCCAAAAAAGGATTCTCTTTTTAACTGTATGTATTTTGTATTCTGTAAATCAGTTCTACCAGATTCTGCGAATAGGGTTTTATATTTATATTGATGTGTCTGTCATATTTTCAGTGTACATAGGTCTTTGGTTTGTTGTTGATTAAACCCAACAGGAATGGGTCTTGTAAATAAATTACAATTGGTTATTGTACTTGAATTTTCCTTGTGCTTTACATCATTTAGCATTCTAACAATATGTTGAGTTCAGGTACTCGGACTCAAACTTGATACAGTGCTATTATTGTTTATCTGTCCTACTTACCAGTTGTTGTTGAACTGGTTGTAAACTCTCTGCAGCACAGCCTTCTCCCTGGTGCTCTGAAGTGTTGTCAGACATGGTCTATATATATATATATACTGTATACAGTATGTCTGTTCTTCTTATACATAGTAGTAAGACAGGAAACTCAATTCAGTGATATTTTATTTCCTTAATTTATATTATGTTCTCTAACATGCCACCTCCTCTAACATGCGGGTATGAAAATTAGTTAATCAAACAATGCTGCAAAGACCCAAAGAATGAGATGTGTAGGATTTCTTAGATCTTTTGTCAGCATCCCACCCGGGGCTGACATGCCCTGCCATCCTTGAGTGCCGTTATTGTAATGAAGCGTTGAAAGGTTGACAGCCAAAACAGACAATTATATTAACTGGCCCCTGGCCCTCTCTCAGCTTCCAACATCGGCCCTCAGGCTAAAGTGTTTGAGAATCTCAGGTGTAATAAAGCAAGAATGGCTGTCCTGATTAAAGTTTGCTAGATTATGTGAGTATATGTGTGTCTGTGTATTTTCCCTTTGAACCTATAGTAGCACAACGAGTAGAGCTGAGCTGTCAAATATTTTGTCGTTTAGCAGAGTTTTTGATAGTTCAACCTTAGCACTTATAATGAATCATCCGTCAATTATGGAGACCCAGAAGATTCTTTGTTTGCCCTTATATCTCATTTAAAAGTCCTCAAATGCAGCAAGTCTGTCTGAGCTCCCTGGATATATTCCCTTAACCAGTAATTGGGGGACTAGTTAGCAACTCTGTGGCACAGACAGAGAGCTGTGCTGGCTCTCTAGCATCAGCAAGGCAACAAATCCACCAGACTCCCACTCTCATTCAATTAATGATGACCTTGAGAGCGGAGACAAACTTAAGGCTGACTCATGCTTCTTGTTTCCTACCTATAATGATATATATATCCAAGAAAACAGAATTCTGTGGACACACTGCAGAGCCAGTGATGGATGACATACTCAGGTCCTTTACTTGAGTAAAAGTACTTATACTTAACTGTTAAAACACTCCATTACAAGTAAAACCCCTGCATTTTAACTTTACTTAAATGTACCGAAGTAGAACAGAACAGAAGTAGGCGCTGTGCTTACTTCAGTGCAAAGTAAAATAACCTATGCATCTATGTTCCATGTTAAACTGCTTTAATGGATATGTTCAAGGTTGAGATCATGTTGTACTACTTTACCTGTTATAAAGTTTAATCATTACAAAAGCAATACATCATATTAAGATTTTGTATCAGATCATCACGTTTGTTTACTTCATTGTCTTGTGAGAACCACATACCTCTCAGAAGTCATCTTCTCATGAACTCAGCTTTTTTCTTCCTACTCAAGCTGTTTTTTTATTGGATTTGATACATCTTAATAATTGGGGAAAAAATAAACACTTTATATTTTTATTTATCACAAACATTCAACATCAAAACATTTGGAGATTTCACTGGAAAGGAAGTTTCTAAGAAATTGTAATTTCAAAATAAACAAAAAACTATCAGACAAATGTGGTGGAGTAGAAAGTACAATATTTGTCTCTTAATTATAATGTAGTAGAAGTATAAAATTCCATAAAATGAAAATACTCAGTAAAGTACAAGTACAATGATAACGTATATCTGAGTCCTATCTAGGACTCTGTATATGTATATGTGTGAAGATTCACCAGTAAATGCTAAAGTGAGTCAAAGAGGAGAAAAACATCCATATTCTTTGAATCAATCTTAAATCCTTTCTCTGTTGTGTTTTCAGTCTTTACCATTATTTTTCTCTGATTCCTTACATCCAACTTCCAGCCTAGTTCTACTGCACATTATCACAGCAGTCAGCGGTCTGAACATAAACCAGTTGGACTATGCAATTTGCATGAGATGCTAGTCTGTGTTTGTTTCCGTTCATGATCAAAAGGATGTCTAAAGATGAGCTCCCCAAGAATATGTTCAACGCTGCAACCTGCCCATTACACCATGTCATTTTTAGTAGTCCAAGTAGTGTTGGGTTTAATTTGAGTCCCTGGTAGATTTTTCAGTTCATCCCTCTACCTTACAGCCTGTGAAACTGTCACACTAGCAGCTGGAGAATGACAATAGCAGTATGCCGCTTCACATTTGGCAAGTTCTCACAAGGCCAGCAAATTTTTTTGTGTGCAGCATAAATGTGCCACAAGAAAATATGAGTAAAGCGATGTCTTCAAGTACCTTAACATCCTTAATTACCAATTTCACTGTTATCAGAAATTGCTGTGTGCTCACAGAATCAAAGAGGAGAGACATGATCGGAGATACAGTACCTGCGTCTGCCATATGTCAGATTCTCCACACTGTGGTTCTCTGCTGAAACATTACTACATGCATAATGTAGCCTGTTTTGTTTTCTGCTCTATGAATTATTGATATAACATTTTGAGTTTTACATTTAAATGCAGACTCTTGATTTAAATTCACCTTGATTTCTTGTAATGCCAAAATGTTTAGCTTTGCTCTCAAGTTGATCTGTAAGTAAAGAGTCTCATTTCATCAAAGGGAACATCTCCTCTTGTATGGCCTTATGGATGTTTACTAAGCACACTGACATAAATTGAATGTATCCAACACTGACAAAGAAGCTATGATAACACATTCAAGAAGTATTTTGTGTCTAAACTTTCAGTATGCTTCTTTAAGTACGACATGTTCATTTGTTTTCAGATAACAACCTTGAAGTGTTTGAACACAGAATGTGACTTTGGCCATTGCACTAGAGCCTTATCTTTGAAATGGCTCTGTACTCCAAAGCTTTAATGCTCTTATGCTGGACAGCCGTTTTTTAATTCTTTATTTATTTTTAGTCTTCATTTGAGCATTTAGTTTTTGTTTGAATTTTAATTAATCTCCTATAATACCATACAGAATAAAAGCCTTTTCTCCTCCCATAATAATCTGGTGCCATAACAAGCCCAGCCAGTGTGTTATTAGGCTATGCCACGCTGAATGTTACTCAGTCATTTTGGCTATTCTTTATTGCACCCTCCTGGCATATTCTCAGTGGTGTTATTATATAAAAAACACATCTTTGATACAATAAGTCGGGTTATTTAATGAAACCATTGTGGCCATAATAGCGGGGGGATTAGAACTAATCCATACAGGAACTTTGCTGATAAATGCAGTCATACAAGCAGCGCCTGCTTCATCTTCTCTGTACATTTTTGGATCAGTAGTTCATCACACAAAAAGTAAGCTTTTCTTAAGAGCTGGTTTTCTCAGGCTTATGTGTATCTTTATTTTATTACAATCAGAAGAGAGGCATAGGTATTAAATGCCACTACATTTATAGTTTACAATGCTAATAAATACAGTCTTGTGTTTATGTAGGTGTATGTGTTTGGGGAACCTGACCAGAAGCCCTATTTACACGTAACAAGACTTTGTGACCACATGAGAGGCACACAGGTTTTTGTTATCTCACTGTGTGCACCATGTCAGTTACAGCAAGACAGTTCTTATGTGAAGAAAGATATCAAGTGTGTGTGTCTTGTTCTCACTCATTTGTGCTCACGCTGGAGGTCTGTGCCCCCCTGAAGAGGGGTCAGCCTTTTTTGTGATATCTTGCCAACATCTGATTTCAGGTTTTTATGTATTCTTCTTGGTATAATAAAGAGTATCAAAAACAGTGAAACAAACACCTCCTCCAACTTTATTATCACTACCACTATCTGTTGTTAATGGCCCAACCTTAAATTTGAATATACTTTAGAAATTGTTTGCCTGCAGCAGTCTATTTAAATTACGTTTTATGCTAAAGAAAACAGCAGGTTACGGTTAAACTGTGTAGAAAAACAGTTTTTTAAATTAGTATTCAGGTTCAAAAAGAGGCTTCATCAGAAAATCAGACCTCCATCCTGATTCAGAAACAGGGCTTCAGATAATGAACAGGTAGAACCCAGTTGCCCCTGCAAGGTGGTCTTTATCATCGCCCCCACTATTCGCCTGAAATAACTACTTCAAACGTTGTACTCTGAACCACCTGGCTCTATTTTTGTCCAACACTTAAAATGCTTGAAATCAGTAACTTAAATGGCCTCTTTATGTTAGCGATTCCATCTGTTAGGCTAATAGCATTAAATAATAGCTTAGAGGCGGTCATGCTGGCTTTGGCTGCTTAAATCTCATTGTTGCTGGAAGAGACTGAAAAATAATGATTGACCTTGGGAACAGTAGCTAAGTGCTACTCTCACAATGTCTCTCAACAGATGGATGGTTGTCATGGAAATGACGACGTTTAAGTTACTTTCTTTTCTTTCTTTTCTTGTTTCGTTCATTATTATAGTTTCCAACGTCAAGAATTAAGTTTGACTCAACATTTAAAGCAAATATAATATCTTTAAAAAAAGTGAAAGCACATTTTCATGGGCAAATCTCTCATGTAGAGGAATATCATGTTGTCAAATAAAAAGCTCCAGGGCAGCTTCTGAACGGACCTTGTAGTGTTTTTCTTTTTCTTTGCCTTTTTCATGCATATTGGAGTAACTTTTTATGCCCCTGGCTCTTTCA
The DNA here is from genome assembly GCF_902827175.1 of Gymnodraco acuticeps. NCBI lineage: Eukaryota > Metazoa > Chordata > Actinopteri > Perciformes > Bathydraconidae > Gymnodraco > Gymnodraco acuticeps. Next base: position 2,429,667 of record NW_022989974.1, read on the forward strand.
AAATGTAAACTCTTATTCAAGTTTACCATTTTGAGCATGTAGCTTTCATTTCATTTAATTTCAAACCTTTATTTATCCAGATTGGTCCCATTGAGATCATAGATCTCTTTTTCAAGGGAGACCTGCAATAGCTATAGCTAGATAGACAATGTTGTCATTGTAACTCATTGAAAAGGGCAACAGAGACTGGAGGGAGAGCAACCAGGGAAGAGAGAATGCAATAGTTACCCAGTGGGGGTTTTATCTCAGTAGTCAACATCTGTTGAGTCAGATTGGTGTGTTAGCATCGGAACAATACACGCCTGCATTTATCTGGATGTGATGAAGAGAAACAGCAACAGTATGATCCTGTTTCTGCTGCTGTGATTAGACGGCCTGTCTAAAAAAAGGCAAACTGCAAAGCCCTGACGCCCTCTTAGTCTACTACTATACTTACTGTATACAATACTTTGATGTTTGATCTGTAAAACAGAAGGAATAATTATGCAATATGTTTTCAGCTTCTGTTCAGTTGCTGTCCTTTAAAATGTATTTCAATAGGTTAAAACTTGCAGAAGTTATCTCTATTTCTTTACTATTGCATGAAGAAAGGAATGCATTATTAATCACGAAAGAGTTCAAATTGATGACAGTGATTGTCATAGCCTAAGTAAATAGAACACCAAATGTGAACCATAAATTGGTGACCATACATTTAATCTGATGTATGTATAAACTTTGCATTTTTACTGAGAACAGAATAACAACAGTGGCTCAGTCAGTAGGGGCTTGGACTGGTCGCCGGTTCAAGTCCCCGACCAGACCTAAATATGGAGTGTGGACTTCTACTTGGAGAGGTCCCAGTTCACCTCCTGCCCTCCTGTGTGGTGCCCTTGAGCAAGGCACCGGACATCTCCCCTCACTCCCATTGCTCCCCGGGCGCTGTACAATAGCTGCCCACTGCTCCTAGGATGGGTTAAATGCAGAGGCCACATTTCACTGTGTGTGCTGTGTGCTCTGCATGTGCCCATTAAAGAGGGTTTCATCCCTCCCATTCTATTCTATCTAACAAATATGACGTGTTAATGAGTGAGTTACAGAGATTTTGGTTGGCAGATTTGTGTTTTTTTTACCTTTTCACCGATCCAGGCTAGCTCTTTCTCATTGTTTCTCAAATATGAATGTTAAACTAACCTAACTTTTCATGGTTCCCTTATAGACATGGGAGATTTATAAATGTTTTCATCTAACTAACAAATATTTACCACAATTCCTTTAAAAGTCTCTAATATACAGTACTACACATTTAAATAGATCTTTTACACTAAAGTCTCCTTCAAAGCACTATATTTCAGTTTATTTAAATAAGAGTGAGATAGAGATCAGAGTGTGCAGCTTTTCTGTAATGTAATCTTTAAAAACGCTGGGTGGCAAATGCAAAGTCTAACAAAACATTTGTATTACGTAAACACGGCCCTTGTTAGTTATTCGCAGCCTGAGCTGAGCAGCACTCACATTTTACAAAACAGAAATGCTGATAAAAGCAGAGAGTAAATATGGCCAATTTCTGTAAGTACTTGGGGGGAAGACTAACACAATGCACATGCAAAACCCTAACTCTGACTGCAGTGCTGACTAATGAGAAACAAATGAATTCATTGAGATAAATTGTTCATTAGTGTTTGCCATCGTAGTTTGTTGGGTATTTGAAAAGTTCAGTGTAATTTGTGTTTACAGAATTAATGGTTTCATCAGTCTAATTCTAGATGGAGGCGTCATTATTCCTCCGCTGTAAGGTAATGCAGACAGATACAGTCTATCACGAGTGCTCCGCCATATCATCCTCATCTGTTACCACAGTGAGATTTAGGAGGCCCGAAGTGAGAGGCTGGACGGTTTTTGTGTGTGAAGAATATCTGTTTGTTTAATATATTAAAATAGTTTTCCTTTTGCATCACTGATGTCTGTGTAAGAGGAGGAGCTAACACATATCAAGTCCCACGTCTCTCAGTGGCAGCAGAGGCAGGTCACCCTGTCTTTATAAACAGCAGGATAGATGACACGGGGAACTTGAGCAGCGCAATTGTCTGTAACATCACAAGAGCCCCCCCTCCTCTTTCTACAGCACCTACTCAACTTCCAAGTGTGTGTCAAGCCGAGAAACCGACAGCTTGACAACATGGCTTTCATCTCACACCCCGAATCTCTCCACAATCAAGCACCAGGGGAAAAAAAGACAATTGAGAGGCAGTCTTGAAAATGTGAAGCCAACCTCTCCAATAAGGCTGTCTCTGTAGGTGCCCTGCTGGTTAAACATAGCCCAGCAGCCTCTCTCATCCCCATTTAGACACGAGTTTGTCACTTGGGAGGAGGTCGTTGCGGTGACAGTGATGAGGAGGCCCGAACATCAGACACGCTGTCAGCGCTTGTTAAGGTCAACTCATTAAAGAATGAAATGAATAAACTGGTAATGGAAAGTGTGAGAGGAAAGACAGTGCGGGGGGACGTCTCCATCTCCAACTCCTCCCGCTCCGAGGAAGAATCGAGCGTTGGAGATGGATTGTAGCGATTGAGCTGTGAACCAGCTGCGTTTTCTGCAGCTAATGATTCTTTACAGATCAGAGACAAACTTGCACTTGTCATGTGTCAAAGAGCAATGCATCTGTTCCCCCCCCCCACGTACAGCAGCCCGGGTATCAGAAGTAGTGGAGGGGAGCGCTGTAGAGATTTGGTAAGGGGGAGGCATTGCTTCAGCTAAAGACACTGATACCGATTGATCACAGTAAGAAACATGGCCGATTGGAGATGAGACGACAGACACATACACACAGAAATGCTTCGGAAACAGGCAGATTTTTAAAAGTTTGACATGTACCCATCAGCTGTCAGTCACTCAAAGCTCACATATTTTTGATTTTCTTTCTGAGAGCGTGCACACATACCCAGGGCATGCACCACAGCCTCAGAACTTTATTTTTCCGCCCATCACTTAAGGAGAAAAAGTTTTCTCATGGTGCTCTTTTGAACTGAGGGCACGGAAAGTCCCGATTGCTGCCAAAAAATCACACAACTATCAAATGAGTGTTTGCTTGTTTCACTCCAGAGGCCTCGGAAAACATCTGTTGGATTTGCCTCACTGGCAACAACAGGATTAGGGGAGAAATGGCTGTGATCTGGGGACAAATGTAGGCCTCAATGTGGTGCAGAACAATTAATTTATCAACACATAAACAGAGCTTTTTACAGGTTTAATATAGAGGCCTGTTGACATTTTACTTAGTGGTTTGTCTCCTGCAAACAGGCACAATAAGACATGGACTGTCTCTATTCCAGTGTGTTTGTTTTGGAGCAAAATGTTAAGGGTTTGATGTATGCTGGGCACACTGGACATATTTTGGTGCAAATGTTCAATTATTTATTTTGAACTTCGTGTGAGTACTATGGCCCTGAAAAAGAAAATCAATATTTCAGCTCCGCAAACGTCCCAAACAGAGTTATTAATGTAACAACTTCCCATTTGTCATTTTGGTTCTTAATACTATTAGTCCAACATTTTCTAGTTCAAGGGTGTAACTGAGTGGAATTAAGTATTTTCAATTCCATCCATTTGCTCAGTCCCAGCTCACGATCCATCCTTCCATAGTCTAAAAGTCATGAGCACTCGATACAAAAATTCACTTTGCTGCACTCCGGCATCTGTTCTGCTGTGCTTTTGCAAACATGCACACCTTCCTGCACCTGTTTACTCCTTTTGGAACAAAACATCTTACTTTTACTCAAGCGAGAGGTGAGTGGGAAAGCATAAACTCTGTGTGCATGGTCCTGCTGCACACTCTTTGTACATATATATTCAGAAATTGTGTTAAAAATATATACTTGTGCAATAAACCAATTACAGTAAAAGCAGAAGATTGGAGTGCTGCTGGATTTCTGATGGACATATTGGATTTAATGAAGGCCAACTCCTGTGTTTGTCTGCAGCATTGAAACTGTGGATATCTGGGCAACAGTTAAAATCACATCTGTCTAAATATTTGCCCGAACACGGGGTACATATTTGAAATTCTCAATTAAATTGACAACAGTTCTAACCCTCCAGTGTGGTATTCCATTAAAATCTCAACGATGCTTTGTTGTCAAGTACAGAGCATGAATATTAATTAGAGGATGATTCAACTAATTTGTCCATTATGTTTGCAATACAAAAAGAGCAGGTCACCAATTGTACACATGGAAATCAGTTTACTTGTCGTGAAAAGTAGTACTGTGAAAATGTTGTATAATGTTTTCTGCAGCTCTTTATAAGCTTTCAAAAATGTAAGAAAATGACCCTGAAGTCAGCCGACTTCAGCTTGGAGACACATTTTTTTTAAATAGAAAGCCTTCAAGAAATTTGGTTGAAAAGATGCTGGCATTTACCAGACCAGGGAGCATGCTATTTGGTTGTAAGTTGGGAATTGGATGATCAAGTGGTTTTGACCTCAACTCCTTCATACTGTAAGACTCAGAATCATGGTATCTCAGCCTCTGTTGCATCAATGTCACTGTCTTATCTGCTTCTTGTTAGTTTCTTTTTGTTCTTTAAACATAAAGTTGCTAGATTACCCCTTTAATATATGAACAATTTAGTCAATAAGCAGAACATGGTGACAAATGGCCAAAGTAAAATGGCTTCTTCTGATTTGATTAGCTTTAAAATACAGATATATAAAACAATGTGTGTACTATAGAGGGACTGCTATCTCCGTGAGTTGTGTTCCCACTATGTTCTGCCTCGATTAATTCCTTACAGCATCCTCTATCAGTCCCTATTTTCCTTCACAAGGGAAGTCTGTCGATACTCCTTCCTCCAAAGCACCATGACGAGAGGAGGGGAGCGGGAACAGTGATCAATTTCAGATATGGCCTGAAGCACAGGGTTTACTAACAAAAGAGATTTCATGCACTGTTAAAGCTATTGAGTGGCCAGTGGATTAGCTCACACTTCACATTAACCCTGAAACTCGACGACAAAGGCCCACTTAACAAATGCCCCACAACCTACGCCACGCGGGCCCACTTAGGCTCCGATAGCATCAGTGGTAATGGAGACACTTCAGAGGCGACAAACAGTGGCATTTAGGCAACACAGATGCTAAATGTAGGGTGATCCAAACACATGCTAACAGAGACAGTGTGCTCTGAGTGCAGGTGTCTATCAGACGCATATGGCTGATATATTTATTGAATAACTGTTTGATTGTGAAATGCAACATTTGCATGACTGGTGACTATTTTTGATCCTTTGAATCTATGGCTGCTTTTTTTCACATTGACCTGGCTTTATAGATCCACTTAAATGGATTCTTCTGACCGAAGTAGGAGCTAATGATCTGAACACTGGCTACGCTTTAAATACATCCGTCAAAAGATGCCCTCCTCTTTGTAGATAGAGGAGAAGCAGCTACTTGCATGATTTTACTGCTGTGTGACAAGTCATTTCTCTCCAGATAATGAAGCACATGTAACGTGGAATACAACACTGCATTTCAACCGCTAGAAATAGTCTGCGGCATGTTTTGAGTGTCACGATGCTGGGAGATAGTTTCCCAAACATTTTTCTTATTTGCAAGAACAGCATTTACGACAACAGAGAATATTTCTTACAGTGTTTTCGGGGCGCATCATCATCCATCACCGCTAAGTTACAATGAGTACTGATTGTGTCATTTGTTTGCTTTGTTTGCCTGCAGCAGTTGTTTGCTGAATCTCATGTTCCTCTGGAAAAATACATCAGAGTTATAAAAGAGAGAGGAACAAGGAAAACCTGAAACATTTTTAGAAAGTCGACATTGCTTTCATCTCCTTCCCTCTGCCGCGTCTTGTCTTCCCTTTACTGTTCTGTGTGCACCGACAACATGCAGTTTGATTGCAACAATGAACAACTGCAGTTCAAACCGGAGAGACTGAACATATTTATTGTTTACACGTCATATGAATGAAATGATTGCCATGATAATACAACAGGAGAATGTAATGGTGTTTGGCGATTAGGCCCCGGTTTGCAGGATAATCATTCAGGAGGGAAAGAACCGCTCCGATCAAATCCCCGGGGTCTTGATTGATTGATTGATTGATTGATTGATAAGTTTATTAACAGCTTGTATATTGGGTACAGTACAGTACAGCTCAAAACATACAATTATTAAGGGGATGCAGACCAGAGAAAGACTTTCGTCTTGTTTACATCAGGGTCCCCCATTTCCAATTCATCATATAATTTAAGACATATTTGACATACAGATGGCTTATTTACAATTTACATACAGGTGTTTTTTTACATACAGATTGCTTGTTTACAATTTTCATTTTAGATTTCGTTCTAATACATCCTAACCGGACATTTAAGACATACCAAGTCTACAGATATACAGTTAGTAACAGAGTCTAAAATGCGAGTATATACATAGATGGGGGGGGGGGAAGCTGTCCATTGAACGACAGGTTGAGATTTGTACCATTACCGGGGCCAGTTTTGCAATGCTCTCCCCCGAAGGTGCTCTTTAAGAGAGGTTTTGAAGGTAAGTATAGTTTTACTTTCCTTTACAGTTGTGGGAAGAGCGTTCCACCTTGATGTGGCATAATTGCGAAACGTGTATTCCCCTTTTTTTGTGCCAAATCTGGGTTTCACATGATTTGTGGAGCTCCCTCTGGTGTTATGATCATGGTATTCCTTGACCTTTGGGAAGAATTTTGACATGTACATGGGTACCATAGAGGTGTAGTGGATCTTGTAGACCAGTCCCATTGCAAGTAGCTGTACTCTGTCATCTACTCTAAGCCATCCTAGGTTGTCAAAGTGGGCAGAGGTGAGGAGGGTTCTAGATGAAAGGTCAAGCAGTAGTCTGACCAGTTTATTTTGCGATGTTTGAAGTTTTATTTTTAGCGCCTTGGAGGTGCTATGGTACCATGACGTGCAAGCATAGTCATAGTACCCTTGAATGAGTGCTCCTGCCAGAGTTTTCAGGGTGTTTTTGTTTACCAGAGAGGAGATCCGGTATAGGAATCTAGGTCTTTGATTGACTTTTTTTATTACATTGGATGCCATTTTGTCACAGGAGAGGTTTGCCTCAAGAATAGATCCAAGGTATGTAATTTCCTTCTTACTTGTGACAATAATGTCGCCCACTGCAACTGAGAAGTCGTCGGATTTGCTGAGATTATGTTTCGAACCGAAGAGAATGGACTCTGTTTTACCCAGGTGTAATGATAATTTATTATCGGCGAGCCAGAGGCAGATTCTGCCGAGCTCCGAGCTGAGGGTTTTTTCAACCTGCAACCTGTTCCTGTCAGAGACCAGCAGAGCTGAGTCGTCCGCGAACAGGAACAAGCTGCAGTCACATGCTGATGACATGTCATTTACATAAATTAGGAACAGTAACGGACCTAATATGCTTCCTTGTGGAACACCACAGCTCACTGGGAGGGGGGGGGACAGAGTACCGTTTACCTCCACCATCTGTTCTCTCCCCTCCAGGTAGGATTGCATCCAGCTCACCGATAGTTTATCAAAACCAATTGCTTTTAGCTTGTCAATCAGAATGGGGTGATTGACAGTGTCGAAAGCCTTTTGTAGGTCTAGCATCACCATGCCGCAGTACTTGCCCTCGTCCACCTCTTGTTTGATGTGGTCGCTCAAATAAAGAAGGCATGTGTCAGTGGAGTGGGATGTTCTAAAGCCAGATTGAAATTCATAGATTAGTTTCTTTTCCGCGAGGTACTTTTCGGCCTGTTCATATACTATTTTTTCCATGACTTTCGAGATGGAGGTAAGTATAGAAACAGGGCGGTAGTTGCCTGGGTCCAATTTGCTGCCCTTTTTGTGCAGGGGGGTTACTCTTGCAATTTTGAAGTCTTTGGGTACTTTTCCCTGTTTTATGGAGAGGTTAATTATGTGAGCTATGACTGGTGAGATGGCGGTTGCTGTGTCTCTGAGGAATTTGGAGGGGATATTGTCGTGGCCAGTGGCCTTGTTAGGTTGGAGGGCGCTCAGTTTAATGAGTACCTCTGCTGTTGTTACCCTTGCTAGACACTGGTGGTGGTGATAAGTAGGTGGGACCGGCCAGAAGAAGGAAGGTTTATCTTTGTCCTGGAGGAGACGGGAGGCGAGAGGGGTGGAGGCGGGTTGCGTGTGGTCACCTGAAATGACAACTGACAGGGAGGAAGAGCAGGCATTTAAGGATTTTAGCATGTGCAGCAATTGGCTGCTGAGGGGTGACGCCCTCGTATTTAATGAGGGGGGAGGGAGCAATAGAGTGACGTGTAAGTGACTCATTGTTAGGTCTTCCTTATTGAACTTGCGCTAAAGCTTTCATTCCTATTTTTATTTTGGATAGGGACCATGTCGAATGTATTCTCTGAAACTGAGTTCACACAGTTACTGTAACATGTCTGTACAACATGTGCAGTCTTGCAAGTTTACATTCTTAACATATTCAATAAACTATTTAAATGGGCCCTATTATGTCTTTTAGGGTTTTCACTTATTTGTAGTGTTATATACTGTAGGTTTTTATGTAAATGGTCTGCAAAGGCTGAAATCCTAAAGTCTACAGTCCCTCCCCCCCCCCGCCTGAAACGGCTCAATTGGACTCCTTGGTTTACTTCTGTAACATAGTGACACAGCTCTTAACTTAGTAACACTTGCGCTTCTATTGGCTAGTGCTCCAACCGGTGGGCTTGATAGGCTAAGGGGCGGGACATCTCTAAGCATTTAACCACTCTGTTTGATGACAACAGAGCCGGCAAACCTGTCTGGTTTTAGACAGAGGGAGAAAAGAGGTGCAGGCAGCATGAGAACAATAAAGCCCTTTTTGAACATTAAAGCATGGAAACATGTTATAGTAGAGGCACAGAATACAAGCATGAAGCATAATAGGTCTGCTTTAAAATGGCTATGAATAACTGATCTACATATTCATCTCTTAACACCTTCGTTTTAAATACTTAACTGAGCGGATGTTGATCCATCAGGTTACAGTTTTGCTGAGAATATTTTACCCGACATGAAAATCAAACTGAACAGAAGTCAGTTTGAGATATCTACAACATTTCTGCACTTACACAACTACTGTAGCCCATTATGAGGACAAAGAAATGTTTTTGTTGATAAATAGCAGTACGATGGTGTTTGAATCCACATTAGATGATGAGTGTAGTTCTTTAGACATGCAGTACTCCCTTAACTTTCAGAAGCCGGAGACAACTTGAACAAGTCACTGTCTGGAACATAGACTCCAAGGCTCCCTGTGGGGTTTTCTTGTATAAGTATAATGTTATTACCCAGCGGCTCCAGCAGCCAAAAAAACGGGTGCAGTTTATATTTTAAAATGATCGTTGTGCTGACTATTACATTTTTTCAAATTTAAAGACTTTTTGAAAATGTAAAATTGACCCGTATCTACCATTTTATGCCCTGCAGTTATTGGCTGCAAATCCTATGCAGTCAATACATGTTTCAGCAGATATCAGCTTGTATATATGTTATTGGAGTCTTCTACTGTTGCCATCTGCACTTTTTGAGATTTTATGTTTATTCTGGCTTTCAGCAAGCGAGTCACATGATGACTTATTTTACAGTTTGACCATAAACAACTCATTGTCCCGTTTCATTGTCCATAAACTGGAGAGCACTGTAAAATGGTTATGAATCCTTCAGTACAGTCTTTATGCAATGTGAAGAAGGCTTTCCAAGAAGTTATAGCATTGGTGGTTTGACCGAAACTGCTCAAGTGTCTAAGCCTTCTCTTTCATAGGAATTATCATGTGCTTTTATTGTATGACTAACTCTGCTTAGGGAGGAGGTCAAGGTAGGTGGGCAAAAAAAATACTTCAACACAGGGACTGCTGTTTGTTCCTTACTGAACAAACATATCCTGTTTTTTTGCAAGTTTGCATTTTGTTTCTGTTTTGGAAGGATGTGCGCTTCAACCAATTAAGTCTAAACGTCGGCTAAGGCTGTGGAGGAACAATGAAAAATGTGTCATTGTCCCAGTACTTTAGACTGCACTGTACATATTGTGTCCTGTTCTTGGCAGGATGTACATGGTTTATGCTGTTGGAAACAATGCAGTTGTCCCACATTCAAACTTAGTTAATTAGGTTACATTTTGTTTTGTCTAACCTAAAGTTGCTCCACTCAAATGACCTGAAGCATCTAATTCTTCTTCCACTGTTGCTCTCTTGCTGAAGGCATTTCATTGTTCTAGCAGCTGCAATAATTAACTTAAAATAAATGCATCTCACAAGTGAAAGGCACCAGTTCTTCCCCAGATCTGCAACCTAAGCTCGAGATTACAGAAGCTTTTGATCTGTTCTTAAACACAGATTTGTGCGAGTGTGTGTTTCCCTCTGTCGACAATGGGATGAAAAAATGAAGCGATTAGCCCAACCAGAAATCTCATTACGCTCCCGATGCAGAAGCTGCTGTGTTGTGTGAAACCCTGCACAAGCACATGCAGTATAGTGTATTGTGTCTATTTACACACATGTGGGGGAAACGCACGGACACACAGCCTAATTTAAGTAAAGACTAAATGATTTTCCTTTGTTCAGAATAGATACAAACGATTTGAACAGGTGCAATCTGGAAACACAGCAGGTTGTGCCTATGTGAGTGATTATTGCTGGATGACTGGAATGATATCACAGGGTATTCTGTCTTTATTTACCCATATTGATCTGCTTGTTACAATAGTCCAGATGAATGTTTGAGGGAGGAAATTGAAAGCAATTGAGTCTGACGCAACATGGTGTCTGATTCTTGTTGCAGGTTAAACAGATGCTCCGCTCCTTCTACCCATAAACCACCTGTGCAGCGACTGTAAAACATCCCTCCTAACCAACCCAGTAAATAATGAGGACATGAATGGAAATTCTATTACCTGCTAATCTACATTCAAGGACTTATGCTGTGCTGTGAGCTCTGTTAAAGCTCCCCTGGTGTTTTCACTATGAGGTTGTTCTTTTCTGAAGCACCTAAAAGGACAAAAGCTGATCTAACAGGTTCTCATCTAATTGTGAATATATGTATTTACTCTGCCTCTTAACCTTTCGGTGGTCTTTGAGATTTAATAGTGCCTACAATTATGGGGGAAAAAAAGAAAAAAAAACTCCAGGGAAAAGAAGTACACATGCTTTAAAAGTCCTGCTTTCCGAAATCCTACTTGAGTTAAAGTACACAATAATTATGAGCTTAATTTACTTAAAGTATTACAAGTACAGTAAAAGTGCCCATTCAGCAAACTATCTAGCACGGTTACTTACATATAATTACAAATTAGATTATTAATACTGATGTATCAATTTGTAAGAGCCATTTCACTATTGTACCTACTAAGTAACCTACTGTATATTCTTTACGGTTAGTTTAATCCATTGGTTCCCAACCTTTATATATACAGTCTATGTTCCCAACCTGATGGTTAAAGAAGGAAAAAAGGTTGAGCTACAGTATATCTGTTTGTTAAGGAGAGTTTGACCCATTTAGACTCTGAACAGTTACTAAAATGTAACTATTTCATGAATTTTGGTGCATTTGATAATGTAATTTAATGTAATGCTATAAACTCATCCTTATTCTTGCAGAGAGCTCAACGTCATCTGTGTAATTAAAGTAAAGTAACTAAAGCCTCCCAATGCGCGAGAACATTAAACCTTTTTACTCTGAAATTAAGTGGAGTAGAAGTATAAAGTAGCATTAAATGGACAAATTACCTTGAACATGTAACTAAATACAGTAAATGGTGTATTGTTAAGGCTTCTGATATATTCTGGACTTCTTGTGTGCCCCTTCAAATAGTCTTGTACTCTCTATCCAACATTTCTTATTGGTATCAAAAAGGAGTCTCCCTTCATAAATCCCCTTAAAAACACTATCATGTGTTACCTCTGCCTCACACACACACCCTGTATCTCTTGATCTCTCTCACTACCTCTCACCCCTCCCTCTCTTGCGTGTTTTTCTACAATGCTGCTCAATGCGCCGTGACAGAGTAAATGCTGACATCAACACCTGTTCCCTGAAGGTCACCCAGATCTCCCTCACACACACACACACACACACACACACACACACACACACACACACACACACACACACCCACACACACACACACACACACACACACACACACACACACACACACACACACACACACACACACACACACACACACACACACACACACACACACACACACACACACACACACTCCTACACATACACAAACACAGACAGAACCTCCTACCGTTGCTGTTAGTGTTACGTATTTCTCCTATAAGACATGCTTAGCTGCTACAACTGCACAGAGATCAATCTCTTCAACACAGTATCCAGTTATCCTGTGTTGTTTTAAATACCTTGATTGTTGGCCCTCATGCATTATTCATATATACAACCTCTGCTTGTCATGAAGAGATGTCCTTTGCTTCAGTGTTTGTTTGCGTGTATCATTAACACATCGCTCTGTTAGGAAAGAAAACAGCACCCCAGGGCTCTTAGCATTAGCGACCCCGCTGCCCACACACATACGTCACACCACTGTAATTAGCAGTTAGAGGAGCCGCCTCTGGCAGTGCTCACTGTTAAAGTCATTGGAGAAGCCAGAACAATATGTTTGCTTTTTGTTGTTTGTTGTATCTCATTATTTCTTGTCCATAAACAAAAATGACCTTCGTGACAATTTGTCATCATCAGATTTACTGCGCACCACACAGCGGCCGGTTAACGAGACCTGGAGGATGGATTGCCTGGAGTGGACCACGCAAATGAGAAAAATGGAGGAGCTTCACAAATGTAGAAATGCAAGATGAATTACATGGAAATATCTGTAGAAAATGTGGTGATTTTAGGAGCACTTGTAGATATAATGTCCACTTCTGACAGGAGTTATTTCCCGTCCCTCGGGAGGCAAATTATCTGTAATACTGGCACATAAATGGAAAGTTGGCAGAGAAGTGGGGACACTTTTACATTTGAAGTACTGAGGTGAAAGTGAACCTGTGGAGCTAGTGAAGGAAGGATGAAATTATTTGTTGTGCTGAGGGTTTGGATTGGATGGGGGGTGATGGAGGGAGGGTAAACTTGCTGATTCTCATGAATTTAAAGAGGCTACTTTACAGGGTTAATGCCTCCTTAGCAACCATACTTTCATAGGACTGTCATGCAGATTTTCTTACATTTTTATATTCATAGTAGTCGGACATCCAGCCTGTTTTCATTATCATCTTAACAACTTCTCATTATGGAATCACAGCAGCAAGGGTGACAAGATAACAGAAAAAGAGTCATTTGACTGAGATTATACCTTTACATTAGGCTGTAGGTTTTCTCCCTGTGAGTTTATCATGATCTTTTTCTCATGGTTGAATTTAGTAGATACAAGTACGAGTACTTCAAGATACAAAAATAAGGAAGTTACCGTAGATGATATTGAGGGTTTATTTGAATATTTCATTTTTTTATTTCATTTTCTCATGAAATCAGGTTTTTAATATTGTGCACTATATTGTTAAATTGCCATGTTAATTCACTTTATTTTGTTGAAGTTGTTCTTTAATTGAGTTAGTCTATCATGTATAACGTTATCATCATCATAACACTTTTCTTTTAGCATAACAATAACAAAAAGAAGTTTGACTATTACTTTAAAGTTGATTGAAGCTTATTCAGTCATTAAAAATGTATTTCAAAGAAAAAATATGATTTTTTTTTAAGCTGCCTTGCCACCACAATACCGTAAACTGTATTAATTTAATATTTGAGACTGTTCTGTAAAGTCTTATTTATTGCCAACAAAGGCAGCAATTTTTGTATTTTACAGCTCTCATTTGCTTGTTCTAAAAGAACAAATGCAGATCCTTCATTCAAATGTTCATTTGTACCTAATAGACTGAACCACTTGTGAATGTTCCTTTCAGATAAAGGTATTTTCAATCTTTATTTAAAGAAAGAACTTTGGCAGAACACATACTTGGGCAACCTTTCTCTATGGTTCTCTTCCCTATGTTGCAAATGTTTTATCTTTTCGATTTATACACGGCATCTATTGCACGTCTGTCCGTCCTGGGAGAGGGATCCCTCCTCTGTTGCTCTCCCTGAGGTTTCTCCCATTTTTCCCTTTAAACTGTGGGTTTTCTCTGGAAGTTTTTCCTTGTACGATGTGAGGGTCTAAGGACAGAGGGTGTCGTATTGTCATACTGATATTCTGTACACACTGTGAAGTCCACTGAGACAAATGTAACATTTGTGATATTGGGCTATATAAATAAACATTGATTGATTGATTGATTTCTCATCTGAGAATAATACGTTGAAAAGACAGGAAGAATTCTGAAATAGCTGAATTGTGTAATAATCTTTTCAAATATGAGCTGAAACAGTGAGCAAAGCATCAATGAAAGCTGTCTCTCAAATCTTAATAACCAGTGAGTCTTTTGTGAGTTCTTAGCCACCATGATTTCTCTTCACTGAGACTTCTTTATTTTATTTTTTTTCTCCTGACTCCCATTCACACTGACCTCCAGTCAGGCCCTGGCTTTTAGCAGTGTCTTGTGAGGGGAACAGCCTTGTGAATCCGAGGGCCTCTGAGTGTGTTAGGTTAGAAAAGGTCTGCTTGCCTTCCAAGGATGGTCCCCCGGAGGTGCCGACTGCGGCTCCAAGGTCAGCCTGCTGCCGGCTGCTCGTCCCCAAGCTAAGTGCTCTGGTCTGTGTCACTGTGGGAAGAATAGGTGAGGGTCTGAAGTCTGAAAGAATCTTGATTCTGGCGTTGGTCTTATGTCACAAACACTAGAGAGAGATCACAGCCAAAGCAAATGGGACGGAGACCTTTTTTGATACCTGGAAACCGATTAAGACGGAGTGCAAGAAGACGGACACAGCCCCAGCTCGTAACAAAACTCATTACTGTGGCCCAGGAAAAAAAACAAGGCGGAATCAGACTAATTACAAAACTTTGCACAGACAGAAAGGATATAGCAAGATATCTGATAGGCTGGACATTCTGCAGTGCAGTAATGCCTGCAGCCATTAAAACAACTGATATTTTTCATTTCCAGCCGATAATATTGAACCGAGTTTTATTGTTTTTTAAAGCCTCCATATAACACATTGGTTGTGTCCGCTGCGTTTCAGTTGACAGTGCCTTTTGCTCCCTGTGCATTGGGATATTAGATGAAAAATGAATTAAAGTCAAACGATTGGTGTTGTTACTTGTCTAGAGTCTAGTCTAGAGTGTACTGTAAGCGTAGGGTACATTTAGAGTTTCCTTTGTGATCTCATTTAGTTCTCTTTTACTTCAATTGAGAGTTGTGTTGTTATGACTTCTTTTATACTGATTTTGCATTGTTGCTGCTTTTCAATAAGCGGTGAAAATGAGACAGATCGTTGTTTTCAAAATCATTATGTCGCAAAAACATATTTACCACTCTTCTGTCCCAAAGATCTGAAAGCAGTTGAAAAGCCCTTCTGTGTAATACTGATTTACGAGTGTTTATTTTAAATGAATGCCTTGAGGTAAGGTAACAATCCCTTTCATCGCCTCCCTGCAGTATTTTAGTGTTTGCTAGGTTAAAGTGTCTATGTTAAACAGCGTAACTGTGATTTTGAATGACAAAAGAAGAACAAAGTGAATCAGACACGTTAAACAGTGGCGTATTGTTGTTGGAGAAGATAATATGTGTTAAGTGATTCAACTTGTTTCAAAATAATTGCATTCACAATTATAGCAAAAAAAGAAAGGAAACATTATTGTCAAGAGCTTTTTGTTTGGCTCTGCCTCACCTGCTGCCCACCAACACAGTCACATTCACAGGGAGGCTGGAAATCCTGCAGCTTATTTTAATCAGTCAGTCTTTGTCTGCCTCTCTGTATAGTGCTGTGCAGTAAATGAAAAGTTAGCAAGTGATTTATAGAAGCAAGACACTGACGAGACGCAGCAGTTGTTCCTTCTGGAGACGACGCCACTGTGCAAATCTTCCTTTAAGGTGCTCGGTAAACGCCTTATTTGCATGGATACGTTTGCATTTCAAAGGAATATAACTATGAAAATGTCAAAAAGTTCAAGTCATCAGAGTAGGACAGCATTATCTGTCTCAACATGACAACATCATTACAGCTAACCTCCACAGCCAAGCACATCTGAACCACACAGGTGGCTGCCATGTATCTGTGACTCCATTTGATGCGGCTTCACTCAAATTTAAATGTAAAGCGATGCAATTTACCACCTGAGCTACAAACACTACCTCGGCAGCTGTAAAAATGCTACCCGTTTAAATAAAAGAAGGGTAGATGCAATAAGCAATATAAAACGAAATAACATGCCATTTGGTGAATGCTTTTATACGGACCATCAAACATAATGCATGCATACATTTTATGTTACCACGCAGCAAGAGACACATCTACAATGATAGCAAATATATAAAATAGCAAAATATATAAATCGTGCATTTATGAAGCACTAATAATAACTACAACAACTGAATACTGAAGCACTATGTACCATTACACTACTACCATTATGTCATTGATCAATTTTGAGCTCAAAAGTCGTGCACAATATTGCTCCAAGTACAATTACAAGTTAAAAATGTATTTCTTTATTTATTTCAGTGAGAGTCAGACTTTTCACTTCATCCACTAAGATAAATCCTGCAGGCGATTGAACGAACAACTGTTCAGTTACTAGCCTGCTTCTCCAGACTTTAGGCCAACTCTGCCCTGTGTCTAGCTCACTGTTTCTAAATCTGAAAATCGATCACTTTGGCAGCCTAATACCACGACTAAGCTCTACCCTTCAATACAAGATTAAGCTGTATCTCTATCTTTATGTAACATGGATCGTCAACTGGTGCAAATGCTGACTTTATTGCCTGGGTCATCTTTTGGAATTTTGTCATGTACGTAGTTATCACAAATATGACTTTTTACGGGCTTCCTCTTTTCAAATAATTAAACCAGAAGTATATAAAAGGGGTTTTAAACCAAGTCATGGAGCTAACTGGAGTCAGCTCAATAAGCCAGCTGGCTACAGCTGATACCACATCTGTCAAATCTGACTATCGCTAGCTACAAACCAGAAGCCTGAAGGAACAATTGTTTTAAAAATGGCTACGAATTTTAAGTAGTTAATTCCATTTCTGTAGCTTTGTTAATATTAGTCTGAGATTGGGCCGCTGCTTAGCTGAGTTGGTTGAGCAGGCTCGGTCCCCAATGTTTTGAATCCTGGCTGGCACCATTTGCGGCTTGTCATCCCCTCTTTCTCCCCCTTTCAACACTTCACTTAACAAAGGCACCGGTTGCTAAAATAAAAGAAATATATATATGAGCCTGAGAATGTTCAGCTTGACAGGCAATAGTAGCTAATGGAACCCATCTTACTAAGAGGCTGATTGTTTAATTGTTATACACACCAAACCATATACCGTTAGATTAACATGAAGTACGCTATGATTAGATACGAGTCTATATACAGTAGAGTACCTTCAGTTCATGGGTTTGCACAAACATAAGAATGGCATCTACTGCAACAGGAGAATGTTTATGCTGTAGCTTCAGCAAATCCTTTGAAAAGGAATCGCATAAAGTGTTGACGAAGGGCTGTACAGGCTGTAAGATTCACAAACTGGAGGATAGCATTGTATTTTCTAGAAACAAGAGTTTGCTTTGTAGTATATGAATCAGACATATTCACTTATAATTGTGGCCCATAAGAAAAAATCTCGTTTACAAAATATCGACTGATGTAGTGATTTAAATTAATCCTGTCATGTTTTCAATGACACAACATGCTCAAGTTTACATACTTGGCTTGTTCCTACAAATAGGGTTTCTTCATGAGCAAGTCAATGCTGAGCAGTTCCAATGTGTGAAATTTAATAGTTTCATCTTATTCGTGAGAGTGTTTAGAGATCAAAGTGAACATTTGGCAAAATGAATTCTGTACTGATAGTTTTTCCCCCTGAACATATATTACCTTAAGGTAAGATGATAAGAAAATATTCACACTTTGAATTTTTTTCCATTATCAGATTTTAATTTCCTTTGGCCAAATTCATTCCCTGCTTCGTTGCTGCACAAGCATATTTTGAATCACATCGGTCCGTTTCATCCCTTCGCCTCGTGTGTTATCTTTTCGGACAGCTCTCATATGCAAATACATGTACCCCAGGTTGGTTGGTTGATTGAGTGCTTACATAATGCTCCTACTCCTAATGCTAATCTGTTCTCTTACCTATAGAAATACCCCTGAACCGTGGGAATATGGCATACACGTTTCTTCTCCAATATGGAGGAATATAATATGATATTATCATAAACCATTAAAACAAAACTCAGTGGAATTTATATTAACAACGCAACAGTGCTAATTCAGGCATTTTCCTCATATTCACACATCAATCATCTTCCATCTGGTCTGTCATAAGTGACCTACATGGGCATGACATGCTGACTCCCTACATAATTTCTTCCAAACACACACACACACACACACACACACACACACACACACACACACACACACACACACACACACACACACACACACACACACACACACACACACACACACACACACACACACACACACACACACACACACACACACACACACACACACACACACACACACACACACACACACTCTCTCTCTCTCTCTCTCTCTACCTTCCTCCTCTGACCCAACCTGTCGTCTCTGAGCCATTCCAGGGCATTTAGCAATGTTTGCCCCAGCTGAACCCTGGTCCACCTCACAGCTCCTCAGGGGGCGTTTCTCATAGCTCAGCCTGATCTGCGGCTCTCCAGCTGGGGCCGACCCCCTCGGGGGAAGAGGCAGGAGGAGGAGGATGGAGAAGGAGTGGCGACTCTGCTCCAAGGCAACAACAGTGTGAAAAGCTCCAGAGTTTGACAAGATGACCCTGAGGCCCTGGGTGATATGAAGTTCGAACACACAATCACACATCTGACACAACCACCTCTACTGATGCTTTCTCCTATACATAAAAGTCAGTATGCAAATATGCACAGGGCACTTCATACCTAAACACTTGTTTTGAATACTGATCGAGGTTTTACTCTACCAGCAAATAATGAAATAGAAAAACAAAGAATTATGAATATACAGTGAGGCCATTTTACCTGGATGTGTGTGTGGGAGTATTGGAACCATTCGGATGATAGATGTCAACTTCCTGCAGGTAGATAATGATTGCATTGCATCTGGCTCTTTTAAGGTATATGAAAGAGATGTGAACAGTGTTCTACTATTGTCACAAACTGCGTTGTTATCATGGAGATAGCAAATCAAAACCAATGTCTTCTTCTTGCCGAAAGACCCCAAACTGAAGATATAGAGGCCGACGGGAATGCATTGCTTCTGCTGGCTATGCTTTAAACTCTGAGAAAGCATCAGGGGTTACTAGGCACTTTGAAGTTTAATCTGCACTATTGATCATGATGTGAAGCTTCGTGCTCTCCACCTGAGGGATCTCTGCTTTTTTCATAAAGGGGTTAATCGGTAATCATAATCATCCCTGCATTTTCTCTTTCTCAACACACGGAAGGCTATTCAGTTCTTGTACTGAGGGCTATGTTGTTATCCCGTTGGTCTCTGTGTGTGAGTGTATTTTTGTGTGTTGTGTAGTTGCCAGCAGCTCTAAGAGGGAAAATCAGAGCCATGGAGGGATCCAGATGAGGAGCCGACTCAACGCTACAGGGAACTACTTCCATGTGCAATACTTACACTCCTGGAGGTAACACAGGGGAAACTAATCGACTAATCACTGCCACACTATCGAGAACCAGGCTGTTCCTGTGGGAAGCCGAGTAGTGAGAGTTATAAAACAAGCCTCATGTTCTCATAAGCAGTATCCTCACTTGCTATTTCACAGGCAGGGGACAACATAGCAAAAATAGCCCTGCAGTAAACACCAGTTTAGTGAAGCTCATGATGCTTTTTGTGGATATTTCCGAGGTACTTATCACATTTTGAAGCTATTTTTTAGGCCAATGTTTGGAAGTATTGTCACACAAGGTCATTCAGAGTTTGCTTTGGTCCAATATCCCTCTGACATTATGCTTTTCTGTTTACAAAGTCTTCATAATGTTGTGCATAGTACTGTATGATCTTTTTTGTTATTGCCACTTAATCTTGTGAAACACAAATTTCTTATTGACTTCTTCAGTCTATTATCTATTCAAACAACACCTTTTAGTTAAATGTATAGACATATGATCTTTTGATCAATTGTTTCATTTAATAATATGGATTCATGAAAAATTAAAAATATGTATGTGTCAGTGTCCATACATGTATGCACATACATAAGTTGTGTATGTTTTGGCAGAAAACTTAAAAATGTGTTCCATTTTCTGTTTAAATTGTCTGAGAGTCTAGGGGTTACATTTTGGACCTCATCATGATAGCAGTACGTCTCCTCAGTAATAGCCAGAGTGGTTGCACCCTCAATTTCTCTTCAGTGCTTTTACCCAGATGCAGCGGATTGACATCATGGCACTTACACATGCAGCTGCTAAAAGCTGCCCCCCCATTGACTCTCACCTCTGAGTAACACAGATAAACATTCAGCTTCAGACTCAGTGGGCAATAACTGAACGTCTGTGTGTTACTGTGTACATGTAATAGTACACCGACCATGCAAAATGATTTCATATTTGAGGCTAAAATAATACTCTGGCATACGTAATAGCAATTAGACATACATTAGCATGTTAAGGGTCATGTTGACCTGCTTTTCAATACTTAACCAACTATTAATAATCAGTTCTTTGCAAGAAAAATGTCATTCACTAGTAAGAATTATCATACTTTTTTAACGCTTTAAGCGATTTGAGGCAAAACAGCAAAGTTTCAAAGCTGATGTTTTCCACATTCACATGAGGAAGCTCTGTCTGTGGGCTCGACTTCTAAATCAAGAGACACCCTCAGCAAAGATAACCCTGCCATGCTCTGAACAAAAGACGAGAACACTTCGATTGGCTCCGGTTTCCTCTGAGCAGTGTCTTCTTGCTCTCTGTTGTTTAATCAAGATAACTTGATAAGTGAGTCAATATTCACTGTTTATTCTTTTAACAATATGTGTGCTTTTAGGGAGAGGGCATGAAGAATGTATCCGTCTAATTCTGAGGATATTATTTTCTCTAAGGTTTTCCACTGTACACATGATTAATATGTTTGTTGCTCAACCACCCAAATGATTATTTGTTTATTCGTCTTTTGTTGACTGCACACATCCCCCCCAGAGTCACACTGGCCCCATGTTAATTATTTTGTCAACCCTCATATCTCTTTTAATTGTTGCGGGTTTGTTTATCCTGGAGATCAAATTGAGCTTGGAGAGATTGTGGGTGGCTGCCAACACAGATCAGCCAGGAAGACTGATGATTGCATATCAAATAGTTTGATGACGGGAGCCACCGAGACATGCTGACACTGACTTGAATGGATGTATTGATGGTGTGATCATATTCATGCCACTAATATAGCCCTGTTCGAAAAGGCTTTCATAAAAGTTTCAGACATGCAGAAATGATGAGACATCCGCTCATCAAGCAATACCACTATCTTCCTTACATTATATTTAATAGTCTAAAGTGCTGCTGGCTATGAAATGGATATTGAACTGGTTGCAGGATAATTTCTCTGCTGTCTACAAGTCTAGAGGAATCAAATGTTTTAACCAGAGCCTCCAAATACAAGAACAACAGATCATTAGTCAGTCTCCCGGTAAGCAAGGCTGTGTCTTAGAAGCGTAACAAATTATTAAGAGGATCACTAATTCTGCTTTAAAGCTATTTTCAATACATTTTCGATTATAAATCACAATTGTGACACAGTACAGTCATAACATCACGGCGTATATATCACAGTGTATCATGTTTTATTTGAGTTGTGCTTGATTTATCAATATAATGCTATTCTACAACCCCCTTAACAACATACTGCAACTTCAACTACAGCATTTATGGCTTAATAAGGTACATATTCAGCAGGCTACATACATTAGCTCTGAAATGTAAAGAAGATGATATAATGTGGATTTTGTCATGGATATAATGTGCTTTTGATCAAAAGGTCCTACACTAGGGAATCAACTCTGTTTAAAGACATTACTTAGTTTTATGATATTTAAGAATCAGGAAATAGTCTGTGCAGTATTTCTAAAGATTAAAGTATTTTTGTTTTAGTGATTGACCCTCCAGACGAGGCCATGGTATCTAAAATAATCAATTCAAGCATTTTCATAAATGTAATGAGTACACATTCATACATATTTTATCAAAGTGAGCAAGCTGCCGGAGGTCGGAAGAAGAGCAATCTGTTTTCCGCTGTGACAGTAAATCGGTGATGCAGTCAATTTTACTGGAACATTTGGTAAGTAATGGTGAAGGTAAATAACGTTAAACTTCAAAGATTCAGCAGTGTTTCTTTTTCACTGTTTGTCGATTGACTCAGCATCTGTGGTCGTGCTATCTGTTCAGGCTAGGATTGGAATATTTCTTTAAGCTTCTGGAAAAGGTCAAAAAAGTAATTAACCTTGTTCTGTGTGCATCAATAGAGGGACTGAGACAAGAGCGCTCTCTCTCTCTCTCAAATACACACACACACACACACACACACACACACACACACACACACCACACACACACACACACACACACACACACACACACACACACACACACACACACACACACACACACACACACACACACACACACACACACACACACACACACACCACACACACACACACACACACACACACACACACACACACACACACACACACACACAGAGCTACTCACCACTGTAAGGTTGTACTTGAATGGATAGATTAATGAAAAAGCGATTAAACATTTCTGGTCCAGTGTTTTTCTCTGATTGTAAATGAATGGAAATAAAGAAGGCATTAACACAATGTCCAGTGTGCACATGCATTTACTCCTTTAGAGACTGACATACAGACAAACGGATGCTGACATCAAAATAATGGCACTGTAATCACAGGAAGCATGAGTGGGCATTTCTCTGTTTTGATCTCACTTCTTGTTGGCTGCACTGTCCATCTCTCTCTCTTTTATCCCACCTTTAATTCAAAATCTGTCCGTTTTGTGTGTCCCCCCCTCCAGCCCCCTTGCTCTTTCACTCTCCAGAGTTGGACAGTTTCAATTTACGAAATCCACATAGGTGTTGAGAGGGCTTTAATGGAGGTGGTATTTCTCCCCAGTCAGCTGAGTTGGCCGCCTGGAGACTCTTTCACGTAGGCTGAGTGATTTCTTGCTGTGCACTTAAATACTGCAAACCCTCCTCTGACTCTCCCTCACTTCAGCACTTGTGTTTTCACAAATAAGCTTATTACATCACATAATACCCCCCTACCCTTACCCAGCAGGCTACCTTTTGTTGGACCAAACTGCTAATATGAAGAAATTTTTCACAGTTTTTCACTCTGTATTTCCTGGCTTACTTTAATTGAATGTGTGTGTTTAATTGCAAAGTGAGAGCTGCAGATCTCCATTCCTTCAGGTTTCTTTGTAAGGAACAGGTTCTGGTGTTTGTAGGGCAGAGTTGATAGAGTGGACAAAGGAATATAGAGCTTTGAAAATGTGTTTTCCACATCTTAAACATAAAAGAAAGCCTGAAAGATAGGATTTATTTTCCTCCAAGGTACAGATCACAGTGTGGTGTTTTCTTTTCCGCAAGTAGCCAGGTTGTTTATAATGCATGTATCGTACTGCCATCACATAACGCTTTTGATCACAGAAGATGGATATTCACTTTCACGCATCATTCAACCAGAAGATGACAACTGCGGCTAGCAGCGTCAGATGCAACATTTGACTAAACAAACCTCGTCCGGATGCAAAATGCTGGAATAAAAACAAGTATATTCACAACTGTTTACTGTTTTCTTTGTTACAATTTCCTCATTCATTGCACTTCTTTTTTTAGTTTTATAAAGTGTCAAAGTAAGCAAATTAATGTATAATGGGTTGTTTGTCAGACGAGCGTACACTGTATACACACAGTCTTACTGAGGTGATTCTGATGGGGTTTAGTAAAAGTATGCTTGACAAGAGAATTCAGGGTTAAACCAGATGGGCTCTAAAAAAAATAGTCAATCTGGTTTTACTGTTAAAAGGCTTGAAAAACAAAAAAAACAGCTTGAATTACAAGAAATCCAAGGGATATTTTTGTTCTGAAAAGCACATGTTTTCCAGCACTGTGACTCACGACACAACAGCTTTGATTTTAGAAAGTTATGTGACATTTTAATATTCTCTTCGTAGGAAGATGGAGCGGAAAACTGTTTGATTTTGACACCGGAGGCTTTCTTCTAACAACAGCAAATGTTGATTTCTGTTTTACCATTACTGGAATGTTCCTTACCTTTCCTTACCAGAAAAAACATATTTTAGTTGTTTCACAAGAAAAAGGAAAAACACTGCTGGCTTATCTGCAGATGACCGCTGCACTCTAAAAACTAATTCAGGCGACCTTTCACCTCCACTTAATTAAATGCACGGTTGCAAGATAAAAATGTGAGTTAATTCATTTAGATAAACATTTTAAGTTGCAAAAATTAATTTATAAGTTGTGTTACATCAACTTAATATTGTGTGTAATTTGAACTCTGATTTCTGCGTTAATTGACTTAAAACAAAATTCAAGTTGTAGTAAGTAATACAATTAGCTTGATAACTTAATTGTTCTACACCTTGAGTTAAGGATTTCAAGTCCACTCCCACTTAACATGCCTGGACAAGTTCCCACAGTTAAGACAAATAGAAATATACAAAGGACATTTTAAGGTGAGTGTCATCTTTTGTCATTCAAATACAGTAGATAGCCTTGTAGTTGCACTGTAGGCAAATTGCTGTTTGACCAAAATTAGCAGCCTTTGAACTGTGAATAGTTCTGTGAGAGGATACAAAGTAGTAGAGGCTACTGTGAAAGTAAAAATACTTTGGTTACTATTGTGATATAGCTTTTTATTAAAAATGAATCTCGGTGAAGCAGATCAAGGATGCTTCTTGAGGATCGTTAGAGTTGTCATTGAAATGCAAGTTGTTGGCAGTCTCCCATTCAGAATATATTCATTTAGGTAATTTCTCTTTTTTTCCTCTTTCAAAAATAGCACAATGCAATTGAAGTACGCAGAGAACTATAGCCATCCACCGCCTTGTCGTGTACCTTGGAGAAAAGGAAGAGACCTTTTCAAGGAGTTGAGCGGCGTAATTAAAAATCTTGAAATAAAATAAAATCCATGGGCACAGTGACACAGGACAAAAGCACTGCTCTCTGTCAGCTACATTCTGAAGCATATTGCACTTTTGGCCACACCCCAATCAATAATATCTTAGCAACGTTCAGCATGGATAGGTGTTGACAGCAATGGCATGGGAAAAGGATTGTGTACAATTTGAAAAGTGGCTTCTTCACTTAACCAGTTCACATATTGTATGGAACCTGCTAAAAAGATGAGAAGGGACACTAAAACTTGCACGGTTGTGATTGACAAAATCTGTCCACATGCATTTAAACACTAGGCAAAGTACTCAAAACCACCTCTGTGTGTCTTCAGGACCACGTTGCCATGACGACACACACATGCAGACTCAATAGGTGAAAACAATACCAGCGTTGCTTTAGCAGCTGGTAATAATGGCTCTGAATTCGCTAAGAGTGACAGTTTAAAAAGTATGCAATTACCTAATTCATTATCTCTTATGCGCTAACCTATTATTTAATGTGCTTCAAAAGGACATAAATATCGCCTTCATCAGTGACCGGTCCACCCAGGATCTGACCATACGATGGCAACCATCATGGTGGAGGGAAACAAATGAATGAGCAAGCATTCTGCGTTAAATGTGTTCATCCTGTTTGAAATAATGACTGTCGGCAGTGTAAACATCTTTGTTACATCTTTTGTAAAATGGATGTGTGTGATCTGCAGATTGGTGGCCATTGAGAGTTTGTTTCTGTAGTTTTACAAAAACTTTACAGATTTTACATATTTGGCACTGGTTTTAAATATGCAAAGGCCTCTAACTTCGTTGTGATGGCAGCATGTATTTGCTGCGTCCCCATTTCCCATGGTAATATGGCTAATGTGTTTATTTATTATTTGGGGGGCAATTTAAATTTGTGTTATTTATCTTTTTTTTCAAGATTGAAATGAAGCTCAGCGCAAGTTCTTTCAGGAAGACTGGGTGTATATACATTCACTCCGCAGCTGCATATAATCAGCTCATCACAGGCGTTCTCTTTAACCTATTACATTTCACCTCATTCTCCAGCAGCCAATCAACGTGCTGCAGCCAAACTATAACATGGTTCTCCTCTCTCCTGCAGTCAGCTGTGATTTCAGGTGTTCATGCACCTTATCATATGGCATGTGTCAATAAATGTTCAAACTAAATGAATTCTCTCCTGATTGAAACATCATATGTTGAAATAAACAACTGCAGTTCAAAATAAAAAGTGAATTACCTAATATTTTTGTTGTGGAATCAATTAATTTCTTTCTTTAAAGGCAAAAACATGAAAAAGCTAAGAAAACAAACTATTGAATACAATATATTTGGAGCAACTTCATTTATAAATGGTTGTCAACTTAAAAACGTGTGTTCACAATGATGGTAATTAAGTACATACAACTTTAAAATCTTTTTAAATCATACGGTAAAACAGGTTGGAGCAACTTATATTTTGGAGTAATCAACTTAAAAACTTGTATCCCGAATGATGGTAATTAAATACATACAACTTAAAATTCCTTTTAAATCATGTGGTAAAACTAGTCGGAACAACTTAATCTTTTGAGTAATCAACTTCAAAACTTGTGTTTATGCTACCAATTATTAAGTAAGTGGTAATTAAAAACACCTCTGATTGTAGAGGAAAAGCCTTCTCCCCTAACTCAAATAACTTTGTTGCTTTAAGACAATTTCATTAGAAGTTGTCTTAACTCAATAAACATTGATGCAAACTGTTGCGTTGATTTTCTTTGTTGAGCCAAGGCATTTGATTTTAGAGTGTGGGGGCAAAAACGCCCATGTGTTTTGTTTGTTTTTTACATTTGTTTTTTACTTTAACCAGGAATAGTTATTGATCATTTTGAGTTTAAGTGGAAATTGCAGTTGTGGTTGGTTGCCAGGAGAAGTGTCTGGCCTTTTTTTCTGGGCCCTGATTGGCTCAATTGTTTTTCACATCGCAATTTGAATTGCGATGTGAAAAGCAAGTCAACACGGCAATGTTGCTTTCTAGTCAACTCAAATCACATATGAGGATTGATTTGAAGAGGTTGAGTGTTCTGTCACTACTGGTGTACAGCCAGGCTCTCTTCCTAATTAAGCATTACGTTTTTTACTATTCTGGTGGAACTGTGCTTGGTTCCTTGAGGAGAAAAGGTCATCACCTGCTCCTCCCAGTGCCATTTTTTTCTTTGGCCTCGCTCTCATTATAAGTCCATCAAGTAGCCAGAAAAATGCTGACACTAGCTGTCATAATAAAGGAACTGCACCTTCAGCTGTCAGAGGATATTACAATTACTCGATCTCTCCAGAGTTACCTGCCTACACAAATCACCATTTAAGTATTAGCCATAGAAAATGATTGCTCCAGTACTTTTACAAGGAGGATAACTTATTCACCTTACTCTCATAATCATTTGGCATTTCAAATTTAATTTCATCTAAATTATTGCATCATGTAATACTCATACCTCAGGTATAAACTTCTCACTTTTTGTTGCCTCATCAGTAAATCTCAACTTTAAAATAAGTTTTAAGGATGCATCATTAAGATTAAAACAAGTGCCATCAAAGGTAGCAGACCAGCTGTGGATGAGAGGAGATCTTCAGACACTAACAACAGATACCCAGCCCAATTATACGACATCAGTCAAGCTGAGAATCATGACTTCAATCACCACCTTTGAAATATGATCAGAAATGCAGAGCATGTCAGGATCAACAAACACCAAAGACTTAGCCTTCTCAGAGGGACATGGGCCGAGGAGCATGAAATGCAAAAAGTTAATAAAAACTACTGGAACTTATCAGGTGTTTGCACTCCTTAAAACGTGCTTAAAACACATGAAGATAACAACATCTCAGAAAAACTCTGCTTATGCACCACATCACATAATCCTATTTCTCAGCATCTTACCATTCAGGAAATTATTTTCTAATGACTTTAGTACATTATTTATATACAGCATCTGTTGTTTTGCGAGGCAAATCACTGATTTTCTTGCCAAAGGATTCTTTGAATATGACATAAACACTGCAGAGTTTCCCTTTTTCTGTTTTGAACGGGACACACTTGAAATATACTCTGACATCCATGGCAATTAAATTAGTCGCTACAATACCCATTCTTACACTCAGGCAGTAGTCCAAAAAAGCGCCTTTAACTTAAACGTGACATGAAAGTGTTTTCTCAAACCTTTCAGCAGTATTTCTCTCATATAGTTTCCAACATGAGTGCCCTAGTTTCAGTAGCATTTTTGAATAATGAATGCTTCATGTCACAGTACTTGGGCATCAATCCAAAAAACAAATCTATTTGCCAAAGCAAATCTAGAATTAATAACGACTGGAAAAAGAATTATTGCTGATTTAACGCATTCATATTCATTTTCGACAGTAACATCCATCAAATGTGAGTCTTTCCATTATGTCTTTTGAACAAACACTAGAACCCATTTAACAACAATGTAGGCTGAGCCTGGGAAGAAAAAATAATCCTTCAAAGCTCTCCCCCCCACACGGTGCAGCTTGAAACTATTGACGGGCATGGATCATTTTATTGAAGAATAATCTAGACAAGATCTGAATGTTTTGTTCAGCCACAGGCAGTTTAATATCTTCCCAATCATAGAAGTAGTTTAAATTCAGACTTCTCTACCACAAAATGAATCAACATGTGTGTGAGTATAAGAGACAAAGAGAGGACAAACAGAGAGACATGGAATGAGACAGAAAGGCGCTGCAGAATTACCCGGAGTGAGATGTGGCACAGATGGTGGGGAGGGTAGGTAATAGGGGGGCCGCCATCCTCTGTTCCCCAGACACATAACTCAAATGCACCATTATTACATTGACACAATGACTGCTTCACAGACATCTCCCTATCGGGTCTGCATCCATGTATAAAAAACTAGAGACACATGGAAAATAACCGAGCACGAAACAGTGAAATAAATTCCATTCAACGTGAGAGGGAATTTTAATATTGACAGTTTTATTAACTCTAGAGGTAGAGTAGCTGAAGCTTGAAAATAATAAAACACCTCATTAATTTTTAAGGTCCGTCTCTCAAAAGACTAGATCCGAGAAGTAAGATGCAAGAATCCATAATCGTCCTCAATTGGCGATTACAAGTTTACGTCTGGATGGTGACATCTTTAATTTCAAAATCATTAATTTCTTTTTTCTCCTACAGTGATCCTCTGCGATAAATCATCCATGTCTGCAGCAATGCCAAGGTCTTCTGCCAACCCTAGAGGGGTTTTTGCTGAGAGCTTATAACTTGTGATTTGAGGCAGTCCAGCTGGATATGTTTTCAGACTCAGAGCAGGGTCAGTACTCCCCAGACAGGACATTTGAACTCTGACTGCCTGGACCAAACACAACATACATGGCAATAAACTTCTACTGCTGACAATAACCACCATGTATCAGCTGTTGTACTCGTCGAGGTCTTAATATAAGATTGTTTTTCTTAGAGGCAACGCTAACCCAAGTGCCAGTAAACATTTTACTGTTTACCATTACGCTGCTCATTACTTGAATAAGCACTGGTGTGTCTAAGTTTAATGATCTGTCCGCGTGTATTTGAACGGTAGCTCACCCCAATTTATAGCTTTAGTTAAAATGACAGCAACCTTTGGCAATTGCAGTAAAGAACACGCCAACACGGAATCTAATTAAATCATGACCTGCAGAGAAGCGTGATGGCCAACTGGAGAGAACAAAGGCGAAGCAGCAGGGGGAGAAAGAGAGAAGACATAAAGTGTTAATGGAAATAGAGGTATAAGGATCTTCTATTCCTGTGATTCGTAACGCAGTGTGCAAGAAGTAATTTCATTCATTAACCAACAACAGTGGCTTCTTTAAGGGTCACTTAGGCTTCCTAGATTAATTAAGCTGCGTTGAGTGGAAGAGGAGAAGAGATAGAACAAGAAGTGGGTGGCAGAAGACCAAAATGCGCTTTGGACTGTGGTGTAGCTTTCTTGTCAGTGAGCTGAAAAGGAAACAGCCCATGTCCTGACCCTCTCAACCCTGCTGCATGACAAAACACAGAACCACACTGCGCTGTGCTGCAATGAGAGAAAACACAGCAACTGCACAGGCTCTTCTTCTCCACAGCTGGAGCCAGTAATGTGACAGCCATGTCTGAAAATCTCATCTCCACACCCATTCTTCACACTACGAGGAGAAGAACACACTTTCACTCGCTTATTTTATCCTTAATTTCATCACAGGAAAGTCAGACAAACACTTAGTAGGGTAGGCTTTTAATGTTGCTGATAATGCAGATGGAAAATGTAGCATCAATGATACAATATAATCCTCTTAAGGCGCTCAATACAACTTGTGAAGCACTGATCTGAACAGAATACATCTCCTTCTATCAACAGGAATCAGGCATTGTGTGAACTATTGTGGTCAAGGGTAAAACTGACTGGGAGTTTAAGAATATCTCCTCAGTGTTTTTAAATGATTTTTAACCTTGTATTTGTAATAGCAGATGTTGTCAAAATAAAAATAAATGGCATAAAAATAGAGAACAAGAACTCATCAAAAGCTTGATTGCATTTCCTTGGAAACAATTCTGTTGTTTCTATTCCAATGTTTTATTTGGAGGGGCCAAAATTGTCTGCAAAGACACAATGAGATTCAGAAAAAAAGAGAGTGGCAAACCAGAAGAGAGATGGACTGCAAATAAGAACCATTCCAGCGACACAGAGGGGTGTCGTTTATACAAAGAGCCCTCTAGCTGAACAGAGGGGTGTTTTTGAGGCAAAGGGAGCACACACGTTGCCAGCTCCAGCTCAACAAAAAGGTGTTAGCCGGTGAGGAGCTGTGTACAGTGACTGCACCAGATAAACACACACAAGGTAGGCCTATGCGAGAGGTTGAAAGTATCTGCCACACAGATGGGCTAGCTGTAGTACAAATACCAGGTGAAAGCAATTCTACTGGACCCATATACAACTACTTTGCACATAATGCATGCTCACTTACACACATGAATCAATACAAATGGGCATAAGCAGAGGTTTTTCAGTTCGTCAAGTGGTCAGAGTACCCACATTGGTTTCTTTTTTGGCCTTTAATCTCAAACTAGTCTACCAACAAGGCAAGTGGAGGTAGACCATTTTCCCCCCTGAAGTGTCACCACAATCTCCCAAATCTCTGCACCCTCCGAGCAGTGGCGGATTTAGGATTGTAGGAGATCCGGGGCTTAGCCCAGGAGTTGTTGGGGGGGGGGGGTGCAGGGGTACAGTGCTACCCCTGCCTGGGGGTGGACCGAACATCCTTTAGGGAGGTCGTCACCTCCTCTTGGGGGGTCCGGGGGTATGCTCCCCCGGAAGATTTTCTTTTAAATATTGAAGTTGAAAGCATCAATCTGGTGCACTTTGAAAGCAACATTAACCCTACCTTAATAATACCTTAAAGCGGACAAAAGGCACTGGAGAACACTAATTCATTAACACCCTTTAATGAAGCAAACTAATGCCTTAACTCATATCATATCATATCATGTCACTCAAATATTCGTTTACTTATTAAGGTGAAACGAATGTGCGTAGAATTTTAAAGGATGCGGATAGTCTCACCTTGATTCTGGCACATTGCTTATCGTTTTATAGATCTATTCTCATCCACCATCTTTGTCTGTGACGTAAAAAATGTGTAAGAGTCACGTTTCTGAATCGGACACTCTGAGTGGATGCAGTCACAGCCAATCGGAGTCTGATTCAGAGGGTTGCCTGTCAGTTCTGTTGTTATGTGTACTGAAACGAGAGCCGGTATAATTCCACGCGCGAAAACAAAATAAAAAATGGAATACCTTATTTTAGTTTCTTAAAAGTAGACTGAGGTATGAAGGGTTAACGTTACATCTTAGGATAATTTTTAGTCATGTTCTGTATACATAACATAAGGGTATACTTAGTGTGGTTACTCCATGTTTACTAGCTATAACATTAACGTCAGATCACTCTTTTTCACTTCTTACTCAGTCAGCCAGAGGGCAGATATCACCATTAGATTCACAAACCTGAAACATTATCCATTTCTTGACTGCTGGTGATGACATTGTTGTCAGCTGCTGATACTGCTGCAGCTTGTGGCGGCTGCTTCAATGACAATAACTTTCAAATATCCATAACGGCCCGTCCACACAGCGGCGTGCGTTGAAGCTTCCAACGCTTCTGCCCATTCACTTTGAATGGGGTGACGTCACTTTTAGCCGAACTGCATTTTGGGAAGCGACGTGGAGCGTTGCTGGCGTAGCTGGCGTCAAAAGTTGAGCAATGTTCAACTTTTGACGTCTCGACGGAGGCGTCAGCCAATGAAATCCCGTTTATGCAAATCT
The DNA here is from genome assembly GCF_902827175.1 of Gymnodraco acuticeps. Classification (NCBI taxonomy): domain Eukaryota; kingdom Metazoa; phylum Chordata; class Actinopteri; order Perciformes; family Bathydraconidae; genus Gymnodraco; species Gymnodraco acuticeps. The sequence continues at coordinate 2,462,327 of NW_022989974.1, forward strand.
GCCAGTACAAGCACTAGCCAATCAAACCGCCTGTATGCTGGGAGAGACTACGCAGGTCATTTCCTCATATTCAAAAAAATGGAGGGAAAATTCATTATAGCGGTAGTGAATCACCCGGTGCTGTATGATCAGTCTCTGTTGATCTACCGGGATACAAACCAGAGGAGCGAGGCATGGAGGGAGGAGGCAGAGACAGTGGGTGAATCTGGTAGGTTTTCGCCTGTTTGGGGATTTTATATCCAGTTTACTTCGTTTTAACATTGCTATTGCTTTGTATGTCGGGGGCAGGAGATTCATGTGATTGGTTGTTGGTCGCGTTGCTCGCAAAAAATCCCCAAGCTTCAGACACGCCCACCTCCAAGCGTCAACGCACGCTGCTGTGTGGACGCTCCATAACTGTATAGGCTATTAGCTTAAAACTCGTCAGGCACTAGGAAGGATCACTTCTACTTCAGGGCAGGCTACGCAGTACGCAGGCTAATGTCCCGCAGCGGATGTCTCTCTGGTGGACTCCGGTACTGCACATTACTCCCGAGACGTTTTAAAAAAAAAAGATATATATATATATTTTTTTAAGTGAAACATCCGGGCTTTTCAGAAAACATCCGGGGCTTGAGCCCAAGTAGCCATCCCCTAGCGCCGCCACTGCCTCCGAGTAAAAAGGTTTGATGTGATATTACAACACTTGCTTGCTTTCTCTCACTCATTTAGTTTTGCTGTAGCATGTTCCAAGTTTGCTCAAGTAGAGAAGATGCAATAGGGATGCACGATATTGTTTTTTTTAAACCGATACCGATACCGATAACTTCCTGCTTCTCAAGACCGATACCGATAACCGATAATAATATAATATATATATATATATTAAATGTACCTGTAGTTTTTGCACACCTGGTGGTAAAAAAAAGACTAGTAGTGAGCAAATGACATGAGCATTACTACTATGAACAAAACAAAGCCAAGAACAGTTTTGACTCTTCAAAGTGACCATATTTATTTTCCCAAATAAAGTTTGTGCCTTTTTCAAAAGCCTCGTCGATAGGTAAAAGCCCCGGTGCCTTTGCAGCTGGCTTTAGATTCGCCGCTAGTTTAGCAGCGCAGGCGTCTTCGTACGCTTTTAACACACCATCGTAGCGATGGCGATGTTTCAGGTGACTAATCAGGTTGGAAGTATTATAGCTCGTTGCCTTTTTCCCTCCTCGTGGAACTTCTGCATTGCATTTGTTAATACAAATAGCAAGTGAACTATCTAACTCTGAAACTTTGAAATAGTCCCATACTACCGACGACATGTTTGTTTACTGTCCTGGCTTCACGGCCGCACACCATTTACGTCACAGCCAGGCATGAGTTAGGGAGCGCTGGATTTGTGAAAAACTCCCCTCTTCCTAAACCACTACCACAGTACTGGCAAAACGGGAGGAGCCGAGAGAAAAACAAGCGCCCCTCATCCCAATCCACCCACACCGCAGTATTTTTTCTTTTTTTTTACCCAAAAAATATATTGTATATTATCGGGGCTATTAATACTTTTATCGGGTTTATCGGGATGACGTCATAATTCCTAATATCGGACCGATAATTATCGTGCACCACTAATTAAAACTGAACATAATTTAGTTATAAATAAAAGTGTTAGGGTTAGAAAAAAAATAGTGAGTTGACCAATGTCAAGATAATAGATAAGTTTGTGCACGAGATGGAAGGCTGACAGGCCATCCAGTTATTCAGCTAAAATAATTGGTCGTGCTTTTTACAGCGCCACGCGGCTTCCACAGATGAATTTTTTTTTTTTATTTATTGTCAAAGCATTTAATATATTCATTGCTATCGGGATGTTAAGAGCATTCCATGGAACATAACAAACAGTGTTTCTGAAGTGAATTACCTAGACCTTTAAGAGACAGGTCAGGTGTGTAAACTGGAGGAAGTTTGAGTAAAATGAGGTGAAATAGTAACAGGAGGTAAAGACGCCAGCACACAAACTACATAATTTCAGTTACAGCTGAACATTAGTGACTCTCTATGAGAAGCCTACTAAAAAGTGTTGTGTTGTTGTTAGCGGCTAAGCTAGCGCTAGCTTGCTCATAAGTGGCTAGCTTATGTTTCTTGTCGGTAGCTTGTGTGACTAGTTAAATAATTGATGGACTACTATGGAGTGTGAGCATGCACACGACTGGGATTTAAGGTCAGATAGACCCCACAGTGAACGGGAGAGATGTGCGGGTACTCTGATGAAGACCAATTTTGGACAGTTGGGATGCTACAAGGTCAGGTATAACTACTGCTGACCGGAAAAGCCTCCGACGAAGCTGTCCTTCGACAGCGTGTCCTCGGGACCAAACAGACCGGTAAGTTCAACTTTCTTTGCCTTTTTAATGTTACTGTGTGTTACTAAAGATGAGGCTACTTTTGGACATAATGCAATATTTTATTTGTTTTGTGTGAGGGTGTGTGGGTCCATGTTGCTTTCTGTATGAAAACAAGGGGACAATTCCAGGGTTTCGGTCAATGTATCATTAACATAACCAACGTTTATTTATAAATATCTATGTATTTTGACCATGTTAACTAATGTACTATACACTATTTAGTTGTTTGACTGATATATTTAGGCAATAATTCCACTTCCGTTTCGGCAGTTAAGGAGACAATTACTTTACCTGGCTTAACGACCAACGCTCCGTTTTTGCCCCTCTTACTAATTCTTAATGTTGAGAATGCATTTTAAGCAGTTGAAAAATAATGAACACTGTCTGATACCAACTTAACTCTATTAAAGTTTTATTCTAATAGTGAAATTGAAAATATGGGAGATTTCACATTATAATTTTTTAACTTTGTGAACCCTTTGTGGACTAGCCTGCCTAAGGATGGCTGAATGTTGGCTATCTCACTAACTCTTGTATATTGTGCTAATTATCCCTGTTAAATATAACAAGCTGTCCCATCTAAACAGCAAACAAGTATTACTGGTAATATGAAAAGAACAAGTGCAGAAGAGAAATAAAAAAATGTAAGAAAATAAATTAATATACTTATCTTTATATTTGTCAGAATAATGTATTAAAAATAAGTTTGTTGTGTTGTTAGTATCAGATTGTTTTGAAGATATGTGGCTTGCGAAAAATGGGTCCAGTATTTACTTGATTCTGATTGATTGATGATTGATTGATGATTCTGCTGCTCAACAATCAGAGTCAGTGATCAAGTTTCTCCCACTTATGCGAGTAGACTCAATGATCAATAAAACATAAAATAATCAAACAAGTGGTTTGGAAATATCAACTCTATTTAATGTCACAAAGCCCTACATTTTGTCTGTCCATCCTACCTGTCTTTACTCATTTTCTTTGGTTGACATCAATCTCTGTCAGTCTCTTAACAGTTTATCTGTGTCTGGGCTTGTCAGCTTTAATCAACCTCACTTAGTCTAGTGGAGCATATGATCTCCACAATGAGGGAGAGCGATCCCTGCATTGGGGATACACTCAGCCAGCTTCAGTACTTTTTGGACTGACAAGAAGTTTGAGTACTTCTGCAGAGTTACAATTCTAATTGTGGTGGTTGTACAAGATGTACAGCTTGATTATATGTTATGCTCCTTCCTGCTTGCTAATTACTTTGGTTTGGATTCTCCAAGATAGACAACTTTGTACAAAGAACAATATACTTAGAAGTTGTTGTTTATGTTGTCAGAGACTGCTAATTACTTTCACAGCATGTATCCAATGCAACATGTATGCAGCCCATATGTGTAAAAAGGCTATGCACCTTCCTTGTATAAGTGTACTGTAGTTAACTTCCAAGAATCCATAGCCATGTTCTTAAAATGTTTTAGATGCTGCTCTACCAGAATGTAATCTGCCTCAGAGGTACAGAAAATAATCATAGAATATCGTTGACGTTTGTGGTGATTTCTCCCGCCTCTCCCTCCTCTCCCCCCTCTTCCCCTCCAGTAAACAGGCCCTGACTCAAGCCACACTGAGCTTCATGGCTGCCAACTAGCCTAAGGGAGGACAAGGAACATATTGCTCCCCCTGCCTAACACATCCAGGATTAAACATTCATTCACAGGGCTCTGAAACTTTAATATCTTGGCATGTGTGAGTGAGTTATGTAAATTAAGCTCACACTTGTCATGTAGGTTGGATGATATAACAATTGATTTTTTAAAGATATTTGCTCTATTAAATGGTACAGAATGTAGCCAAAGTAAATGAGCAAAAGTCGTTTGAATTATTTTTAAATGAATAAATATATACATTTGATCTTGGTTATGAATGCTGTCCGGCTGTTAGATATGGTTTTCCAAGAGGCGGATATAATGATGGATATAATGATGAAACTGGCCAAAGAATGAAATAACCAGAACATGTGAAAATTGAAAAACAGCATGTAAAATGTAAAACCTTCTCAAACAATCAAGCGTTTTCTTCCTGAATAAAGCGTCGCCTATTCTCTTGAGTAATTTAAAAATATGTTTTAAATTGGTTTAGGTGACCTTGGTGTTGATTGCTTTATAGTGAGGAAATTAGAAGCTTTCAGAGAGAGAAATGTAACGACACCCCACCATATTCAATCAGAATATGTAATGATGCGAATATACAGTGCCCTATACCGTATGACTAACGCTACAGCAAAAATGCAATCACATCAAACTTGAATTGAGAGAAAATGAAGGGAGGTTTTGATTTTCCCACTCGGCAGAGAGTGAACCATTTTTAAAAAAAAAAAAAAAAAAAAAAAAAAAAACCTGCCTAAATTCAGCTTATGAAAGTCTGCCGCCCATGTACTTGTAGTGTTTACCAGCACAAGCCAAACACAAGCTTTCTCTCACTCAAACACAGCCACTCACTCAATCTCCATCCCTCGTTCTGTCTTAAAAAATGACATCGGCACACAAACATCTCTAAATAATGAAAATGTGCTCTCAGGGTCAATCACCTCCTTAGCTCAACCTGTTTCCTGTCAAACAGTCAATACACTGCTGGAGTGAAGAGGGAGAGTGAGGATATGGGAAAAGATTCCACTTCAACCCTGAGGTTAGAATACAGCTCTCCCTGCAGTGGAGCAGGCAAACCGGAGGAAGCAGTAGATCGGTCAGGCCCTTGTGTGTAGTAGCCTTGACGCTGTGTGATTCATATCGTCCCCTCATCTTTTTTGCATGCTTTCAGGTTTCAACAACAACAAAAAACAGTTGCGGGGCCCGAGTTGCACAATGTGGTGCGAATGTGGCTTATTGTGCTTAGGTAAAAACTGTGAAGAAGCACTTATTGCCACTTTCCGAACATCTGATCCACTTTAAAAGTCAGGCATCCCTAACATAGCCTTGGCCATTGTTGTGGCTAACTCTGGGGCTAACCACCCTCATTTCAATCAGCAGGTAGCAAGCATGAACGATGTCAACTTGGCATGGGCATTGAAGAGCCCTACAATGTATTCACCGACAAATAAACTGCACACGCACTGCAGATATGGTGTCACTGAAGACTTCATACTAAGCAGCAACCCCTGGGGCTGAACAGTGAATCCTATGCAGTGCATTGGTGCAACTATCTGCAGTTTGTCGACTGGCCACTTGGGGCCTGCTCCAAAAAGGAGTCAATTACTATAGACATATTAAAATGCCCTAATTTTGCAGAAGAAATCAACATGTTTACAGCATGCTTTAATTAACAAATTGTTTAGGTCTCTATAGAATATTTCCATATTCATGACCACTTGATATATTATATAAAACCTTTCAAGGCCTAAACATAACATGTAATACATTATAAGGGGATGTTACTGAGTGACTATGGGTGCCATCCCAGGTCTCTGACTAGATGTCTGCTCTGCTGTGTAACCCGGCATTCATTTCAGAAGCAATGATCATATGATAAGCCAGGAGTTTTACCTCCCACAACCACACCTGCTTTTGTTACACATAAAACCTACACTGTAAAAATAAATAGCGTGTTTTAACTTAAAAACACAAGTTCAAGAGCTGCCTTATATACATGAGTTGACTTAAAGTCAAAATGTACTTTGTTTCAACTCAAGTTATACAAGTTGTTTTATTAATGATCATCCATTGTTATAACGTAATACTTTGAGTTAAAGAAAGTTACAATTTTACATTAGCGATTCAAGAAATGTTCATTATCTAGTGGTCAAATCAACTTTAAATTCTACCTTATCTTAACTCACAATTCTAAGCAAGGAGAACTTGTAACTATATTTATTTCCAATTCACAAATTCAAGTTATGTTGACTCATGATTTCAAGGCAGCAATTGCACTTACATTTTCATACTAAGTAAACTAGTGTTTTTTATATCTAATTCTTATTATAATGACAAGTTCACCAGTTTCCTTAAACTTCTTACTGACTCAACTTAGAAAATTAAACATCACCCAAATGTATATAAAAAGGAGATCAAGGCTTGAAGTTACTGCAAATGCTCTTGCATTTTTATTTTTGAAGTAAAACAAATAAATATACAGTACAAAACAGATATACATACATATGAATTATAACATTTCATTTTACAAATAGGACAGAGGGTGAAAAGAGGTGCTGCATGAGAAAGAGCTTTTTGAACATTACAGAACAATATAATCCTTTATTGTCATTATACGATCAAATCCTTTTTTACAATGTATACCCACCGAGTTATGCTGAGTTCGCTACTTGTATAACTCACTTTCATTTAAAAAAATAATGTTTAAAATGCATTATTTTTAAGTCTGCAATGCTTATGCCGGACAGGAAGTCAATTTAGGCCTGGCAGAAACCCTGGTGCTTTGGCTCTCCCCTGAGCAGTCTCTCCAACCTGCTGCCTCCTTCTCCTCTACCTGCCTGATCTTTAGTTTTTTCTCTGCATACTGTAAGTGCTTACACAGAAGCATAATAACTTTGGGGGATGGTGACTTTAACTGTTACATTCTCCCCATTTTCTTGTCCTTCTCTCATACGTGACATGATTGCAAATGTGTTACTTGCGTTTTTCATTTGTTATTGTGTGTGCATTTGAATCTCTCTATAGTGTCTAGTCCTGTGGGGAATAAAGATGATCAGTCTCTAGAGAATCTTCACATCTTTACACGTTCATATGCAGAGCTCCCCGCGGTCTCTGCCGCCGTCTCAGCATATCATCTGCAGACAGTTAAGACATCTCAAAGTTAAAAACGCTGAGTTTACTTATTGAGTTTTGACATTGTTCCTTCAATCCCCTCTAGCGTTATCCTGACTGGGGTTCTTTATTCCCTTCTGAATTGTACTGAGCAAAACCTGTACTTTATTGGACATACGTTAGTGTCTTAAAACATAACATTTCTTTCTAATGGGAGAGTGTGTAGAAATAAGGAAAAGATACATCTCAGTGATCAGAAGAGATAACATGCCTATTTATATGCTACAGGAAAGCAGTTAGCGAAACGTGCGCAGCATCATCAAGTCACTTCACCGTTTGGAAAGAGTGAAGAATTTAATCTTAGGTAGAGTTTCCGCGGCATCCTCTTTAACTTGCATTAGCAGTCAACACACAGGGCCACGCGAGGCTCCAGAAAGTCCGGATTATCATGCAGAAGCACCCAGGACCCTGCCCCCACACTCTATTAAAACATCCACCCCACGGTGTATGATGCAGCGGGAAACACAGGAAATGAGAAGTGGTCCCCCCCCACTGAGCATGGCTCACTTCATGGGTTCAAATATTTATCCTTCAGGGTCATTGAACTGCAAAATGGGTCGTTCCACCTGGTTTCCCTGGAAACTAGGAATCAATTCTAATCTAAGTGGGATTGTAAAGAGATTTTTATTTTTGGGCATTTTCAAGTAATTTGAATTCCTCTGAACAGACTTCACATGAATTGTCGTTTTATGCCCTTTTTATTTTATGTAAGACTTTTCTGGAAACATTAGTTGTTTATTTCAACCGCTCAGTTATGTTTTCCCAAAATATTTTTAGTATGGCCTCTCTCTAGTTTCAAAGGACATGAAGCTAAACACACACAAACACATGCTTACAGACTCAGTGTGTATAAATAATATGACAAGTAAGTACATGACAGCACTCTGATGTCCTGAGGTGGAAACTGGCGAGATTTCATTTGAAACGGCAATTAAATATATTACATAAAAATGATTATTCCATGCAGCCTTTTTCCTGGCAGCACTTCAGAATGACTCAATGAGAACATTTAGTCTTTCTTCTGTCTTTTAACAAACAACTTTTATTCAGTACACCTTTTATTTATTATAGAAATGGAGAAAACTATGTTGCAAATCTCCCTTAATCTTACATGACAGTAACATCAATACTTAAAGTTTCTCTGCTGTACAAATTAAAGAAACTTATTTTGAAAGCTGACCTTCCCATAACACGATCTATACGACTGAGTTAGGAATGCAATGAGCTTTCTTGTACTTAACTATGTGTGTGGGTGGTGTGCTGTTGGAGGGCAGCACCTTACGACTCCTCTACCTGTCCCACAGCCTTCAATGTGGGTGTATAATACAAGTAAAATGTCACCATGATAAATCTAACCTTTCCGGGGAGCCCTTAGTGGCTGCATACCTGTGTACTAGCATTAATAACCAGATTTATCAAAGGGAAGTTTTCAGTTGCATTACTGTTTGGGGAGTAATTGCTGTCAGCGCTGCGGGTCATAAATCCTGACACCTCAATCATCGCAGCTCAATAAATCACACTAAAACAAGTTCACATCTGATGTTCACTTTCCCCCTGCGCTGGCTGCTAACTACAAACGGCTGCAGGACCGAACTGAGCGAACACTGTGTCTCATTATTCAAACTCCTGTAGGCTTACATCCAGGTACCATTTTCCTTGTGGGTGAGAACAAGTTAACGACATTAAGTGAGCGCCATGTTCTTTCTCCAGATTTCTCCTAATAGACTCAGCCAGATAATCAAGTTCCACCTTGGGTTTAAACTTTTAAACCGGTAAGCAACGCCTCCCCCTGTCGGTTTCCATTGCTCTGTATATTAGTTACTGTGACAATTCACAGTCCGTGCCATTTACCTTGAGTGAAGGGGGCAAAAGTCACATTATTTTAATTATTTGTTGAGAAAGCATCGGGGGATTTATTAAACAGCGAAAATATCTCCTGTGTGGAGGGTCCTTTCCTCTTTGTTAAGGCCGTGTAAATGATCGCTCCTTTGAAAACCTGATGGGATGAATTGAAGCTCATGAGGAAAGCCGCTGTGTCATGCATCAGGAAAACAGTTTGTGAAAAGAATACTTCTAATAGACCAATTGATTATGTGATTGTGAGTGGCAACAGTATGCATGCTCAGAAAGCTATTGGTAATCTATAAGTATTTTGCAGAAACTTCTTTGAATCCCAACCTCTATTTTGAACTTCTAGAGGCGTAAAGTAGGTGTAGGTGTTGATGAACTGTAGGTTAAAATAATGTGTTGGTATAAGGCTAATTGCATAGACTCTCTTGAAAAGAGAATAGTAAGTAACTCTTCTCTTCTTCACAGTGACTGAGAGCTGAGCACACTGCAACTTAAAGAAAACACAATATTTGATGACGTATGCAATTTGAAACAGTACAAAAAAAATGCAGCAAATAGAAACACGAGGAGGATTTGAAGCCTTTTGTTCTATTTGCATGTGTTGTGTTTAGCTCTCAGGACAACATTACTTCTGGACAGTCTCTGTCTTGTGTTTTCTGAGCTATATACACTGTTGAATAACGATGCCCCTGCATACATGTAAAATAATCCATAATGAATAAAAAACCTTTTTACCTGTTCACCTGCCATTCCACAGGAATAGCAGGTGAAGTATTCCAGCATGTTTTATGAATGTTTGGATGGAATGAAGAAAGGTATTTTGCATAGCAGGTCACCAAAGCCTCAGCAGCTCCGGTTTGAATTTGACTTGTTGCCCTTAACAGCACTCCCCCCCCCCCCCCCCCCCCCCTTAGTTTTTCTGGCTATCTTTGGCTGTGCTATGAACAAAAAAGAAGATTGTAATGTTGTTAGGACCATGACTGTGTAATTTGGACAGTCCATCACAATGCGTCAGACAGACAGACAGACCAACTGTCCCCCACTGCCGTCAGCCAATTTTGTCTGTCAACCCCCCCCCCCCCCCCCCCCCCAAAAAGACTGCTTTGCTCGTGGAGCTCTTTATCATTCAGCCACAACAGTGTTCCTGATTGTGCATTACATGCTTGTCTCCGGCGTGGAGTATACTGTAAGTACAAGCGAAGCTCCTGTTGCTGATTGAGGGTAAATGTGGACCTCCAGATGTGTTATTCTGCTTTCATTGTTAGACCTGTAAGGAAAGATAGATGGAGCCTCTCCGCCTGCAGGTAATCTGATTATGGGACCATTAATAAAACATCATTCATTAAGAGGCTGTATCAATCCGCTGTCAACATCAAGTGGTTCTCTCATCAAAGAATAACAGAGTGAGGTGGAAAGAGAGACAACGACAGCAGACACTATTCGTCACAGTATTGCTTTGTCCTTGTTATGTATTTTACAAAATCCCATTTTGTATTGATCATGTTGTCTTAACGTGCCTCTGCACTCTAGGGAGGCAGTTAAACAATGTAAATAATTGATTTAGGCTATTCTATTGACAGAGTAGTGGAACTGTATGTTAATCAAGTTAACTCAATTTTCCTATTTCACTTTTATGCTTTGTGATTATAGCTTTTCTATGTGCATTATTTGCACCTTTCCGTCTCACTTATTCCTCCATCTCTTTCTCCATTCTTATAAATGCTTCTCCTGCGGCAGAGTGACAATAGCTGCCCAGCCTCCGGATCCCACAGGGCCTTCATTATGACTGACTATATTATGTAAAGCACTTAAAATGCCTAGTTATGCTCCCTGCCTGGCTCTATTTTAGTTCCTAAGTGCCGCAGTCTTCTGACTGATGGTCCTCAGGGACCTTACGCATTGGGTTTGAAATATTTTTCTCATATTGTCTCCTCACTTAGCAGTATATCTTCAGACACAAACACCTTCTATCAGAATGGGTGACAGTGTCGAGTAAGTGAAAGCAGGGCTTAGACTCCTGAGATGAATATAATGTGCCTGTAAAAACCAAATGAATGATAATTTTTTTGCAAATTTCAATATGTAAATTACAATAGAGAACTTTTGAATCATGAAATACATGTTTGCAAAACTCATTTCAAATTCCTATTTTAATTTCCTTCCCCCCGATTTCTTCATCTTTAAACGCAATAATTTCTCGGTGGGAATATGATTCAAAGCAAATGCTTACATAATTAAAACATAGCCATGGGTGAGAAAATAATTGATACTCAACATTTCAGGAAATTCGAAGCTGTTGTGAAGCTGTTTTCACTGTGATTCATGGTTGGTGATAACATAATGGAATGCGAACATAGAAGGTTATATCGTATGTATGGCATTTTCTCCACGGAGAGACATTTAATTGAATCTCCCCCTGCGTTTCCACTGATTGCACTGTAGCCCCTTTTCAACCTGAACAATTTCCATTCTACTCAACTTGCATACTGCGCTGAGCTTTGAGTGGGTGTGTGTGCGCTCATCTGTCTGTGTGTGTGGGTGGATCAATGTGGGTGTGTACAAATGATTGAGAGAAAGTAGTAAAAAGTGATTGTGGATTTTGTCTTGGCATTGTAGGTGGAATGTGTGGCGTGTGTGTGATGGATTTGGGTCTGATTGTCTCTGAAAATCACCATGAACAGAACCGAACAAATCCCTAATTGGTTTGGCTCTATATTTACAGCAGATATGCCTGCAGTGAATTGCTGTCTGCCCTGAAACAGGTTTCTTATGATGCTTCCCTCTCCAGAGCGCTGGTTCATATGCAAGTCGTCTCCAGGTTGCACTCAGAGCTGAAAAGATGGCCATGCATTCTCTATCGAGAATGTAAGGGATTGGCTCAGCAGGTGACTGGAAACGGAGATGATTCGGCCATCGCTGAGCTTCTGACTATCTTTTCTGGTTCTCGTTCATTAGGTCTCCTATGGGGGAACTTCTCTGTTGGGCCCATGTCTGCTACAGCTGCCAGAGCAGATGGCCGACTATTTACATGCAAGGAAGCCCATCTAATGCAGGCGCTGTGCTGCAGCGTTACCAGCGACAGGGGAAAAGGGTTGATGGAATTTAAAGTAAATTAGCTTTATGATACGTAAACGTTTACTGGAGCCCCGTGAGTCAACCCTTTGGGTGTTCTGGTGAAGGTAGAGGAGAGCAGGAAATACATATTTTACAACTTCAATTAATGGATGTTTTTCATTCCATCAAACCCCGCTTATATACTATTTATGGTCAAAAAGTCATTCAAAATGTATTGTATCTGTATCGTTACTGCTAGAGTCCACCTTTCTCGTGCGGTTGTTCACATGGTATTCATGAGTACTTCAGTGTTAGGGTTACTTTGTAATTATATTCCAAATGAAAAATATATATTATTGCAAATAAAACAAATCAAGGGTGCTTTACAGTTTGAAAGAATCGATCAAAAGATATCATCAGGCAAATCGTTTTCCACACAATAAATGTGGTCTCTATTCTTGTTCTACAAAATATGATTTAATCATTAGCCTGAATGTATGTGCGTATAATTCATAAATTGTACTTATACTTATATATTATAACATTCTTGTGGAGTCATTAGGATATTGGGCTCTAAAAATAGACTCACAGCCATGAAGGTTAAAATGATCTGCTGTTTGCAAATGTCAAATGCCCAAATTTGATTCATAGCTTTTGCTCTGAATACCCAGACACACTAACTAAATGGCCCTCTATTGGCGTTAAAAAAAAAGGGGAGTATAATGCATGCTATTAGGCTCAGCTGGCAAATAATGTCTATAGCTGCTAACTAAAGAAAGAAAAAGGAAAGGAAAATAAAATCTGTTGGGTTTATTCACTCCTCGGCTGAAAGCCTCACTGTCCATCTTACCTCAGAAAGCCTTATCAGGTAATTAACGTCATGAATGGAGGTTTAATGACCCTCACATCAACCTTGTTTAAAGGAAGTAGAATTAAAGATGCTATCTGGACATGTAATAATGCAGGAAGAGCCGGGGTAGCAGGGAAGGCAAGCCTGAGCATCAATGTCATCATTCTGCTGATCAGGCGCTGAGAGTTCAGCTCCTGCATTATGAGAGCCCCCCTGCTCTCTGCAGCAGACGCAGAAGAGTTCACACTCAATAATTGGTCTCTGACCCAGCATGACCATGTCTGAGCTACAATTTGGATGGAGGCGGTAGTTGCAAAACAAATCACAGATTAAGAAACTATCATTAAATGAAAACAGTTAATAAATGTAGGAGTACAATATATCATTTGAAAAAAATTCAGAATTGACAAAAACAACTCACTGAATACTAGTCTCATCCTTATACTTGCAGAATATAGTGCATAAAAAGCCTTTTTCTGATTCAAACGGCACAATCAAAGGCCATTTTTTTTGTTTTGTTATTAGTTTGGTACGGTTTTAATGGGTGTTGGAACATCCTTGTATTGTAATCATGACCAATCAACTCGATTGATTTCCTTTCCTTTAAAAGCCGTGCACTCTGTACGAGCATGCTGAAGCTGTTTTATGATGAAGAGGCCGGTCTGAAGGGGATCCTACAGAACCTCACTATACTCTTGTCTGAAGTGGGGCTGAATAACAACAGATGAATATACAGCTTCCTACATTTAAGGCAGGGAGGAGATTACACATCAGGGAGTGTTCCTCAGAGGGCTCTTCCCCAGAAAGGAAAACGGTCTTGCTTATTTTCTCTTGGTTGGAGCACTGCACTGCGGCTCTGCTCTGGCTTTCCTTCTGTGCCTTTTTATTCTAACACAGACATTTTGCAGCCTTTTTACATTTTGACTTATTAACACCTTGTTTTCATTCAGGGTAACGCTCTTTCAAACTGAAATTCGATTTGTCTTTGGTGATCGTGATGATTTCAAACATGGATTTCAACACTTTATTTGACTTGCAATCCATCATGGTGCTTTCTGACAGTTAATCATATCAGTGACACAAATGTATGCATGTGATATACGGGGTGTTATTTTTAACTGAAGGGATTTGCTGAACATCAAAGCCAGGTTGGACAGTTTGTCAGCCGGAGAGAGTTGACAAGCTTTTCAAAAGGATTAGCACATTTATATAGAGCCTTGGACATGTAGGATCATTTTGCTGAGATGGCATCTAACAATAGAATTAAAGCTTGAATGGCAGTTGTTTGAATAAGTCGACAGAAATGTAAATTAACATAAAAAAACCAATATCTGTACAATCCAAAGTCCAGACCTTCTCTGTTACCAATAGATGACCTGAATCATCCTATAAAAGATAAAGAAATATGGTGGGGTGTAAAGAGCATCATTAAAACACTTCCCACTGAGTTTAGGTCTCTTAGGCCTTAATTATATGTCACAAGTGTATGGATTGCATTGAAGTACTATCAGGCTATTTCTCTCATCCACACACGGAAAGGAAATGTGTCCTAATGGCACCATTACGTGTGATGCACAATATTTAGTTAATTTCCTTTTTTAATATCAAAGTGGATATCATTGTACACGCAACAGGGAGTTAAAGATCAGCATAAGTGAACATAAAATTGCAATTAGAAATAATGATGCAACATCTTCAGTAGCCAGACACAAACATCATGTTAGCTCTTTTAGATTTATGGGTCGAGATGTAATGGAAATGCCACCTACGGGAGGAGATAAGATATGATTCCCGAAAGGGAAAGAAGCATAGATGGGATTTTATGTTCAACGCTTAAACCTCAAATCGAGCAAATGAAAAACGTAGTTTGGCTGGTTGCCTTTAAAGACAGATTGTGTCCCCTCAGTCATGCTTCATGTTTTTCGCTAAAGAAGAACCAGTTTAGGTTGGTCAGTGGCCTCTGTAGTTGATTGAAAACACTGTCAGATTGTGTTTGTGAAATCTTTTTACATTCTGCCATGTGGTCGGCCCTCTTTGACAAACAAACACAAGCTGCAGAGATGAAGGCATTTCTATATATCTTGATGTCAAAAAGTCCCCAAATAATAAAGATTTACAGTACAAAGTAAATTTGAGTTTAGTGCCTCGGTCTTATAATACACTGATCATTAGCATATATTTGAGTTGGGCAAAATACATTATATACGTTGCAACTGTAATGTGTCCTCGCTTATGCAGCCTCTTAGCAAAGTAACCTGATTTGGACAAATGGATGAGGGGAACTCTGGTTATTTGATTGCAAGACATGTCCACAGTATCTTGTCAGCTTTGTGAAATGAAGATGAGCAAAAACTGCAGGAAAAGTCTTCCTTTTTATTTTGATATGCTCTGAAGTGCAATTTTTTAGATTTGTATTTTGTTTTTAATTGCACTGAATGGAGGTAGGTTGGTATTTATTTACAACCCTGATGTAACTTAAAGGGGACCTATCATACAAAATGCACTTTTTGATGTCTTTTATACATAAATATGTGTCCCCGGTGAGTCAGGGAACTCATGCAGCGTCAGCAAATAAAACTCTCTCTCTTTTCCTCCGTACCCAAATCTCTAAAAACGGGGCTACAACGGAGCTGATCCAGATTTGCGTCCGATATGACGTAATATCGGAAATGTGATATCAGAAACGTTGCTATCAGAAACAATGCCCAACTGTTTTGGACGTAATATGGTCGGTGTTCACATTAGCATCGCTAACACTCAGAGCTAACCTGTACTGGAGAGCATGTGTGTGAAGAAGCAGGAAATAAAAAGGAACTCACCTTGTGGTATAACCGGCAAGAGAGAAAGCCTTTGAGCTCCAAACTGTTTCAGAAATAATCCTTGATAATCCATGATATTGCGTTTCATCACGGCAGTATTTAGACAGTAGCTGCCGGGTCCCGCATGAGCTCAGCCCCCTCCTTTTTTTTTTTTTATACATTTTTTTTTTTTTTTATAGCTTTATACCCAAAATCAGCACTTTTGAAACAGAAAGTGAAATAGAGGGATATGAGGCTTGAATGGGTGATCTGTTTGGTATTTTGAGCAAAACACTTTATAGACATGTTTTTTAAATATTTTTACATATCTGAGACCTACGGAGCCCTGGAGGGTTCATAGAGAGAAAAATAAATAAAACGAGGCCATGCTTTATTAACTTGTGCGCACGAGATGTAATTCGTGGCCTCAATTTAAATAAAACGAGGCCGCGCTTTATTAATTTGTGCGCACGATATACTTTATCGTTCGCACGAGATACTTACTCGTTTGCACTAGATACTTATCTCGTAAGTATCTCGTGCGAACGAGAAAGTATATCGATACTATATCGATACTTTCTCGTTCGCACGAGATACTTACTCATTCGCACGAGATACTGTCTCGTTCGCACTAGGGTTGCCAGAAACTGACCATGATCAAAATCGATTATTCGGCAGCCCTGGCGAATAATAATCGATTAACACCCCCCCCCCCCCCCCCCCCCCCCCCCCCCCCGCGGGACAACAAAAAAACTCAGACAAAAGGAATTCCGTTGTTTTCTTTACTGGAACATGTTTAACAGTACAAACAAAATAAACGACATCAACATGATGTTGGTTTATTTTTTGTTATTTTCTAAAGTGCCTGCCATTGCCTTTATTTGGAGATGCGCTATGCGCGCACAATGTATTTATTGCAATGCTGCCATTATTAAATACAGGCTACAGCTTGTATTAATAATGGCAGCATTGCAATAAATATTATTATAGCAATTTATTTATTGCAATGCTATTATTAATACAGGCTGTAACCTGTATTATTAATAATAGCAGCATTGCAATAAATAAATTGTGCGCGCATCTTCAAATAAAGGCAATGGCAGGCACTTTAGACAATAACAAAAAATAAACCACCATCATGTAGCCTGTATTAATAATAGCCGGCTGTGCTGCGTCTTTCTTTGTAATCTCTTTGGCGTGCTTCGCACTCAAATGCGAACGCATTGCTGAGGTTGAGCTATGATAGACCAACGTCTTTTCGCAGAGCTTGCATTTCACTTCCTTTGTACTTATAAGTTCAAAGTAGTTCCACGAGGAGGAACTCTTTTTACCTGCCGCTTTGTTAATCTTTAGTCGCACGTGTGAGGGAGGGTGGGGGCGGGGGCGGTGTGTAGCATGCTGCAGCAGCAGTCTGCTCTGCACGCAGGCTTCCTCCAAGTTTACAGTAAAACAAACTGGTGGTGTGACCAATGGCCATTTACAATTGTTAATACTATTACTATTATTAGCATTAGTCTATATTTTGGTGGAAACTAAGCCAGAAAAAATAAATAAAAACATAAATAATAATAAAAAAATATATAAATAAAATCGATTTTAAAAATAATATTCGATTATGGAGACTGTAACGATTAATCGAATAATCGAATAATCGCTGGCATCCCTAGTTCGCACAATATACTTACTCGTTCGCACGAGATACTGTTTCACTCCGGCAGGACTATAGCACTACATCAAGATTAAGATTAAACAAATGTATTTCACTTGGGAATACACATATACAGTGGGGCAAAAAAGTATTTAGTCAGCCACCAATTGTGCAAGTTCTCCCACTTAAAAAATCCAGAAAATCACATTGTCTGATTTTTAAAGAATTTATTTGCAAATTATGGTGGAAAATAAGTATTTGGTCAATAACAAAAGTTAATCTCAATACTTTGTTATATACCCTTTGTTGGCAATGACAGAGGTCAAACGTTTTCTGTAAGTCTTCACAAGGTTTTCACACACTGTTGCTGGTATTTTGGCCCATTCCTCCATGCAGATCTCCTCTAGAGCAGTGATGTTTTGGGGCTGTCGCTGGGCAACACTGACTTTCAACTCCCTCCAAATATTTTCGATGGGATTGAGATCTGGAGACTGGCTAGGCCACTCCAGGACCTTGAAATGCTTCTTACGAAGCCACTCCTTCGTTGCCCGGGCGGTGTGTTTGGGATCATTGTCATGCTGAAAGACCCAGCCACGTTTCATCTTCAATGCCCTTGCTGATGGAAGGAGGTTGTCACTCAAAATCTCACGATACATTGGCTCCATTCATTCTTTCCTTTACACGGATCAGTCGTTCTGGTCCCTTTGCAGAAAAACAGCCCCAAAGCATGATGTTTCCACCCCCATGTTTCACAGTAGGTGTTCTTTGGATGCAACTCAGCATTCTTTCTCCTCCAAACACGTCTAGTTGAGTTTTTACCAAAAAGTTCTATATTGGTTTCATCTGACCATATGACATTCTCCCAATCCTCTTCTGGATCATCTAAATGCTCTCTAGCAAACTTCAGACGGGCCTGGACATGTACTGGCTTAAGCAGGGGGACACGTCTGGCACTGCAGGATTTGAGTCCCTGGCGGCGTAGTGTGTTACTGATGGGAGCCTTTGTTACTTTGGTCCCAGCTCTCTGCAGGTCATTGACTAGGTCCCCCCGTGTGGTTCTGGGATTTTTGCTCACCGTTCTTGTGATCATTTTGACCCTACGGGGTGAGATCTTGCGTGGAGCCCCAGATCGAGGGAGATTATCAGTGGTCTTGTATGTCTTCCATTTTCTAATAGTTGCTCCCACAGTTGATTTCTTCACACCAAGCTGCTTACCTATTGCAGATTCAGTCTTCCCAGCAGGTAGGTCTACAATTTTGTTTCTGGTGTCCTTTGACAGCTCTTTGGTCTTGGTCATAGTGGAGTTTGGAGTGTGACTGTTTGAGGTTGTGGACAGGTGTCTTTTATACTGATAACGAGTTCAAAGAGGTGCCATTAATACAGTTAACAAGTGGAGGACAGAGGAGGCTCTTACAGAAGAAGTTACAGGTCTGTGAGAGCCAGAAATCTTGTTTGTTTGTAGGTGACCAAATACTTATTTTACCGAGGAATTTACCAATTCATTCATTAAAGATCCTACAATGTGATTTCCTGGATTCTTTCCCCCCATTCTGTCTCTCATAGTTGAGGTGTACCTAGGATGAACATTACAGGCCTCTCATCTTTTTAAGTGGGAGAACTTGCACAATTGTTGGCTGACTAAATACTTTTTTGCCCCACTGTAACTATGGAGAACCAGATTTGTGTAAATTACTGTTCGTGGTAATTTGAAAACAAATGCCGGTACACACACACACACACACACACACACACACACACACACACACATATATATATATATATATATATATATATATATATATATATATATATATATTCCCTCCCTCTTGGCTAGGGGTACAAAGGGAATATATATATATATATATATATTCCCTCCCTCTTGGCTAGGGGTACAAAGGGAAACGACACGACCAGTTTGGAATTGGTAATTGTTACCGGTGGTTTATTTGTAACCAAAAATGATAAACACCAGCATGTACACAAACAGTTTGACACCAACAAAGGGCCAAACTGTTACTGGTTAACAAAAGGAGCACTCCAAAAGAGAGTAGCACCAGGGTATACAAAAGGAAAAGAAAGTACCTCACTTCTAAAGTGGAACAAAACAATAATCAAAACGAGGCTGTGTGGAAACACAGCTGTTGCTGATCAACCGGTGCTAATCACCGGGGTCTAAGCAATATGTTCACAAATGCTGATCTACAGGCGCTAAGCTAACCTGGGTCTAAGCTGTTTCACAATGTAAATATCCTAAATGCGGTTCTACAGGAGCTAAGCAACCTGCATCTACGCAACACACACACACAAACCCTATACTAGACACAGAATACTAGGACACACTGCTAATCAGTGTGCTCGCACAGAACCCTACAGAATACACTGCTAAGCAGTCTTAGGAATCACAGAAAATGGCTTTGTCACAATGAGAGTTTTGAGGCGTCTGTCACACAATACAGAGCCTCCCGAATGGTATCCGTGCCCAGCCTTTATACTCCTCCCCCGGATGACGTGGCAGAAGCGGGCAGGGCTTGGGTGACGTCTGTCCAATCCCCGCGGATGTTGCGAGGTCGGGACGGCCACTGACAGCATAGGAACGGCACAGCTCATTTGCATACACACACCCACAGAGTTAAAGGCACAAGGTAGCAGCGGCTGACACACACACACACACACACACACACACACACACACACACACACACACACACACACACACACACACACACACACACACACACACACACACACACACACACACACACACACACACACACACACACACACACCACACACACACACACACACACACACACACACAACACACACACACACACACACACACACACACACACACACACACACACACACACACACACACACACACACACACACACACACACACACACACACACACACACACACACACACACACACACACACACACACACACACACACACACACACACACACACACACACACACACACACACACACACACACACACACACACACACACACACACACACACACACACACACACACACACACAATGTATATCACTTCAGGGGACATTACATTGACTTACATGCATTTCCTGGAGACTTATCCTAACCTTAACCATAACTAACACATGCCTAACCTTTACCCTTAACCTTACCCTAACCCTAATCCTAAACCTAACCTTCACCCTAAAATTAATGATTCCCCTCATGGGGAACTCCAATTTGTCCCCATAAGGGAGGCGAGTCCCCACACGTGACTGTGTAAACAGATTTAGGTCCCCACAAGTATAGTAATGCTAGGTCTAGGTCTAGGCCTAGGCCACACACACGCACACGCACACGCACACCTCTGCCAAGTGACTTAAACATAAACAGCTTAAGTTGCTGTGATGTGCAGAAGAGTTTTTTTTTTTTTTCCTCAACACAGACCCATTTGACTTGCTCTGCATTTCTCTCTTTTATCTTTTAGTGCTAAAGTTAACAGCTTCTTCTGGGGATATAAAACGAATTCAGAATATTCTGAATTCGTATATATTCAGAATATATATATTATTATTACATTGTATTTAGCTGACACTTTTATCCAAAGCGACTTACAATAAGTGTGTTCGACCAACAAGATACAAACTTGAAGAAAACAGAATCATATAAGTGTCAGGATGCTTGGAAAAGGTAGGACCCAAATGCAGTATTCACAAAAAGCGAGCTTTAATTTACAAAAAAAAGCTGATGACAAAAGAAAACGAGTAAATAATCCAGGACCAAAACTTCAAGGACAAACATGGAGCGTGACATGAAGGGAAAGACAAACAATGAACCGACACCGAACACAGGAAGAGACAAGACTAAATGCAGGGAGGGGTAATCATGAGACAAGAAACAGCCAGGCAGGGGAGGCAGAAACACAAGGGCAACAGGTGAACACAATTAGACAATCAGACACACCAGGGAAACTAACGACAGGGAGGAAAACACAGGGAGAAGGACCAGACAAGTAACAAGGAGGAAAACATGAAACGGGGAGAAAAAAGCAAAACAAAACCCATTACCAGACACACCAAACTAAAACCGTGACATGACATAAGAATCGTGACAGAACCCCCCCCTCAAGGGACGGATCCCAGACATCCATAATGTAAGAGAATATTTTAATCCGATCTGTGTATTTAGAGATTCTCAGTCTTTCTTGCATGTTCCTGTGTAACAGGTCAAGCACAAACATACACACATCATGCGCCCTGGTGACCGGAGATCTCCTTCATAAAACGAGTAATAGGGGGAATACTCTGGTCGTTCGATGTGTGTAGAGGTGTGTGTGGTTAAACGTAGCAGCCTCGATCTCTATTCAGCTGTTCTAATTAAGGGAAACACAGTGAACTAAACAGTAAAAGGCACAGCTCTTTGCAGCTGGTGCTGCTTTTCTCAGATTCTGCTGAGTTACACGTTACTGCCTCCAGTAGTCCATGGGCCAGACCAAATATCGGTACCACCCGAGGTGGCAAAACATTTGTGGTACCATTTTGTTCATAGGGTCCATATAAGTACATTAAGCCATGATAGACTTTCCAACTGAGTAGCTTAGCGGAGTTACATGCTACCCCATTATTGATCAAATAACGCATTTTGTCACTTACAAAGTTTGGCGGTATGTTCTGTGTTTGTCCCTGCTATGTGGAAAATGGTAATGAAACTTGCCTGAATTAATATTATATAAGCTTTGTATGTTCTATTTGGAATATATTTTCAGATTTTTGGGGAAGAAGCTCATTTTGTTGCTTTTCAGATAATGTTATTGGGGCCGCATGTTATTGCCATTTTACATGTTATCGGACACTGCGTCTGATGTACCGGTATGTAGACATACATTTTTAGTAAAGATGTATAGTTAAGATTAAGTTAATATTTCAGTCCCAGAGGCAGGACCCAGCGGCACGGCACCAAAGCGGCCACGCCTGGAGTGCCTCATCCATTGCACATCTCAAGATGAAGACTCAACCCTGGTATCACCAAAAGACATTGGTTCCTGGAAAACCCTGCTGAGAGCAGCAGAAATAAGACAGATCTTAGACATCGCAAAGGACTTGCCAGATGATGTCATACCACCTGTCACCTACCATAGGAAGTGCAGAAGCATCTTTACTGGAGAGAGGCTCCAGGACAAGTCGCTGTACGTGACCTGTGGCGAGGCATGCTACCTGATCACCAAGGATCACTGGCATGAAATCCAAGATCTGAGATCAACCCAAGAAGAAGATGATACGCGTATGCTACTTCATGCCAGACATGCTTCAGGTGATGGTTATGGGTCCATAATCATCACAGCTGAAGACACTGATGTGCTGATACTGTGCCTTTGCTTCAGCAAGACGATGGCCTGCCCTCTGTATCAGAAGTGTGGTACACAGAATCGTACACGATACATAGACATTGGTAAACTAGCGAGCTCCCTGGGCGAGGAAGTCTGCCAAGGTCTTGTTGGACTACATGCTCTCACTGGGTGTGACACGGTCAGTGCATTCGCTGGTCGTGGAAAGTTAAGTGCACTGAAGCATCTGAAGGAGAATGAGACCTACCAGGAGGCCTTCAAGCGTCTTGGTGAAGCATGGGATGTATCTGCTGACCTATTTGATAAGATGTAGGACTTTGTTTGCCGGTTGTATGCATCCTCATCCACCACGTCTGATGTCAATGAACTCCGCTACCAACTCTTCTGTGCACAACGGGGAGAGGTGGAATCCAGCCAACTGCCACCATGCAAGGATTGCTTGCACATGCACATCCTCCGCGCGAACTATCAGACCGCGATTTGGCGACGCTGTCTTGTGAGTGAACCTGTTGTGCCAGACCCCAAGGGCTGTGGCTGGACTACAGGTGACGATGGCAGTCTGGAAATAGAATGGATGCAGGGATCACCGGCACCTGATGCAGTATTGCAGCTGATGTCCTGCAAGTGTGCACATATCTGCAAACTTCCAGCCTGTGTGTGCCTGGAGAACCAACTGAAGTGCACGGACATGTGCAAACTGCAGACATGCACCAACCAGAGAAGTGAAGATGAGGACGAAGTCACAGTGGAACTGGACGAGTCTGACACTGATGATGAAGAGAACTGACAATGTTTTGTTTAGGCAATGGTCTGGACTTTATAGTCATACCGGTACAACTTCAGATGAATGTATAGTACCCATGAAGTGCATGGCAAGTCACTGTCGATGAGTATAAACTGATGTATACTCAAGTACTGGGTAAATATGTAAGTAAATCAAACTAGACTTGCCCCCATGAATATTTCGTGACCTTGTGAAGGAGTTCTACTTGTAAAACTGGTAGTATAGTTGACTTTGTCTAGTTGGCTGGTCAAAGCTAGACACTACAGACATGTACATGTAACTATGTTATGCAGTTCCATGTTTTTTTTTTTCAAGTAATAATAATTTTATTTGGCTAAAATATTGTCCAAGTTACTTTAGAATGACCTGTCCAACTAAACAACACCATAAGAACAATGCATTAGCCATTAAATGGTTGACTTCATGTTGGTATTTGAGTTATATGTACATTCAAGCCACATTTTACGCCTTCGAATTTGGCGCTTCGGGTCATTGTATTCAATAGCTGATTGATTTCTATGACTAAGCTACCACTCTGGAATGTCTATCATACCAAAATATCATCTATAGATATATGCCACTTGAAAACACTTCACTAAAATGTGCCACCTTGGGTGGTACCGATAAGTGGAAATCCAGGTATGGGCCCATGGACTACAGTGCCCTGCACGACGAAGCCAGTTCAACAGACCCTGGATATGTTTGAGTTACCCGGCTTAACCCTAAGAAACGCGATCTCGCTAAGCGGTCCTACGAAGCTGGTTATCAACTCAGTAAATCAACCAGGGTTTCTCTGTCCGGCTGTGAGCGCGTTCACGTGAAAGGGATGGGGTTAGCTATACATTTGACCAATCACAAACATGGAGAAGCGTGCTGACAGCGCAGCGTCATACTTCATGAATGAATAGTAAATAGCAAATCCTGCTTCGTAGTGCAGGCCACTGGTGCCGCAGAGATTTCATAAAGTGAAGCAGGTTTTCCTTCTATAAAACAGCTGTGGGCAGCAGATACTGTGAGAGTCACGGACAGGAATTCATAGATCAAGGCAGACTATAAAATATATCTCAAATTATGTATGCACTGCCATTTCTCCACATAAAAATAACCTCTGTGCTCCACTTCCTACTTGGCGCACCGGTAACTTTCTCGTGCGAACGAGAAACATTACATTACATTGCATTTAGCTGACGCTTTTATCCAAAGCGACTTACAATAAGTACATTCGACCAGGAAGACACAACCTTGAAGAAAACAGAATCATATAAGTACATCAGGTTTCATAGAGCCAAACATTTCAAGTGCTACTCAACTGGCTTTAGATAAGCCAGTCCTTTATTAGTATATAAGTGCTTTGTTAATAAATCTATCGCTCGAGGTGGAGTCGAAAGAGATGAGTTTTCAGTTTGCGCCGGAAGATGTGCAAGCTATCAGCTGTCCTGATGTCAATGGGGAGCTCATTCCACCATCTTGGAGCCAGGATAGCAAACCCACGTGTTTTTGCTGATGGGAACTTGGGTCCCCCTCGCAGCGAGGGTGCAGCGAGTCGTTTGGCTGATGCAGAGCGTAGTGCACGCGCTGGGGTGTACGGTTTAACCATGTCCTGGATGTACGAAGGGCCAGATCCATTGGCAGCATGGTAAGCAAGTACCAGTGTCTTGAAGTGGATTCTAGCAGTTACCGGAAGCTAGTGAAGGGAGCGGAGGAGCGGAGTGGTGTGGGAAAATTTAGGAAGGTTGAAGACCAGACGAGCCGCTGCATTCTGGATGAGCTGCAGAGGTCGGATGGCACATGCAGGTAGACCAGCCAGGAGGGAGTTGCAGTAGTCTAGGCGTGAGATGACGAGAGCCTGGACCAGAACCTGCGTCGCTTTCTGTGTCAGCTGGGGACGTATCTTCCTGATGTTGTAAAGCGTGTATCTGCAGCAACGGCTTGTAGCAGCGATGTTTGCAGTGAAGGACAGGTTGTTATCTAGGGTCACACCCAGATTCCTTGCAGTCTGAGTCGGGGAAACAACTGAGGTGCCGATGTTGATTGTTAGGGTCAAGAGTGGGACAATCTTTTCCCGGAAGGAAGAGCAGCTCAGTCTTGTCAAGGTTGAGCTTGAGGTGATGAGCAGACATCCACTGAGAGATGTCAGCTAGACAAGCAGAGATGCGTGCGACGACCTGGGTCTCTGAGCGGGGAAAGGACATAATTAATTGGGTGTCGTCAGCGTAGCAGTGGTATGAAAAAACCATGCGGGCTAATGACTGATCCGAGCGAGTTTGTGTACAGGGAGAAGAGGAGGGGACCAAGAACAGAGCCCTGAGGGACCCCTGTAGTTAATTGACAAGGGTCGGACTCAGACCCTCTCCAAGTCACCCTGTAGGTACGGTCTTTCAGGTATGAGGTGAGGAGGGAAAGTGCAGAGCCTGAAACTCCATGTTTTTGGAGAGTGCGAAGGAGGATCTGATGATTCACCGTGTCGAATGCAGCAGACAGGTCCAACAGGATGATGACAGAGGAGAGGGATGCAGTTTTGGCAGTGTGCAGTTCCTCAGTGACAGCAATGAGAGCAGTTTCTGTGGAGTGACCTGCCTTGAAACCAGACTGGTGCGGATCCAGAAGGTTGTTCTGATGGAGATAACAGGAGAGTTGTTTAAAGACAGCGCGTTCAAGTGATTTAGACAGGAACGGGAGTAGAGAGACAGGCCTGTAGTTACTAACGAAATACTAACGAAATACTATCTTGTGCGCACAAAATAGTATTTCGTGCGAATGAGAAAGTATATCGTGCGCATAAGATACTTTTTTTTTCCCTCCACGAACCTTTAGGGGCTCCGTAGAGACCTATGCTATTGCCTAAAAATAGCATGATAGGTGACCTTTAAACTCTTCAAATAATTTTTGACACTTAAAGTTTTACATTTTCAACTTTTTTGTTTGAATATCTTTTTGATGCAAATTAAATAATGAACTAGTCAAAGGTGAATGAATAACGGATGTTTTTTTAAAAACAATTTATTCATTGAATTTTAAGAACAATTACTGTATGATATTACACTTTTATAGTGACACAAAATCGTGTATACCGTATAATAGTTGGTCCATATGTCACTGCTGGCTTGTTTTTTTTAATATGCTGGCTGAGTCCTGCAGGGGAATTGCTAGAAATGTTGTGCTCTGTACATTTCCCCGCTGTGGGATCAATAAAGAATTTCTGATTCTGAATTTGACATTATAACTATCCATAATCCCTGACGTTTTACCGAGACTTTTTCAAGCTCTCTGTGCCCTAAAATATTCTTGCTTTTCGTCCCCAAAGTGGGCTCTTGGCAGCACGACATATAAAATGCATTTGTTTGAATCCTATTGATTCTTGACAACAAAATTGTACTATGGTTGCTAGTGAATTGTTACTGAAACATCCTCCGCCGTGCCTGTCCACCCAGTTCACGATAGGTCGCCCAAATTCCTAGCTTGCAAAAGTGGGAAAACACCTTAGTGCAACTAACAGCCGCTTCAATTTTGACGGTCCACAGTCCAAGCGTTCACCACTGTGAAGGAAAATTGAGGAGTGTCATATTTATTGTCAGTGGATCGGCTCAAGGCATTTTAACTATTTATTTCTTTAGCTGTTGTCGTCTAGCTTTTTGTGGATCTATTAGTTTTCTCTTATATAGAGTGTATCACAGCCAGTACATTCCTGCAAATACCTCAACATTGATAAAGAATAATTAACACAATGACTTCAAATTGGCAGTAAACTACAAGATAGCAACAGATTATATAGTTTTATTAATTCACATATTTTCAGACTTTGCGTAAAAACAATTAAAGGCCAAACCAGAGGTGTGGATTCACAAGTTTCCAATTACCTTTCACCAGAGGTGGGAGTAAGTCCTACATGTGCAAGTCATGAGCAAGTCTCAAGTCTTGACCTACAAGTATCAAGCAAGTCCCAAGTCACTGTGGTGAGAGTCAAGCAAGTCAAGTCAAGTCATTGCTCAGGTCAAGCAAGTCAAGTCAAGTCATACAAAATTCTGATGAATAAGCCCAGTTTCCACATTTAAATCAGTTAAAAGACAGTGGTTATGAAAATGGATTCAACCCACACTATGATCTTCATTACATACACAGTTAATCATTTGAAATCTAATTTAGACCGATGACAATCATATTAGATCAATATTAACCCTAGAACTGCAGACAATATAGCTGGACTCAATCAAAAAGTCTGTTCAAAAAGGCAGAATTCCAGGTAAGAAAATCATATATGGCATTTGCCATTACACATATTTAATTTAAATGTATGTTAACACTAGAACCGCCAACAGCGTCAGCACCTACATAGATATCATTTTCAAATCATTTAATTTGTTCCTCTTCATAATTTCCTTATAAACTAAGTAGGACGATTTAAAACTCACTTAATTGGGTTAATTTTGAAATTGCTTCAGTTTATCATAACAGATCAAAAAGTTCAGATTCATTTTACAATAAATCAAGGAATTATGCACTTCTACAAACAAAAACAACATAATTAAAACATTTAAACAAACTACTAAAAGTAGATGAACTATATTATTCAACAGTTTACAGTAACTTCTGATAATAACAGGGGAAATAAACGAGGCATCTCTTTTCCTCTCTCTCCCTCCCTCTCCTGACGGCCCGTCAGTATCAGGGTTAGTCAAAAATGAATCCCTTGGTGGTTCTAGTGTTCATTTACCATTTTGTCTTCTCTTTGCAATGCTTAATCGATTTGAAACCAAGTCTAACGTAGCTTAAATTTAGCGTTAGCTTTCTAGCAAACACGACACATTCACGTACCTTTCTCTGTGGGGTTTTTTGTAATGACGGAAGAAGTTGGATGTTGTGGTGGGTCCGTGTACGTTTTGTTAGTTTGATTTTTCTTTTGAACCAAAAGCCAAAAAACGAAAATACCAGCCTTTTTTCGTTTTTGATTTAAAACGGAAAAACGGAAAACCAAAGCCGTTTTCTCGTTTGTGTTGTCTGAATCAAAAGACGGATAACGAGAAAACCTAATAAAAAAAAAAGTCTGTACGTTTTGTTAGTTTGATTTTTCGTTTGAACCAAAAAAAACAAAATACAAGCCTTTTTTAGTTTTAAATCAAAAACGAAAAAACGGGAAACCAAAGCCGTTTTCTGAATAAAAAAAACGGATAACAAGAAGACCTAATTAAAAAAACGTCATTCAATTTTCCGTTTTGTATTGAAGAATGAAGAAAAAAGGTCCGGTGGACCGGAAGTTAAAGAACATATTTCAAAATAAAAGGCACGAGGATATAATGACAATGCTGTAAAAGTTCAATCCTGGAACCCAGAAGTCTGACGACCCTTGGCCCCCCTGCTTCCGGCACCCATGCTGACGAGGATACGTTTATTTCTGCATTCACATGAAGATATGCGTTTATAGAGTAATCTTTGCATAACTTTATTTCGCTGACTTCCGGTTTGTACTGTGTCGGCAAATCCAGTGTCCAGCTTGTCGCTGTGTGACAACGTCATGTGTTTGTTGCATACCTGCAAGATTTACCTGTGACAAATGTCAGCGATGTGAACAGAACTGTCGCCCTACTTTCACCTGCACCCAGCAGCAAGCGGGAGAACGATATATCATACAGTCGACCCCTAAAACAGTTCACACAGTAATGGAACAGTTGTTAAGCATTATTTTGTCCAACTAGTCTCTACATTATGAATTTGATGTTTGTCTAAACTGCTAGTAAGAAGCTGACAGCTGAGTTAGAACAGAAAGACATGCAGGCCATAATCACTAGACGCTCAAAAGAGGAATGTGTGTTTAAGGAGAATAATGTCATTGTAATTCAAATGCTAAAACTACACACTCATCATGTCTCATAATATCTATATCTTGCTTAAACCCACAGTGTGTAAAACCAGGCCCGGTATGTAACATGGCTGGGATGTCCGCAATCCATAGCAGAGAACAATGTCAGAGAAAGTAAAATGAGAGATTAGTAGTTATGTGAAAGTAAGCTATGCACACAGAATAGTTTATGTGTTGATGTCTCTGAGAGCTGCACACCGCAGATAGGACTTCAACGCTCTGTTTCCTCCCAGTGCAGATATCACAGGCCACATCTTCAGCTCCAGCATAGCAGTGATCAGCAGGAGCAGCTGGGAGTCCAGTCTTCTTCAGCTGCTTCATTAAAGCTGTTAAAAATATGTTTTTCAGCAGGACAGGCCTCTGTGTGAAGCTCCTTCCACACACAGGGCAGCTGTGGATCTTCTTCACACACATTACTCTTTTGAGCGTCTAGTGATTATGGCTTGCATGTCTTTCTGTTCTAACTCAGCTTCTTAGCAGTTTAGACAAACATCAAATTCATAATGTAGAGAGTTGGACAAAATAATGCTTAACAACGGTTCCATTACTGTGTGAACTGTTTTAGGGTCGACTGTATGATATATCGTTCTCCCGCTTGCTGCTGAGTGCAGGTGAAAGTAGGGTGACAGTTCTGTTCACATCGCTGACATTTGTCACAGGTAAATCTTGCAGGTATACAACAAACATGACGTTGTCACACAGCGACAAGCTGGACACTGGATTTGCACACAGTACAAACCGGAAGTCAGCAAAATAAAGTTATGCAAAGATTACTTGTATTCTCTATAAACGCATATCTGCATGTGAATGCAGAAATAAACGTATCCTCGTCAGCATGGGCGCCGGAAGCAGGGGGGCCAAGGGTCGTCAGACTTCTGGGTTCCAGGATTGAACTTTTACAGCATTGCCATTATAGCCTCGTGTCTTTTATTTTGAAATATGTTCTTTAACTTCCGGTCCACCGAACTTTTTTTCTTCATTCTTCAATTCTTTCACACACACATACGGGTTTTGGGCCGAGGGCGACACCGTATTTCCGGTATCAACCATTTCACGCGAGGTGCATACAGAATATCATAGCCGATTGCCTTAATCAATATAGTCAACTCTAAAATACCACATATATGCATTGGCATGATAATATTATTGTGACAAGTGGGGTATTCACCTGGTGTTTCCAGAAGATAGACGTAGATGCAGCCAAAATCGACCGAAGGCCACTTTTGAGGGTCGTAATTCCATACATTGTACATCCAACAACCCACACAGCTCTAGTTTACGCTGGTAACGACCTAGAGCACA
Organism: Gymnodraco acuticeps; assembly: GCF_902827175.1. Classification (NCBI taxonomy): domain Eukaryota; kingdom Metazoa; phylum Chordata; class Actinopteri; order Perciformes; family Bathydraconidae; genus Gymnodraco; species Gymnodraco acuticeps. Next base: position 2,492,972 of record NW_022989974.1, read on the forward strand.
CCCCTCAAGTCCAGAGATGTAATCCAAAGACATGCAGCGATTTCTTCGGTCGTTAATTCAGAAAAAAAAACCTAGTGCGCTCTGCCTGGCTACATAAGCTAGCTGTTTATATTAGCATTGCCAGGATTTTTGCACCTCCAGAAAAATGGCGTCTTTATAAAAAAATATATGGCGCGCGTTGCATTGTGGGTAGCTGTGACGTCACGGTGTGTGAAAGAATACAAAACGGAAAATTGAAAGAAGTTGTTATCAAAAACCAAAACCAGACCGTTTTTTTAAAATTAGGTCTTCTTGTTATCCGTTTTTTGATTCAGAAAACGGCTTTTTCGTTTTTGATTTAAAACGAAAAAAGGGTGGTATTTTCGTTTTTTTGGTTCAAACGAAAAATCAAACTAACAAAACGTAGGCTACAGACTTTTTTTTATTAGGTTTTCTCGTTATCCGTTTTTTGATTCAGACAACACAAACGAGAAAACGGCTTGGGTTGTCCGTTTTTTCGTTTTAAATCAAAAACGGAAAAAGGCTGGTATTTTCGTTTTTTGGCTTTTGGTTTAAACGAAAAATCAAACTGCAAAACGTACACGGACCCTGCGCGCACGGCGCTATAATCACCCAATCACGTTTCGAACAAACTAAATGTAATATCTCAATACAAAAACAAACGCAAATATTCAATTTTAAAAAGTCAAGTCCTTTCAAGTCATCTGTCTCAAGTTTAAGTCAAGTCTCAAGTCATGCATATGTAGCCGGCGCTACTGTTTTCTGAGAATTAGCTGTCAGATCATTCCTTCCTCGTGGCTGGGCCGCCACTGGCCCTTTAAGACACCCCCCCCCCCCCCTTCTTTAGTCAGCTGGCCCTTCCATATAAGGAAAACGCGCAGCTGTACGTAGTTCAGCATCTCCCGCTACACTTTAAATGCCCACTCACTCCTCACCCAAATCAGCTGTGATTATTACGAGTGTTCTTGTTCCAGTTATCATTGTCTGGCTGATAGGTGTGTATTCCCCCATACGAGGCTTCTTGACAGCCCCAGCAGAGACTGTGCAGAGAATCACCGTTGCGGAGGTGTCTAGTGAGGTGATCATTGAGTGAATGCGTTTGCATCAGAGGATTAGTTTGCTACCGTTTTGCTACCGTTTTGCCTACCTTCTATGTTTTGCTTATTGACTAGTTTGTTGTATTGTGTACAAACTAGTGATTTAAATCTTTAAAGAGACAGCACCCTCCTTGTAACGACCCACTCTGTCCCACAAGGTCTAATACTGTCTCTGTGCTTATACTTCTTCAGTGACGATCCTGGCCATACTGTGGAGTGGAGCATGTGGTTTGCTGGGCACTTTTTGCATGCAGATATGGGTGATTTGTAGTGAGTGTTTGATTGAATACAGCTACACGTGGTGATATTGTGGTTTTGGGGAAACCCTCAGCAGTTGGCCAGAATAATCACTTTTTAACTATCATTATGTGTGATATTGTAATTATTATAGTTATTCTCTCCTTGTCAGAGCCAGCCTTCAATCGTGGGACTTAGGTGTGTCGACTGGGAAAGCTGAATAAGTTTTAATCTGCATTTTGTACTACTGAACTTTTACTTGATTATTTATATAATAAACGTTTGTAAACATTTGAACTTGAGGCTGCGTCCCTGCCCATCCTTTTATTCTTATCTGCGTGACTTGTCCTAAGAGCTCGTATTGGGGAACCCAGGTTAGCGTTAAGTATCCTAACCCCCTTTTATTATCGCAGCCCCCCCCCCCTCCCCGGTGGGGCAGGTCACACATACAAAGTCAAGTCTTTTATCAATGTTAGTCAAGCAAGTCTCAAGTCCAAAAATATGCGACTCGAGTCCGACTCGAGTCAAGTCATGTGACTCGAGTCCCCACCTCTGCCTTTCACTTTAACTATTTTCTGATTATAACAACGAAACATGCACTTAAAAGAAAACAAGTGAGTAGCTTGATAAACAAATACTTTATCCTGATCCTTCGCTGATTCATCACAATTATCCGTAATTGACAAATCATTGTGCTTTGGGCTCAGTGTGGAAGATGCACATGTTTCACGCAGTTGGATATCACAGCTGCCCACTTACCTGGAATTAAAGCTGATTTTATGAGCTGCTGTTAAGCTTGGAAGTCCCAGTGGGAATATAGGATGTTCAATATGAAAGAAAAAAACTAAAAACATGCTGACATTTGCAGTAATGCTGAACACCTTAAATGTCGGCAACCTGTACTTCAGCTGTGGGCTTGTCAGGTGGGCCGGCACACATTAATGCACATCCACACATGTTGCAGCTGTTTCATACTTAGTGTTAAATTGTGTGAAGGCTTGTGATATCGACAGTTTCCTGTTTTATTTGACAGCTATTGCCTTTCGCTGCAATTTTTTCACACTGACCACAAGATGGAATGTGCTAACCTGTTCCCCCCCGCCACTGTCTGCTTTATCTCCTTTGCATTACTCAGAGGTAAGTTACAATGCCTGTGGCGTAATGGTTCCTTATATCCGTCCCCACTGATCATCAAACAAGCTTCCAGCCGTGGCCTCTGACTGCTGCCTCCCTATCATCCTCTTCACAGCAAACACCAAACAGAGAGGAAGGGAGACTGTGTATAAATAGAAAGGGAGAGGGAGCGATCAAAATGAACAGAGGGAGAGAGTTATCGGTTCGATTGAACGACGTTTCTTTTCTCCAGTAGCACAGAGGACATTTCAATGAAAAGGCTGTAGCAGTCTATCGATCGGCCCTCGGGGATAGATACTGTGAAGGCAAGGATGGAGTGATAGAGAAGGAGAGAAACACAGGCAGAGTAGCATTCAGTTGTGTTACAGGAGAACAAGAGAGAGAGAAAGAACCGTAAGGAACAAAGGGAGAGAGACCTCACAAAATGTAGAGCCTTGTTTTTTTTACTCTGCTGGTCAACTGCTTCAATAGCCATGAGCTGTACATGCTGATCCTCAGTTTGGCAGGAAGGGAGGAAAGAACCTGAGTACATAGAGGTCTGGTAACACTGTTAAACCCTGGAGAGCGGTTCTCGTGAAAATAGATCACAAAAGAAAAAAGGCATTGTGATTGAAACCGTGATACAAAAATGTCATGAGGTTTTTTTTTTCTGAGCAATGCAACAAGTTTGCTATATTGATTTCCTAAATGAAAGGAATGTCATTTTTTTTTTTTTTTTAATTGTCACCTATTAATAAACGAAAGGCCACATTCAGGACATCCACTTGCTGTTGTGAAATTATCAGTGACTTAAAGTGGACCTATCATGATATTTGAAATATATACTGTAGGGCCATACCTATATAAAACATGTCTGTGAAGTTTTTTTTTCAAAATACCAAACGGATCACCCATTGTAGCCATGCCTCATATTGCTCAAACTCCTCTTTTGAAGCCCTGTTAGAGAAATGCAGATTTTGGTTCCTTAGCTTGAAAAAAATAAATAAGAGGAAGCGGAGCTAATGCCTGATCAGAATTCTACCGGAGATAAAGTTAAATTCGGTTGTGATAAAACGCCATCCTGTTTAAACCACGTCAAGGGTTATTTCTGAAATAGTATGGAGCTCAAATATTTACAATTTTTTTTTTTCCTTGCAGGTATACCACAAGGTGAGTTCCTTTTTTATTTCCTGCTTTTTAAACACATGTGCTCTCTAGGACAGGTTAGCTCTGAGTGTTAGCGAGGCTTGCTAATGTAAACAAAGACGTCCAAAACACGTCAGGCATTGTTTCTGACAGCAACTTTCTGTGGGTCCGCCGCCGAATTGACGTCAGTTCGGATGGAATCTGTATCCGATCGTTGTACACCCGTTTTAAAAAGATTTGGGTACGGAGGAAAAGAGAGAGGGTCTTATTTTCTGACGCTGCGTGAGTTCCCCGATGCACCGGGGACACATATTTATGTATAAAAGACATCACAAAGTGCATTTTGCATGATAGGTGTCACAGAGTGAACTCTGAGGCATGAACTCAATTGCACGACTCAAACTCAGACTCGGATAGTGTTTCAAAATAAAGACTTTACTGGGATTTGCACAGTAATGAAAACAAGGAAAACAAAAACACTCTTTTGAGGAAAACTAGAACAATGATCAATAACATAGATCCGTGAGATGTCCGTGAGGTAAGCAGGAACATAGGTCATAGAGAGACAACGAACTGACAATGAACAGGAGGGAGCTAACACAATATATACACAGGTAAAGGGGACACAGGTGGAAACAATCAGGGTGGGGAACACAATCAAGGACACAGGAGACAGAAGGGGGCGGGGAGCGTGGAGGCCTGAAATGAGAGGGAGAATTAATTAAGGGAATAAACAAAGCACAGGACAAAGGGACATGACAAAACTAACATAAAGAATAAACTTTCACTATAAGTTTCTTGGACATGACAATAGGTCCCCTTTAAATCAAAAAGAAAGGTCATCTTCAACTCTTGTTACTCTGACGTGCAAATTGATCAATGGCAACCTCTTTTCCTCACAGCATACAAAATGACTGCCGTGACTTTTTCAGATTTTGACCTTTGACCGAATTTGGTACTTGTGACACCCTAGGGCGAAATAAACATCCCAGTAGAGAAAAAAAAGCTGGAGGCCTTTAGAGCTATTGTGAATGATTATTGCAGTTCTGGCTGGCTAGCAGTTGGCTCAGCTGCATCAGTAGTAGCCCTATGAGTAGTCCCTTTGTCATCGAGCTATTAGAACCACACTTTTCAAAAAGAAATGCTGATAGGTATTGCATTATGTTGATACCATATCACTATATGTTCTTGTTCTAGGAACTAAAAAAGCCACAATGGCTAAAATGACTTTCAGAACATGCTTCAGAAACTTTCAAAGCCACTAAGTATTTTGTTGAGTCCAAAAAACATTCACATTTGAATCATCACTTGTTAAAAATAACAGCAGAATATAATAAAGAGCATATTGTTATTAAGTAGAGATGACAAATTGTTCACATTTTAAACGCATTTTGTGGCCAGGTAGTTTGCTCTCAATTAGCTTTATGTCAGCTTTACTAATCCCATTCCCGTCAAATTAATACTTTTTAAATGTTGCCTTCGTAATTCAAGCAGGGCTACAAACATATATTTTAACATACCAAAGTTAATTTAAACTTTCCTGTGATCAAAATGTTGTCTCCACACCCGAAAATAATCTTTAGTTGTCAGTGGAATAATAAAAACGCCTGAAGTGGAGAGATAGGAAAAAAGGATTAAATGTATCTGGTTACGTCTTAAGCTGTATGTGAGGTTTGGCAAAATGTGAATACTACTGAGCAAAACTCAGAGCAGCATCTTGTCATCAAAATGTGTGTAACTGATCCTCTTTAAGGTCAGTCCAATTTAGGCAAGCGTTTGCCGAAGTTGCACCTGACTTCAGGGCCAAAGCCTTTAATCAGCAGCTGACAAGCAGGAACTTGCCCTCGGTTGAGGCATTTATTCACCAACAAATAGCTTACTGTACAATGTTTTATTTTCCTATGTAATCTGCACCTGATTCAAAATGTTTGGCACAGAATTAGCAGAGGTTTTTGTTAGGACTATTTGTCAACTTTAATATAATCCCCTCATGCAGGGGCTTTGAGAAACTATTCCAATGCTGAATTGGACGTCAAATTCAATATGTAACGATTGAAGCTTCAAAGCATTCGGGTCAGCTGTATTAATAATTTAGCTGCCCTTACCTTGAATTTAAATTGTCTTTCTTCACAGGTAGGATTATGTGGGGATTATTCTTAAGATTTCTAAGCGATTTGAAAGATCCAATTTGTACCTCAGCATCAATCTGTACAATCTCAATGATTTCTTCACTGAATTATCATAGATCAACAATCTATTGCTTTAAGTTCTGCCTTTCACGGAAATCTCTTGACCCACTGCACAAATTGTCTTGAACTCAAGACCAACCTTCTTCTTTTTTTCAACATCTCTTTATTCGTTTTTATGCACTTAATAATCAAGACAGACTTTACGTACTATCAGCAAAACAAACAAAACAGAAAGAGAAAGAAAGAAGAAAAGAAAATAGAAACACAGCCCAAATAATATTCAAGTATCTTCATTCTCCCAATCATGTTGTCGACCATTATGCTCCAGGAAGTCGTAAAAGGTTAACTAGATTTCCCAAAACCTATCCAGTTTGTTTTTAAGGAAAACACTTATCCTTTCAAGACCAAGGTAGAAAGTCATCCCTTTCAGCCATTGAGAAAGTCCACAGGTTGATGGTTCCTTCCATGTGCGAGCTATGCACCATTTAGCCTCCAAAAGGCAAGCATTGAGCAGAAACCTTACATTCTTGGAAGTGACAAAGTCATGAGGGTATATGTTATTCAGGATACACAATTTAGGATCAAGAGGTACCTCTTTACCAATAACCACCCTGATCAGCTCTAACACCCTTTTCCAAAAGGAGATTATTTGTGGACACTCCCACATACAGTGAAAGAGCAACCCCTTCACGTTGTTACATTTAAAGCATGTATCAGGAATATTAGGATTAAAGTGGTGCAACCTAGCCGGAGTAATGGTTAGCCTTAGCCATTTATACTGTACAGTGTGAGAAAAAGTTTTTAGAGAGTACTTGTCCATGGACAAGTGAGTTTGGCAATTTACTTGTCTCTCTCGCTCTCGCTCTCGCTCGCTCTCTCTCTCTCTCGCTCTCTCACACACACACACACACACAGACAGACACAGACAGACAGACAGACAGACGCTGAGATCAGCTGATACGGAGCATATGAGAGAGCTGCAGTCCGCGGGGCTCGGCCTCGCCTCCTGTCCTCACAACTCTTAATAATCCCGGTACCGGACAATTGTTATTTGTTCCTACTCGGAACCGAGTTTTGCTTCCCAAACCTGCCACTGTGCTACACTTCCCGCCATAACAACGACATAAACAACATATAATAAGGATACTTGACCCCTGGCTTCTTGATCTTTCAAAATTATGTTTTCTAGAGTTGACAGAGGGGGGAGTTCTAAGCTGCCTGGATCTGCCCTGCCTGGCCCGAAATCCATCATTACCAAAAATTGGTGAGAATTGGGATAGATTCTGTATCTCACCAAGGCATTTCAGAACGCTGTGCCAAACCACAATCGTGTTTTTGAGAAAGGGGTTCCTTGTCTGTTTAATTAACTTTCTTTTATTTGCTGAGTAAATATAAAGGTGTATGGGGACAGCAAGTGACAGGTATTCCATTGTGACCCATGCAGGAGGGTTGTCCTTCACAAAATAAAACAGTCCCTCCCTTATTTGAGCCGCCCAATAATAGACCAACGTTTTTAATCAGGCTTTTGGCTGAATTGTACTTCATTCTTATTATATTCTTATTTTATTCCTTTTTATTGTTTTTATTTAAATGTTTTATAATTGTGTTTTATTCAGTCCTGCGTTACTACTCTGGTTATGACCTGGAAAGGGGAGCTAGTATTATTTCATTTTTTTTACAATTGTGTTTGGTTTGTGAAGCACTTTGAGCTACCTTTGTCTATGAAAAGAGCTATACATGAAGGTTGATTTGATTAAAGCATCAGTAGTTTCAGACCCACGTGACATAGTGTAAAAGGCCCCAGATACAAAAATGATAACATTATACCCATTCAAGACTAAGGGTCAGAACCTCCTCCGAGTCCCCTCACTACTGTCAGCCTTACAGTGTGCCTGATGAGTCCAGCCCCTCCTCCAGCGGCCACAGCCCAGCAGCAGAGCCTTGGTCCATCCAGGGTGAGTGCGTTCTCCACAGCAACACATCTGTCCTCCAGGGTCACATCCAGCGCTGATGGATGACTCCTCAGGGACAAGAGACGGCTGAGCAGCTCCTTGTCTCCCTTTTGTCTTTGTGGTGAATACATGAGTAGATAAAAAATACCCACAGAAAGTGTATATACAGGGGCTGTGACCTTGTCCATGACCGCACACTTAAATGGCCGTGTTTCTGATGAGCGGTTTCCCAAAGGGGAGGGAGAACGGAAAAAAGGGGCAAGATGTGATGATGAAATACACCGATTGTCCCCTGATAGATTGGGGACAAGGCCCCTAATCGCTCTTTATGTCATGTGAATGACCTCCCAGGATACCGAGCACAGATTCATCACCTGCAGCTCTCCTCTCATTCACCACCATCTGAATCACTGGTCATGATGTACTGTTCAGTAGTGCCATAAATAGCCCCTTTTTAACCTGATGAAATCCTCCATCAACCACTTTTCTCAGGCCTAAGCAACATAAAGCTCTGCTGATACAGTGATGCCATTATTATTATGTTTGGTGAACTTAGATGGAGTAGTCTGTGTTTGTAAGAGATAAATAAGTAAATAAGATTAGATTAGATGTGTTTGTATGAAGAGGAGAGATGCAAGGAGCCTGTCAGTGCCATCTCAACTCTGTGGATTCATTTATCAGAGCTGAATCTGCCCCTGGAGGACTGATATGATCCCATGGTGCAACCACTTACACAGAATGGATCCAACGCTGTAACCAGATATATTTCTTATCCTTAAAATTACCTACCCAGACTGTACTCTTCCATTTAGAAATCCATTGACCAGGATACAATACACTTTTTGTAATGATTGTACAGCTGCAGTCTCACCAGAGAAACTTCACAAAGTATTCAAGGACACATTCTATGGTTTTTTGTTCTGGTGTGACTCTATCCTTTTTAAAGGGAACGTCTTTGTTGCCTTTATTTTGAAGAAATAATTTAACTTCCAGGTCTCAGTGATGTTGCAATCCTGCTTTGTTACAATAGCTGCTTGGGTCACACTGCCCTTTTCCTTTTGTGCTTTTTATAATAGACCAAGAAGCTCTCTTAAAAGTAAACTACCCTCACTTACAAATGTGATGCATTTGATTACACACAAGTAAGATTCTACATACACATTTAAAAAAAAAAAAAAATGCATCTTAATTTCCTTTGTGTGAATTGTACAGTGTTAAACCGGAAAGCCAAATGTAACTTTATTACATTGTCAAAACTAGGTTATTTTAGACTTGTAATACATTTCCTTATATCAGCCGGATTCTGTTATTCATAACATTCACCACGCTATAGACCTTTCTATCCCTTTGAAAATGTTGGGAAACTTCTACTTCCCAGATAACAAAGTGGATTAAAGAGTTGGGGTAGTAAACCCTCCATTACATCCTTGTTGTTGTGTTTATGCCCCAGTGATCCCATTCCTTCAGAGCTCATCTCTATGCAGCCCGCCGGTGTTGTGCATGGCTAGCTCTGTACTCGCTGTATCTATTGCGATGCTCTGTGTAGCGTGACTGTTTCCTGTGTATCATCTATCAGGGGATAGCATAACCTCGCCTTAAAATCATATTCCACTGAATCAGAATTCAATTCCAGAGTCCTCCAAGAAAATATCATAATAATACATCTCCCCTGGATTCTACTCGGGCCACTGTCATAGTGCTTCCTGACTCATTGCCTGCACTGTAATTTCTCAATAATATCTCTGACGGAGACATGATGAAACATTCAGTGAACACATTTTATTGTCTATGTGGAGAGAAAAACCTTTGGGAAGGTGTAATTTTAGTTGCAGGAAATTTTAAGGTGCTTACATACATTGTTGGTGTTATAAATATGAAATGCCTTAACAATGTTTCTTAGTCGTGTATTATTCATACATCAGATATGTACCAGTGTAAGATGGGAGAAGCAAGCTTAGACATGCAAAGCCATGCAGTGTTACTACTCCCCCCCCCCCCCCCCCGTGTTTGAAACGTTTCTGATTGTACAACAATGCCAGTCTTCATTTTCTTCGCACTTAAATATTGAATAGAGGTAATGAGATTGGAGCTTAATAACAATGAAGGAATTCCATAATGGATTACTTCACCGTACACAATACCGTGGTTTCACAGTTTCCCCCGATTAGTGGTGCAAATGTAACACTTGTTAGGCATTCTGTAAACAGCACTGAGGGAGATTATTTGTCAGGCGTGTAGGATTCTATCAACAGTCAGCCTGTGTGATGTATGCCTTTCACAAAGCTCTCTGCAGTCACAACCGCTGTTTATCCACTGATCACCGTCTTTGTTCTACAATGACATATTGTATTACACAGCAATTCTGATAACACTACAAATACACGTTATTGTGAAGCTGAAAATGGCGTATTAACTGTGTGTTTGAAGCAAAAATTCATTTTATTTGTGCTATACATAGATACAAATTATTTTAATAAAATCATTCATTACTTTTTTATGCAGTCAAGATAGTCTTCGTAGGCTACAGCAAACTATAGTTGAGAAGATGGCCATTGGGCAGAATTTTCACATCGTAATAACAGTTTTTATTCATTTGTATTAATGATCCTATTTAAACCCCCGGCTATAAAACTAAAATCCTTTCTATAGCTATTCCTTTAACCTAATGCTCCTTTGTCGCCTGCACATAACCATTAATATGTTAAACAAAACACAAGTCATGCTTAATCGAATGTACTTTCGGTAAACATTTTGATAATCCATTCAGTAAGAACATTTTGGACTTTGCACATTAAGATCATTTCCTCCTGTAGGGCAGTCTATCGATCAGGCAGTTATGCACTTGGTCACTCTTACACTGGTTTCATTGGCTCTTCGATTGATTTAACAACAACATCCGAATCCCTTCAGATAAATGGTGGAGGTTCATTCTAAGTGTGACTTGCTGGGGGTTTAGCCAGACCCAAGGTCAGGGAAAACGATACGAGTGCAGCACACCATCAATCAAAACGGTGTGCTGTTTGATTGGACCTATCGGAGTGTCCTGCTTCTACTGCCCTAACCTCTGTACAGTGCCGCAGCCGTGCCATTACACTGACTTATTCATGTGTGATCTGAAGCGTGGTGCCTTATCTTCCAGGATCCATGTTTCATTGACCACGAGACGTGAAGTCAGTGGTGTAAGTGTCTGGGGGTCTGTTTGTCTTCATCAACTGTAACACGTGTCTTTTGCTCATTGGCAAGCTGTGTGCTCCGTCCACGCTCCCTCTATAATCAATATGGTCAAATGCGTTTTATTCTAAAGAACTGTTGCATGTTGCAGATTCAAAGTGCTCCTCTACCCCTATGTATTGCTCCATTGAGTTGTCTAATGCTCTACAGTGCAACCGTTTTTGGTAATCTTTAACAATGCTTTTGAATACAAATAGTTTCCTTTTTTTAACAAGATTCTGTTCTTCATCCACAAGCATTGTGAATATTTCTTACATATTAGTATTCAGTTCTTTCCTCCTTTTATTGTTTTCTTATAATGTAAATACAACACATCTGCTGTGGTTCTTGGATAATGTTACAGCTGTACTTGTTTTTTTCTCACTGTCCAATCTTCATTCTACCCATAAGCGTTAAGAGGTCCTAGTTCTATTAGAATGTTGTCTCTAGTGATCTTAAGCCAACATCATTTTCGACCTCTGCGGTGGTTGTAATAGAGTTAATCTTGTAGTGTGAGGCAAGAGCTCATATTTTGACCTTTTTCATCTAGACTTACTCTTACTCTTACTGTGTAATTCTCCCACAGAACAGTTGGTCTACTTGACTTGATATTTTACACAACACGGCACTGCAATGCTATTCTCCAGCAGATTCCCCTCAGATGTTGTCACGGCAGAGGTAAATCAAGGTCTGGCCTTGCGAGACTAATGGTGGCCTGAAACCTGCCTGGCACTTGCCTCGCTAGTAAGATAAGAGTAGTGGCTTAATGTGATGAAATGAAGGTACATTTAGTGAAACTACTCCACTGATGTTATTTCTAATGTTTTTTCTAGTGTTATACATGTTCTTGATACTCATTCATTATTTGCTTTTGTTTATTCGAGCTGATTTATTGTAGAACACAGCCGTGGTATAAAGACAAGACGGAGAAATCATAAAAGGTAACTGACTTGATGTTTCCATTGACACTTTGGCGGTCCAAAAGCCTCCTGACCTGAACACCCAGAGGCTTTCAGATCTATCATATCTGACTTTAGTTGTGGTTGTTGGTCAGAGATCATGTTTGAGCACTTGGATATACAATATAGGCACATTTATAGTAAAATGTCCCTTTTATACTTTTTCTCACCAGTCCAAGAGAGAGATTAAATAAGCAACTGAATTGAATTCAAAGATATCATGATTAACTAATTCCACTTCAAAACATCATTAAATTATATTTTTCTTGCTGAGGTGCTAACTCACACACTGAATATTGATTTTGGGTTTACAAAGGCCAAAACCTGAAATGAAATGAAATGTTGGGCTTAAAACTGTAAAACAGTTTACGGTTCATGGCGGCAAATTAAACAGAAACCTATTTAGTCCAAAAGATCTCCTAACACTGCCTTGATCTGTTGTTGCTTTACAGACAAAGACAAGAGCCAGACCGTCTATTGACTGTGTCGATTTGGTTTGGTGTGTACAAAATCAATACCAGCAAGAACAAACCCGCTGTCATTTTCGTGATTATTCTTTATAAATGAGCTGTCTGGTTTTAGTAAAGCATATGTCAAGATACAATCAATCAAGCTAACATTACTTTCAATGAGGCTTCTCCATTCCTTTAAAAACACATCTTTCAAAAGGAAAAAAGGACATGTCATAGTTAAACTCAAAGCTGACTTGGTTTTCAGACAAAGTGTGGAGCAGTTCTTCTGCTGAGGTACTTTAGCAGGGGCTCTGCTTAAACGCTCAAAGGATGAGCTCCTTAGCTCCTTGTGGAATATGTATGTACAAAGTGGAGGTAAATAAATAATGAAAGAGATGAATGGGGGGGCTATGCAGACAGCTGATGAGGCTGATCATAGGGAGGGGGGGACTGTTCCCCTCTGAGGCTGTCAGCAGGGAGCAGGGTGCGAGGGTTAGTGGTGATTAAAACTGCTTTCCTCTTACCTGTCAACACACACACACACACACACACACACACACACACACACACACACACACACACACACACACACACACACACACACACACACACACACACACACACACCTCTGCCAAGTGACTTAAACATAAACAGCTTAAGTTGCTGTGATGTGCAGAAGAGTTTTTTTTTTTTTTTCCTCAACACAGACCCATTTGACTTGCTCTGCATTTCTCTCTTTTCTCTTTTAGTGCTAAAGTTAACAGCTTCTTCTGGGGATATAAAACGAATTCAGAATATTCTGAATTCGTATATATTCAGAATATATATATTATTACATTGTATTTAGCTGACGCTTTTATCCAAAGCGACTTACAATAAGTGTGTTCGACCAACAAGATACAAACTTGAAGAAAACAGAATCATATAAGTGTCAGGATGCGTGGAAAAGGTAGGACCCAAATGCAGTATTCACAAAAAGCGAGCTTTAATTTACAAAAAAAAGCTGATGACAAAAGAAAACAAGAGACAAACAGCATTAAAACACAAGGACCAGACAAGAAACAAGGAGGAAAACATGAAACAGGGAGAAAAAAGCAAAACAAAACCCATTACCAGACACACCAAACTAAAACCATGACATGACATAAGAATCGTGACAGAACCCCCCCCTCAAGGGACGGATCCCAGACGTCCATAACACACTAACAAAGTCCAAACTTCGAAAAGGGTGGGTGGAAGGGGTCCGGAGGACGGGTCTCGGGCGGACGGCCCGGGGGCGAGGCAGTGTTCGTGGTGGGGGTCTTAGGCGGACGGCCCGGGGACAAGGCGGAGTTCATCAAGGGGCGAAGGCCACAGCGGGCGAACTCAGGGGGCCGGGAATGAGGGCGAAGGCAGCGGCTGGAAAAGTCAGGGGGCCGGGCACAAGGACGGGCAGGAGCTGGTGGAATCCCTGGCGGGTCAGGCGCAGACGGGACCCTGGATGGAACATGGGCTGGTGTCAGTGGGACCCCAAACAGGACAGGACATGGTGTTGGCAGGAAACCCGGCGGAGCAGGTGTCGGTGGGACCCCCAACAGGACAGGATATGGTGTTGACGAGACCCCCGGCGGGACAGGTGTCGGCGGGACCCCCAACAGGTCAGGGCACGGAGTTGGCAGGACTCCCAACGGAACCCCCAATGGAACAGGACATGGGGTTGGAAGGACTCTCAGTGGAACCCCCAACGACACAGGACATGGAGTTGGCAGGACCCCCGACGAAACAGGTGTCGGCTGGACCTCCAACGGCACAGGACATAGGGTTGGCAGGACCCCTGGCAGAACAGTAGTCAGCGGAGCCTCCAACAGCACAGGACATAGGGTTGGCAGGACCCCCGGCAGAAGAGTAGTCGGCGGGGCCTCCAACGGCACAGGACATGGAGTTGGCAGGACCCCCGGCAGAAGAGTAGTTGGCGGGATCCCCAACGGGACAGGACATGGAGTTGGCAGGACCCCCAGTGGAACCTCCAACGGACCAGGACATTGGGTAGGGACTCGAGAGGGGACTCAAGAGGGGACTCAAGAGGGGACTCGAGAGGGGACTCGAGAGGGGACTCGAGAGGAGACTCGAGAGGGGACTCGAGAGGAGACTCGAGAGGTGACTTGAGAGGGAACTCGAGAGATAACTTGAAAGGGGACTTGAGAAGGAACTTGAGAGGGGACTCGAGAGGAGACTTGAGAGGAACTCGAGAGGAGACTCGAGAGGGGACCTGAGAAGGAACTTGAGAGGGGACTCGAGAGGGGACCTGAGAAGGAACTTGAGAGGGGACTCGAGAGGAGACTCGAGAGGAGACTCGAGAGGGGACCTTAGAAGGAACTTGAGAGGGGACTCGAGGGGACTCGAGAGGGGACTTGAGAAGTGACTTGAAAGGGGACTCGAGAAGAGACTTGAGAGGGGACTCGAGAAGGGACTCGAGAAGGGACTCGAGAGAGGACTTGAGAAGGAACTTGAGAGGGGACTCGAGAGGGAACTGGAGAGGTGACTTGAGAGGGGACTTGAGTCGGTCGGTACGCCGACAGGACATGGGGAGCTGGCGTCGGCCGGAGAGCCAACAGGAAACGAGGTGCTGGAGTCGGCCGGTATGCCGACAGGACACAGGGAGCTGGCGTCGGCCGGAGAGCCAACAGGCGACGCAGAGCCGGAGTCGAGAACATGGCTGCTTGGCCCGGTACTTGAGCCGGAACCATAGCTGGAACTGGAGCCGGAACCATGGATGTATGGGCCGGTTCTGGAGCAGGGACCATGGCTGCATGGGCAGGTTCTGGAGCCGGAACTATGGCTGTGGGAACCGGAACTAAAGCCTGGATCATGGCTGTGTGGGCCGGTTCTGGAGCCGGAAACATGGCTGTAAGGTCCGGTTCTGGAGCATGGACCATGGCTGCTGGAGCCGGCACTGGAGCCGGAACCATGGCTGCTGGGCAAGGAACCGGAACACGGAACCATGGCTGTGTGGGATGGTACTGGAGCACGGCACCATGGCTGTGTGGGCCGGCACTGGAGCACGGAACCATGGCCGTGTGGACCGGTACTGGAGCAGGGACCATGGCGGCTGGGCACGGAACAGAAGTACGAGCTGGCTTCCTGACCTTGCGTTTTTTAGAGGTCCTTTGGAAGCTCCGTGGACCTCCAAACGCCAGGCCAGACCCCAAGAAAGGGTCAGAGGCTCGAGACAAGCTTTCAGGGCTGATTGTAAAAGTTTTAAGCCACTCAGGCAACGAGCTCCTGAGCCAGGGCTTGCGAGCAACCTCCTGGCGTGCCTCCTTCAGAGCAGCCTCTTTAGCCCGTCTGGATGAGGCTGCCAACCAAGTATAAAAAATGGCCTGTTAAGCCAACGAAAAAGAAACTGCTGAGTCCATTACTGGTCAGTTCATTCTGTCAGGATGCGTGGAAAAGGTAGGACCCAAATGCAGTATTAACAAAAAGCGAGCTTTAATTTACAAAAAAGCCGATGACAAAAGAAAACGAGAGACAAACTTAGCATTACCAAAACAGGGGAGCACAAGTAAATAATCCAGGACCAAAACTTCAAGGACAAACATGGAGCGTGACATGAAGGGAAAGACAAACAATGAACCGACACCGAACACAGGAAGAGACAAGACTAAACACAGGGAGGGGTAATCACGAGACGAGAAACAGCCGGGCAGGGGAGGCAGAAACACAAGGGCAACAGGTGAACACAATTAGACAATTAGACACACCAGGGAAACTAACGACAGGGAGGAAACCACAGGAAGAAGGACCAGACAAGACACAAGGAGGAAAACATGAAACGGGGAGAAAAAAGCAAAACAAAACCCATTACCAGACACACCAAACTAAAACCATGACATGACATAAGAATCGTGACAATAAATCAGGCTTCATAGAGCTAAAACATTTCAAGTGCTACTCAACTGGCTTTAGATAAGCCAGTCCTTTATTAGTATATAAGTGCTTTGTTAGTAATTCTATCGCTCAATGGGGTGTCGAAAGAGATACGTTTTCAGTCTGCGCCGGAAGATGTGCAAGCTATCTGCTGTCCTGATTTCAATGGGGAGCTCATTCCACCATTTTGGAGCCAGGATAGCAAACCCACGTGTTTTTGCTGATGGGAAAAGGTCCCCCTCGCAGTGCGGGTGCAGCGAGCTGTTTGGCTGATGCAGAGCGGTGTACAGTTTAACCATGTCCTGGATGTAGGAAGGGCCAGATCCATTCGCAGCATGGTACACAAGTATACCATTGTCTTGAAGTGGATTCTAGCAGTTACCGGAAGCCAGTGAAGGGAGCGGAGGAGCGGCGTGGTGTGGGGAAATGTAGGAAGGTTGAAGACCAGACAAGCCACTGCATTCTGGAAGAGCTGCAGAAGTCGGATGGCACATGCAGGTAGACCAGCCAGGAGGGAGTTGCAGTAGTCTAGGCGTGAGATGACGAGAGCTTGGACCAGAACCTGCGTTGCTTTCTGGGTCAGTTGGGGACGTATCCTCCTGATGTTGTAAAGCGTGTATCTGCAGCAGCGGGTTGTAGCAGCGATGTTTGCAGTGAAGGACAGTTTGTTATCTAGGGTCACACCCAGATTCCTTGCAGTCGGGGAAACAATAGAGGTGCCGATGTTGATTGTCAGGTCAAGAGTGGGACAATCTTTTCCCGGAAGGAAAAGCAGTTCAGTCTTGTCAAGGTTGAGCTTGAGGTGGTGAGCAGACATCCACTGAGAGATGTTCGCTAGACAAGCAGAGATGCGTGCGACGACCTGGGTCTCTGAGCGGGGAAAGGACAGAATTAATTGGGTGTCGTCAGCATAGCAGTGGTATGAAAAACCATTCGGGCTAATGACAGATCCGAGCGAGTTTGTGTACAGGGAGAAGAGGAGGGGAACAAGAACAGAGCCCTGAGGGACCCCTGTAGTTAATTGACAAGGGTCGGACTCGGACCCTCTCCAAGTTACCCTGTAGGTACGGTCTTTGAGGTATGAGGTGAGGAGGGAAAGTGCAGAGCCTGAAACTCCAAGTTCTTGGATAGTGCGAAGGAGGATCTGATGATTCACCGTGTCGAATGCAGCAGACAGGTCCAGAAGGATGATGACAGAGGAGAGGGAGGCTGCTTTAGCAGTGTGAAGTTCCTCAGAGACAGCAAGGAGGGCAGTTTCTGTTGAGTGACCTGCCTTGAAACCAGACTGGTGCGGATCCAGAAGGTTGTTCTGATGGAGATAACAGGAGAGTTGTTTAAAGACAGCGCGTTCAAGTGTTTTAGACAGGAACGGGAGGAGAGAGACAGGCCTGTAGTTTATAACATCGGACGGGTTGAGAGTGGGTTTCTTTAGGAGAGGGTTTACTCTTGCCTCCTTGAGACTGTTTGGAAAGTGACCAGAAGTTAGAGAAGTGTTGATTAAATGGGAGAGAAACGGTAGAATATCAGGAGCGATAGTTTGAAGGAGGTTTAAGGGGATAGGGTCCAGAGGACTGGTGGTAGGGTGGGCAGAGGTAATGAGGGTAAGAACCTCACTTGGAGAGAGAGGGGAAAAGGAGGTTAGTGTGTTGGTGGAAGGAGGGTCTGGTGACCCAGTGGTGAGTAAAGGTGAGTCAGAAAAAGAAGAGCGAATATCATCAACCTTTTTTTCAAAGTGGTTAACAAAGTCGCTTGACAGAAGGGAGGAGGGGGGAGGGGCTTTGGGAGGTTGCAAGAGGGTGGAGAAGATGGAAAATAGTTTTTGGGGATTGGAATAGGAAGATTGGATCTTATCTTGAAAGAAAGTGCTTTTTGCCTGAGAGATCGAAGCAGAGAAAGAGGAGAGGAGAGCCTGATACGTTAGGAGGTCGTCATGGTGTTTGGATTTCCACCGTTTCCGCTCTGCTGCCCGAAGGATGGTTCTATAGAGAGGCGAAGTCCCTCCCCTTTCGGTGGGACTCATGGGACCTTATTTCGGAAAAAAGTTTGTATTGAAGTCAATGGAGAGAGAAAGATTATCTTTCGATCCCGTTTTAATTGTGCCACGAATTACACATATGATGTACAGTTGCAAGAAAAAGTATATGAACCCTTTGGATTCTCCACACATAGCGTTGTGTGTTCCTTCCAAACAACTCAACTTTGGTTTCATCTGTCCACAGAATATTTTGCCAGTAGTGCTGTGGAACATCCAGGTGCTCTTTTGCAAACTTCAAATGTGCAGCAATGTTTTTTCTGGACAGCAGTGGCTTCCTACGTGGTGTCCTCCCATGAACTCCATTCTTGTTCAGTGTTTTGCGTATCGTAGATTCGTTAACAGAGATGTTAGCATGTGCCAGAGATTTCTTTAAGTCTCTAGCTGACACTCTAGGATTCTTCTTCACCTCATTGAGCATTCTGCGCTGTGCTCTTGCTGTCATCTTTACAGGACGGCCACTCCTAGGGAGAGTAGCAACAGTGCTGAACTTTTTCCATTTATAGACAATTTGTCTTACCGTGGTGATGAACATCAAGGCTTTTAGAGATACTTTTGTAACCCTTTCCAGCTTTATGCAAGTCAACAATTCTTAATCGTAGGTCTTCTGAGAGCTCTTTTGTGCGAGGCATGGTTCACCTCTGGCAATGCTTCTTAAGAATAGCACATTCAAAACTGGTGTGTATTTTTTATAGGGCAGGGCAGCTTTAACCAACACCTCCAATCTCGTCTCATTGATTGGACTCCAGGTTGGCTGACTCCTGACTCCAATTAGCTCTTGAAGAAGTCTTTAGCCTAGGGGTTCACATACTTTTCCCACCCTGCACTGTGAATGTTTACATGGTGTGTTCAATAAAAACATGAAAACATATAATTGTTTGTGTGGTATTAGTTTAAGCAGACTGTGTTTGTCTATTGTTGTGACTTAGATGAAGATCAGAACACATTTTATGACCAACTTATGCAGAAATCCAGGTAATTCCAAAGGGTTCACATACTTTTTCTTGCAACTGTATGTCAATCTTAAATAATAATTTCCATGTCAAAAAAGTCACAGTTTGTCGTAAAACTATTGAAATATAAGGCTATGAAAAATACGCAACTAGAAAGACTACAAATCCCAGAGTTGCGTAAGTGATGTCATAACTGTTTTCCTCCACTAAGAGATAGCTAAGATCAGCGCCATATATATATAATCTATCTATATGGCGCTGGCTAAGATAAGATAACTTTAACAAGATGCCTGTGTGCTTAGTACCAGGTTGTTATCATACCAGCATTGGGTCTTGCTCGTTCTTTCGCTTCCCGTCTGATGAAAGGACCAGGAGCTAGCACGTTAGTTAGCATTACAGCCTTTTCATTTTCATTAGCCTTAACATGAAGTAACATTAAGTAACCCAACATGTTAAACAGTAAGAGTAGTAGTAGTCACATTTTTTTTTTTTTGACTTGCAAAATTATCTTTTAAATTGACAAACATCATATGTGTAATTCGTGGCACAATTCAAACGGGATCGAAAGATAATCTTTCTCTCTCCATTGACTTCAATGCATAACTTTTCAGAAATGGGGTCCCATGGAGCTCAACCGGAAGGGGAGGGACTTCGGCTCTCTATTAGCACGCAGTGCATCATTTAGCCAGGGAGCAGGAGGGGACTGACGAGCCTGCCGAGATGTGAGAGGACAGAGAGAGTCCAGAGAGGATGAGAGAGTAGAGAGGAGAGTTTCTGCAGCAGAGTTTGGAGGCAGCAGTTGGAACGAGTCAGCGGAAGGGAGGGCTGAGAGCACCAATGAGGCAAAGGTAGAGGGGGAGAGGGAACGAAGGTTACGGCGGACAGGTGCAGGATGGGAAGAGATTAGTTTGTTATGTTTGGAAAGGGGTAGAGAGAATGAAATGAAGAAGTGATCGGATGTGTGGAGCGGGTTTACAGAGAGGTTAGAAGTAGAGCAGTTCCTTGAGAATATGAGATCAAGGACATTGCCAGCTTTATGAGTTGGTGGGGAAGGAGACAGTGAGAAAGCAAAGGCGGTTAAAAGAGATGTTAGTTCAGATATCTTCCCTGTCTGGAGGTTGAAGCCTCCGAGAAGTACAGCGGGAGGGCCAGTTTCAGGGATGTGTGAGAGGAGATGATCTAATTCCTCCAAGAAGTCCCCCAAGGCGCCTGGTGGACGGTAGAGAACAACAATGGTTAATTGTATAGGATGGGTTACTGTGACGGCATGGAATTCAAAGGTGGAAGGAGTGAAGTTAGGTAGCTTGAAGAGGGAAAAGCTCCATTTGGGAGAGAGCAGGAGACCAGTGCCACCTCCTCTGCCAGTGGGTCTGGGTGTATGTGTGGGTGTATATATATTCTGAATTCGTTTTATATATTTATATATTTTCAGAAATTATATAAATAGCTGGGGAGTGGTCAGATTGGTTGCTAACAGTCTTGTAAAATTAAAAGGCGAACAAAAACTGTTAACCTGCTGAATTAAACATCATGTACATTAAACAAGCACTAATTGTTTACAATTACTGTTGTAAAGTATCCACTTACCATCTTTTGGCTCTGTTTTTAGTTTTAATGTTTGGCATTTTGTTCCCAGTTTGTTTGCATGTACAATGAATTATTTAATTTTGACCAAACAGACTTGGTCTTTCAAAAAATTATGGTGATTGTAGTATATTTTTAAAGCAAAAGCTCACGACAGGCCGTGGTACATGCTCATTATATCACTAATAATTAGCTTCGCTCCACTTTCTCCGGTCCCCGAGATTCGGCTTCCAGTAGCTCTGGAGAGAGCTTTCGCACCTGTGGCCACTAACGGTCATAATTCCTCTGCTTTGTTTCAAGACCCGCATCAGAAAGCTTTTGAATGGTGGTACTTTTCCAGTTGGTCTACGGTCTACCTGCTCTTCACGTAGCTCTGCATGTCGTCGTTTAGGTGCTTTTTTTGGAGATAGGCTCTGCTCAATCCACTCCTCCATAGTAAGACCCCCCCCCCCAGAGGTCGAAGTTAACCTTAAATGTTTCCATCTTAAGCTTTGTAAGTTTGTTTCGTAACGGACAAAATGTAAATACATTTAGAAAACGGACAAGTCAAATCAAGCAATCTGATTGGTCGATAGCGTTTTTGCGGACCTTTTTGATTATAGATTTGAAAACATCGTTGCTTGCTTTAAAAGTAGCACAATTCATTATGTCAAACCTTGGAAAGTGTATCTAGATATCCCTGCCCTAATACCAAAGTAACTGGCAACTGAATATGTTTTGCCGTTTGATGTCTATGTCTGGACCGATGCGTAAAAAGGAGGGTTTCTGCCCTGTTACTTTTCCGCTGTTTTCTTGTCCCGGTTGTATACAGTTAAATCGACCGGACTTCTTTCTGAAGATGTGAGCGTCCTTTAACAACGGTCAATAAGTCCTTGCTGCACATTATCCCTTACATGTTTCCCTCTTAAGCTTTGTTAGTTAGTTAGTTTCGTAACGGACGTATGTAACAGTTGTAACCAGAGCCGGCCCGACCCACTAAGCGACATAAGCGGCCGCTTAGGGCCCCGCAGCCACTAAGGGGCCCCCTAGCAAAAAATAAATAAATAAAAATCGCCATGATAAGTATGTTTAATGAATTGTGTTAATATGCCTAGATTGCCTACTCTCAAAGTCATGTATTATATTATTGAGTCAATAATATAATACATTAACCGTGCTTTACCTGAACATCATCATGACACTAGAGAGGACGACAGGATTGTAATTTCCCGTGTTCAGTGAATGCAACAGAGGCAAGACACCAGACCAACCAGAGAGTTGAATGGAAATAAACATCTGTCTTTTTGGCTGACAGGTACCTATACTGTGAGCTGTGACAATGTTTAAAATAAACTGTCAGTCGGACTCAGAGTTTTTGAAGATGGACATAAGAAACATTTTTCTTAAAAAAGACGACAATTCTCAAGTGGTGGCTCACACAACAACCCCAGAGCCACCACTTGAGCCAGGTAAACAAGGTATGTAAATGTCAGTAAACTTCCAAGTTATGCGAACATGTAATCAAAGCATAAATTACAGCTACGTTGACGTTACTTTGAATCGCGGGGGAAAGCTAAACCATTAGAAAGTAGCTATAGCTAGCCAGATATATTAAATAAACACTTTGTCATACAATCTAAATGTAATGTTTTTTAGCGTTACCTGGTGATTTCAAAGAAAGCTCTCTGGGAAATGTTGACTTACTGTTCGACATGAAGCTAGAAGCCACCTTACAGTACACAGTTGATCCGGAGTCCTGTTCGTTAAAGTGTTTCATGTTTTTAGCACTGAAATATATGGATGTTATGTGACAGTATTTCTGAGAAAAAGTCAGCTGAAATGGCGGCATAGTTGCCACTGCTTTACGTGTCAACAGCATGTTTGAACGTATTTGCAGCAGTAAATGTTAATGTTGCTCTCAAAGTGCACCAGATTGATGCTTTTAACTTCAATATTTAAAAATCTTCCTGGGGGAGGATGCCCCCGGACCCCCCTAGAGGAGGTGAGGACCCCCGATAGAGGAGGTTAGGTCCACGGTGTTTACATGCTTATTTATACAATATGTGTGCTTATGCTAACATCATAAGACAAAAGTTGGTTCCATGTTGTGTGTAGTGAGAACGCGCTAGAATGAGGAGGGCCCCCAAGCCAAAGCTCGCTTAGGGCCCTCAAAAGTCTAGGGCCGGCCCTTATTGTAACGGTTGTAGCTTTTCTCAGACGTGCAGGGATACTGACTTGTTGTGAAAAGTAACTACAATTCTACCCGTGGTATACGCTCATTATATCACGGGCGGCTAAGAACCAATCAGATTGCTTGATTTGACTTGTCCGTTTTATAACTTACCATACCATGTTGCCTCTTTTTTGAAGCATAATTAGAAACCTAAATGACAATTGTAGGGCATCAAAACAGTTAACTGGTAATGTTTACAGATCAGGACACCACAGAATAAAATTGGAGTAGCTTCCAGTTCTAAAGTGCTTGAAATTAATGATGAGCAAAACCTGCAGTACTTTTTGTATACACTGAAGTACATATTTCTGTGATTTTTATATTGCTTCATATTGTACTGAATGAAGTCAGGCTGGTAATCCTTTGCAGCAGCTAACCTTAAAACCTGTAACACGTGACTTAACTATAAAGCGTCAATTTTGAAAGGAAAATGTATAGAACAATTAATGTTTTGTGATGCTTACTGCGATAACAAAATGACATATTATCGTATATTGTGCCCTTATTGCCCACTTCTCAAGTATATAGCGGTTTAAAATTGTTAGTAGGGTTTTACGATTTCTGGTAGCAAGCGTCTGCTTTGGGTGATATGGAACAACCTAACTCATGTCCAGATCATTATGAGAGAATGTGCAAAAAAGGTGTAAGGTGAAGGACGGAATATAATAATATTAAAGATTTATGTTGAGATAGAGGGTCGATACTTTAAAATTCTAAACGACAAAGAACGATGGAGATAAGGAGATATTCCATCAGTACTAGTAGAGCATGTTAAAAGACTTTTTCTCTCCATTAAAGGAACCATCTATCGAACAAGGGAAAGGGAAATAATGCCACATTATTATTCATTTTCTTTAAGGCCATAGTGCATGTATGCTATGTATAATGTATCATTAATCTTAAGTGGCCATGAATGTCAAATGGACGTATTTCTCCTCGCTAGCAGGCGATGTCAGAGAGGAGAGGTCACTGTACTGTACGTGCTTAAAGAATATAGTTAGCCTTAACTAGCTTAATGTACCCGCTGCTGAGTATCTGTAATACCTGCAAATGACTCAACGTCCCTCCCTGTCATGACACGCTGATAGAAATACAGAATATTTATTCAGATATCTGGAGGTGCCTTTTATTTAACAGACAGAAGTTAACCTTTCAGCATAATGAGAATACAATGAAAATGTTCAATATGGAAATAGGCCACAAAAAGCAGATAATATATTCAGTGTGTGCAAACTCTGAAGAAATCTAATGAAACTATATTGCCTGTGCTATATTAAAATGTAAATATGAATGATCAGCTCTGAAATAAAAGCTTGGCGTACTTGATTAGATAAAGAAAAAACCTACTGTTCCAGATTACAGCATAGTTACAAGGTAAAACTACATCTGTGTACTGTTACTGATTACAGGGTATGTGCAACTGAACTAGCTTTGTAGAGTCTTTTAAAGCTCAGCCTGTGTTTCAACAACATCCAATTACACAATCCCTAATGTAGATAGATGAAGTTGTACTCAAGAAGGAGAAGATGGAGTGCTAGACAAAAGAGAAACATAAGAGGTAAGACAACAGTTGTGAGAGTGGAAGGTTTAAACAAGGTGGAAACAAAGCAAAGAGAGATAGATAATTACTGAAGAGGTAGAGGAAAGACAATGAAGAGCTCAGTGTGTGTATAGATAACGGTTCAGAGAAGGAGACAACTGAGGACATACAGAAGCAACAGTTAGAGAAATCCGAAGGGAAACAATAAGAAAGACCTGCCCTGTTACCCCCTCTCCGTATTTCTCTTATTTCACTTCTTTCAGTTGTTCTTGTAGCAGGAGATCAGTGCTGAAAAGTATTAATTGTCTCGTCACCTCAGAGAAATGTGCCATGACAAACCTGCAATAAACCCCTCCAGCCATGACATCAGTGTCATCAACAACTTGGCACCTGCCTGACACCTCTTCTGCACAACTTCAACACATTTCATATGCAAACTGTAACAGTTTGTGCCTCTTATTTTTTTTATCTAAACATCGTAATACATTTAAGATTAAACATCAAATCATGAAATGAGATTGAAGACCAGGTCATACCGCCGGGTCATAAAACAGCAACAATTTTGTGGTGAGTCCATGCACAGTTTTTAGCATTGAGGTCAACCTTGACATTTAAATGTGTACCATTGATCAAAAGCAAACTGTGTTGTCAGTGCTGACCTTTGAGGAACACAGAGTCAAAGAGTCCAAAATGAAGAAGCTGTCGCCTCTACGGTTTGTATTTATCCCTCCTCTGTCTTAATATAAACTGCCCCAAAGACGAATGCTTTGCAGACAGCTACAAAACACAGTGGATGGTACAAATTAGGGTTGCAAAGGGTAGGAACATTTCCGGTAAATTTCCATGGGAAGTTAAAGGTGGGGTAGGTAAGTTTCAGAAACCGGCTCGAGTGCACTAACATTTGAAAGTACGCAGCCGAAAAGAATCCGCCCCTTCCTTCAGACTTCCTTACAGAGCCCCTCCTCCAACACACATGAACGCGCACATGACGTCAGCAGACTGGTGAAAGTGGCCGCCTGTTGCTGGCGAGTCATTGAAGTACTGCTGCAATGCACGCCCAATGACGGCACGCCCAATGAGGGCACGAGATACATTTGTGCGTGCACGAGATGGAAGGCTGACAGACAGGGCGGCAAACCAATCCGTTTAGCCGGCCCGGCTAAACGGATGTACTTTTTTCAGCGCCACGGCTTCCACAGATGACATTTTTTAATGGATTTGTTGTCAAAGCACTTCAGATATTCATTGCTATCGGGATGTTAAGAGCATTCCATGGAATATAACAAAAAGTGTATCTCGAGCCAGTTTCTGAAACTTACCTACCCCACCTTTAAGGTGGGGAATTTTGGAAATATTCCATATTGGAAACATTCCATTATGGGAATTTATGGGAACTAACTGGGAATTGAGGGTAATTGTATCATATCCAAGCATAACTATAAACATTTTGTTTTGTCATAAGAAAACATCCATGCAAAATGATACAATTAAAGAAACATGACATTTCAACAGATGCATTTGTAAAGGCCGCTACACACCAACCTGAGACCAAAGGACGTGTACCGAAGGCGTCCCGACTTTTACGTCGCCTGCGTTGGCTACGCCGGCCGCCTACGCCGGCCGCCTACGCCGGCCGCCTACGAACACACCGCAAAGACTTCAGTTGACGAGTGGCAATAACTGTCCTTACCAGCAGGCAGCGGTAGTGTGTATTCGTCATTCAAAAGAGGCAACAACCGGAAGACAGACTATACACAGAGAGAAGAAGAACAGGCTGCGTGATAAACAAACAACAAATAGCGTCTGGGTTCCATTTTCACTTTCTCTCGTCGATCGAAAACATGTAAACATAAAAAAGAAACTCTTGCATCCAGGTGAGATGAAAAAGATTAATCGTCTGTGGGTGCCTTCTTAATCGTTTGTTTTGGTCCCTCACTTCCGCTTCGCTTCTCATGCACTGACTCGCTAAGCTGAACAGCCAATCAGAGTGATTTCTTTGTCCCGACTTTCTTTGGCGTAAAGCAACGACGGTGCGGGACCAAGCCCCAAGTTCCCATCAGCAAAAACACGTGGGTTTGCTATTCTGGCTCCAAAATGGTGGAATGAGCTCCCCATTGAAATCAGGACAGCAGAAAGCTTACACACCTTCCGGCGCAGACTGAAAACTCATCTCTTTCGACTCCACTTCGAGCGATAGAACTATTAACAAAGCACTTATATACTAATAAAGGACTGGCTTACCTAAAGCCAGTTGAGTAGCACTTGAAATATTTTTGCTCTATGAAACCTGATGTACTTATATGATTCTGTTTTCTTCAAGTTTGTATTTTGTTGGACGAATGCACTTATTGTAAGTCGCTTTGGATAAAAGCGTCAGCTAAATGCAATGCAAGGCAAGGCAAGGCAAGGCAAGTTTATTTATATAGCACTTTTCAACACAAGGCAATTCAAAGTGCTTTACAAAAAATGAAAGAGATTAAGAAAATGGCATTTAAAATCAGTCATTAAAAAGAAAAGCTAATAAAGTAAACATTAAAAGAAAAAAAAATACATGGCAGTCAATTAAACATTAAAAGAAAAAAGTACATGGATAAAAGTTACAGTGCAGTCTAAGATATGAATAGTTCAATTAAAAGCAGCGACAAAAAGAAAAGTCTTCAGCCTGGATTTAAAAGTAGTCAGAGTTGCAGCGGACCTGCAGGTTTCTGGGAGTTTGTTCCAGATATTTGGAGCATAATAACTGAACGCTGCTTCTCCATGTTTAGTTCTGACTCTGGGGACAGAAAGCTGACCAGTCCCTGAAGACCTGAGAGATCTGGATGGTTCATAATTTAGCAGGAGGTCAGAAATGTATTTTGGGCCTAAACCATTCAGTGCTTTATAAACCAGCAGCAGTATTTTGAAATCTATTCTTTGACACACCAGCCAGTGTAAAGACTTCAGAACAGGAGTGATGTGATCCACTTTCTTAGTGTTAGTGAGGACTCGAGCAGCGGCGTTCTGAATCAGCTGCAGCTTCCTAATAGATTTTTTAGTGAGACCTGTGAAGACACCATTGCAGTAGTCGAGTCTACTGAAGATAAAAGCATGGACAAGTTTTTCCAAATCCTGCTGTGACATTAGTCTTTTAATCCTAGATATATTCTTTAGGTGATAGTAGGCTGATTTAGTAACTGTTTTAATGTGACTGTTGAAACTCAGGTCAGAGTCCATGACTACACCTAGATTTCTGGCTTTATCTGTTGTTTTGAACATTGCACACTGAAGCTCAGTGCTAACTTTGATACGTTCTGTCTTGGCTCCAAAAACCATTACCTCAGTTTTATCTTTGTTTAATTGGAGAAAGTTCTGACACATCCAGTCATTGATTTGTTCAATGCACTTACTCAGTGTTTGAATTGGAGCATAGTCTCCTGGTGAAATTGTTACGTAAATTTGTGTGTCATCCGCATAGCTATGGTAACTTATTTTGTTGTTCTTCATTATCTGATCCAGTGGTAGCATGTAGATGTTAAAGAGAAGAGGCCCCAAGATGGAGCCTTGAGGAACCCCACATGTCATATTTGTCAACTCAGATGTGTATTTACCTATAGAAACAAAGTTGTTTCTGTCCTTTAAGTAGGATTCAAACCAATTCAGAACTGTTTCCGAAAGTCCCACCCAGTTTTCCAGTCGGTCTAGTAATATGCTGTGGTCAACAGTGTCAAACGCAGCACTGAGATCTAATAATACTAACACTGAAGTTCTGCCACTGTCTGTGTTTAAGTGGATGTCATTAAAGACCTTTACAAGAGCAGTCTCAGTGCTGTGGTTTGGACGAAAGCCTGACTGGAACACATCAAAACAGTTATTTAAATGCAAGAAATTACTCAACTGTTGAAAAACAACTTTTTCAATGATTTTACCTAGAAATGGGAGGTTTGATATGGGCCTGTAATTGTTCATTACTGAAGCATCTAGATTATTCTTTTTTAAGAGCGGTTTAATGACTGCAGTTTTCAGGGCCTGTGGAAAAATACCTGAGTGAAGAGATTTGTTTACTATATGAAGTAGATCTGAGGCCATGCAAGGCAAAACATCTTTGAAAAATCCTGTTGGAATAATATCAAGGCAGCAGGAGGAGGATTTCAGAAGTTGAATAATGTCCTCTAGGTTTTTATCATTAATCTGATGGAATTGTGTCATGATGTCTGAATTGATGTTAAGTGGAGATAGGGACAACGCATTTGCTGTTCCTGATGCAGAGGCACTGACTGCTTGTCTGATTTTCTGAATTTTGTCAGTGAAGAAGGAGGCAAAATCATTGCACGCCCTGGTGGATAGAAATTCAGAGGCTACTGACACTGGGGGGTTAGTTAGTCTGTCGACGGTAGCAAACAAGGCACGTGCGTTGTTTTTTGTTTTTGGTAATGATGTCAGAGAAGAACGATTGTCGTGCGTTTTTCAATTCCAAATTATAAAGGCCAAGTCTCTCTTTATAGATTTCAAAGTGAACCTGGAGTTTTGTTTTTCGCCACCTGCGTTCAGCTTTTCGACATTCTCTTTTTTCTGTTTTCACGCTCATGGCCTTTCTCCATGGAGATATTTTCTTGCCAGTCACTTCCTTTACCTTAGTTGGAGCAATGGCATCTATAACATTTTTAATTTTTGAATTAAAATGATCTACTAGCTCATTTACTGAGATGTTGGCAGGGGCAAGTGTGGAAGAGAAATTCTGAGTAAACATTTCCCTAGTATTTTCAGTTAAATATCGCTTTGTGGTTACCTCTTTTTGAACATTTTTGTGAACAGAAATAGAGCTCTCAAAGAAAACACAGGAATGGTCAGAGAGTGCAACATCAGTCACCACAACCTTAGAGATATTCACACCCTTTGAGATAATTAAGTCCAGAGTGTGCCCCTTATTGTGCGTGGGCTCCATCACATGCTGAGTCAGTCCATAGCTATCAAGAACACAAAACAGTTCTTTAGCCCCTCTGTCCTGGGGGTTGTCAACATGGATGTTAAAATCACCAACAATGACTAGACGGTCAAAGTCAATACACACTATAGACAGCAGTTCAGTAAAGTCATCAAAAAAGCTTGCACAGTATTTGGGTGGTCTATAGATATTTAGGAACAGAGCTCGAGAGGAGCATTTCAGCCGAAGGGCCACATATTCAAAAGAATCAAAGTTTCCATACGATGTCTTCCTGCATTGAAGGGAATCATTGAACAGAATTGCAACTCCACCCCCTTTCTTATGCATTCTTTCCTGACTCATAAAACTAAAGTTGGAAGGGGTTGATTCGATAAGAACAGCTGCACTGTTATTTTGTTCAATCCAAGTTTCTGTTAAAAACATAACATCGAGATTGTGCTCAGTGATAAAATCATTGATTAAAAATGTTTTTCCTGCCAAAGACCTGACATTTAATAAAGCTAGTTTAAGTTTGTTAAACACACTATCAGTCATGTTTTTTGTAACAAGCTGTGGCTGACATGGAATCACTGCTAAATTAGATACACTCACACAAACGTTTGAGCGCTTCCTGTTTCTATGATTCACCGCTCTTAATCTATTACCTATCAACACAGATATCGGCAAAGCTACTGGCAGGAAGGGCCCCGACATGTCCTGGAAAGAGTTGAGAGTGCCATACGCCATAATGTAATGTAAAGTACGCCGGACTCAGATGCAAATATTCGTGGTGGCCAAACGGCGGTACTACACTTCCGTTTGGTTGCCAGGCCCGGAATTATTTTTCTCCCATTGACTTATGGCGCATTTCCACTGCAGCGGGTAGCCCCGTTTAAGCGTCCTTATTCGTCCTCAAGCGGCCAGGCCAGTTTTTAGTGGCCTTTCCATATAGCGTAGCACCGGCTAGCGCACGCATTGGCAAACTAAGGCCCGCGGGCCACATACGGCCCGTTGGACTTTTTAATCCGGCCCGCCTTATATTGGTACAAAATTGTCCAAATTATAGTAATGACCGCATTCATTTTGCCTTTTTCCTGCAACCCCGTAATTTCAGTTTATTCCACTAGATGGCGCAATTGACCACTCGGCAACCCGGCAGGATCTAAGAACCGCATACGTCACCCTTACAATGGAGGAAATTGAGATTAACCTGAGCAATCATGGCGAGAACAGCAAATACAAGTTGTAACAAGTAGTAGCGCTGAGCAAAGCGACTAAAACGCGACCACACACTTATAAAAAACACTTATACAAAGTCAGGCAACACTAACCAGCTTAGTGTGATTCTGTTTATTTTTACCTTACTTTAATGACCATCCGTTCACCGTTATTGACAATTGTGAAGAGGCAGATGTTTTCCTGTTTTGTATTATTGCAGCTATCGGATGGAATCAATACATGGGCTACATGTGGCCATCACAAGTAAAATCATAACGAAAACTACGCCGGTAAAATGTGCCGATTTATGCCACAATATGATATCAACAAGTAGTCAATATAGTCTGATTAGCTTCGGTTACTATGCTAACATCACCTGTAGAATGCCAGAGAAACAGCGTTGTGATGCCAAACAGCATCAATTCAGACTGACACACATTCACTGATGGGGATGGGGAATATTTCTCAGCTGCTTGTGTGACAGTCGGACAGTGAATACTTTCCAGCAGCCGCTGCTGTGAGTTAACGGGAGAATAATCTCCGGTGGACGAGCCGCGCTCCAGCGGGCAATAATGCCACTGAAACACATTAATAAACAATGCACCATGGCACTCTGGAGAAAGGTATAAGGCTGGAGAAGTAGTTATTTAATTTAATCTGGCTTCTATTGATATTGTGAGCGGTGTTGCGGAGAAAATCAGCGACGTAAAACGCAGTTTGGGTCTTAAGAACTGTATGTCATCGAGAGGCTGAAGCTACCTTGGAGTAAACTTGCCAATGTCACCACAGATGGATCGCCAAACTTAACAGGAAAAAAAGTCGGGCTGCTGAAAAGAATCCAGGATAAGGTGAAAGAGGAAAATCCTGAGCTGGATGTCATTTTCCTGCACTGCATAATCCATCAGGAAGCCCTGTGTAAATCTGTATTGCAACTTGATCATGTTGTGGAGCCAGTCATACAACTCGTTAACTGTATACGAGCGAGGGAACTTCAGCATCGTCAATTTATTAAGTTCCTTGAGGAAACGGATGCTGATCACCAGGACTTGCTTTATCATTCTCATGTCCGCTGGTTAAGTTTGGGGAAAGTATGTCGACGAGTGTGGGAGTTTAAAGGGGAGATTAGCTCATTTTTGGAGTTAATCGGGAAAGCTGACGATTTTCCAGAGCTAAAAAAAATCGAAAAGTCACTTCAGCTGGTTTCATGTCCCCTGTCACAAGACTGTGAAACAGCGCCGCAGGAGTTGCAATTGGAACTGATTGATCTTCAATGTGACTCCGTCTTAAAGGAGAAGTTCAACTCCCTCAAACTGGAGGAGTTTTATGCTTCACTAAGCGAAGCCAAGTTTCCAAACATTAGGAGGATGGCACAGAGGATGCTGGTGTTGTTTGGCTCTACCTACGTGTGTGAGCAGACGTTCAGCATGATGAACATCAACAAATCACGTCACAGATCCCAGTTAACTGATGAACACCTCAGTCCTGAGAATTGCCACAACCAAACTGACACCAAACTTTGATGCACTGGCAAAAAAGGGTGACCAACAATACTGTTCCCACTGAAATGAAATGTAAGTTTTCTTAACTTGTTCAGGTAATGGCTTTTACTTGTAATTTGTATTTGTTCACACAAACACTCTCCATCCATCCGCTACTGGCCCGGCCCGCCTGTCAAATTTTAAAACTCATAGTGGCCCCCGAGCCTAAAAGTTTGCCCACCCCTGGGCTAGCGGGTACTTTTCCCTAGTGAACTAGTGACGTCAACACTCTCGACTGCCGATTGGTCAGAGAGAATCGTCACAAGATCGCGCGCAAGATCATCCCTAGCGTCGCATATATATCTAGAAGCAAGCTTGCAGCATTTTTATACACAGCATTTTTGTAAACGGAGGAGCTACTGTACAAAAATGGCAACCTCAAAGAAAAGCACACCGTGGTCGACCGAGGAGGTGACGACGTTCCTACATCTCATTGGGGATGATAAAATCCAAAGGGAGCTCGATGGAACAACTCGAAATGTGAAAAAAAAAGCCGATCGCCCCGCCTACACTGCGTTGCTACCCCAGGTCCTAAACTGTAATGGAAATGCGCTACGGCCTCGGAAGGCCAGCGAGGCAGCCCGAGGCCTGAGCGAGGACGCTTAGGGACGCATAGGGGCTACCCCGCTGCAGTGGAAATGTGCCATTACATGGGAAAAGAGTGGTCTGTAAATCGTTGGATAATTTTTTTTAAACTAAATAAACAACCCAGTATAAACACTTGTATAGCCCTTATTAAAAACATTCGTTCCTCAAGTTGTAAAAATGTGCTAATAACGTTATTCTGAGAGTTATTTCCCTCTGCATTATGAACGCGCATCTAGGGAGGGAGGGTCGGCCCTGCGAGTAACGAGTAAAGTAACGAGTTACTTTATGTAGAGAGTAACGAAGTAGTGTAATATATTACTTTTTTTTAAAAAAGTAATATGTAATATAATACTTTTTTTTAGTAACGACCCCATCTCTGATTACCATGCTGTCATGAACGTGCGGTGCTGTTACGTGTACGCAAATTGACGTGCTTGATGTGAACGAGCATTTTGGTTAAAGTTGCGCATGCGCTATGAGCGCACATACGGGTACTTCTCAGGCATGTCGGGTAATCTCTCAAAAGTTGGGCCATTTTATCATCATGCGCTAATGAGCAACTCTCATAGGAATGAATGAGGCCCCGCCTCCCACGCTGTATCCAGTTCTCCATCCATGTGCGGGACACGCCGACCTGAGTAGTAGGGCGCCGCGAATGCCCGACTGCCTCTGACGGCCTCTGACTCCCAACATCGGGTAGGTGTGTCAGGGCCTTAAGTAGAACATGTTAGAAATAAAAATCAATGTTGTATGGCATAATTTAGTTTAAACATACCGTCAGTTTAAATGCTGTTTTATACTGAAAAACCAGAAGTTCTCGCGCACAATGTCTGTTGTCAAGCTTTTATTCTGAAAATCCTTCATCTCCGGTTAGCATTTAGCATGTGGCTAATATTCCTTTCCCTAATAGAGGTGCATTTCGAAGTGAAATGACACGGAGTGATGCACACCGAAACCTACTGATTTTAACACTGCTATAGACGTCGAGATATTATTATTGCTGAATATTAAAATGAAGGTACAGTTTATTTTAATACATTTTGTTTACAGACGTGGGTGGGTAGCATATGACAACATCCGGGACTACCGTAAATGATAACTGTCGTAAAGTATTTCCAGTGTTTTTAAAGTATTGAATTACAGCGTTAAAAATGTATTAAATGAAAAGTCATGCAAGAGATAAGGAGGAGAAAAGGCGTGTTTAGTTATGTAATGAATGTATAATGTCAAAATCCTCTGTTATGTGTGATATCGGACATTGGTGAAAGGAGGGCGGAAGATTACGCCACATTCGCCATTGAAGAGGAGGAGCCAAATGAGATATATAACAGGCTTCTCAATTCTTAAATTTCCCCTCCTCGAGACTTAGGAGATGTGAGCGGAGGACCGAGGAGGGGAAGCAGCAGACGTTTAAAGAAATGAGAACTCCTCTCCTCTGAGCGGTCATATTAAAGCGACGTCCATTCATTATTACGTGGCAACAGCTGTCGAGTGTTTTGTCATAGCGCTGTATTTTATAATCTCTGTTACATCAGCTGAACATTGTTCCCCCACATATTTACTTTGAATTAATTGAGAGTGCGGTATTAGGAGACAATAACAGGCTACAGACAGACACACACACACACACATGTATATAAATATATACAATTTAAAGTATGAGAGCACTCTCATAATAACGTAACACAATCAGAGACTGGATATATCCCCCCCTCTCTCTGGTCGCTGAAATGGGGAATTTAAATTACGGGCCAAAAGTTGTATTTTCAAGTATTAAAAGTAAGCAGAGGACACCAAACCAACTGAGACCCGTCTGTCCGCCGCATCTACGCACTGTACAACACACACCTACATACTGTACCACACACACACATACACACTGTAGGCCTACTACCACACACACTTACAGCTCCTAAAGCATAATCAGGCTACATCCGTTGTGTATTTTATTATGTGAAGCACTAAATGGTCTTAGAAAAATATCGACTCTTTGTTTGTAGATATCTACTAAACTACAGCAAATAAAGAGAGTAATGTAGGCCTGTTATACTGAGTGATATATATTGTACACTGCTCTGCTTTCTGCACGGACCTCACAGCTGTTCTCACTGTAAACATCGCGATGCGATGAAAGCAGTTTCTAAAATAATATCCAGAGGATGCATGCAGAGCTGTCATTGGTTGAGATAAGTCCGGCCGTGCGTCACGCCCATAGACTGTATAAAGGTCACGCCTCCACCGTTCCCGGAAATGCATCCGCGGAGGAGCCGTGGAGGAACCATCAGTGTATCCTCGGTTATAGCTCCTCCAGAGAGCCTCCTCGACGCTCGATGCTCGGTCCTCGGTGTGTATTTAGAGAAATGAGATGTCCTTCAAAATGGCGCTGAAATTCATTTCCGGGTCACTACCGGAGGACCGAGGAGTCGAGGAGGGGAAATTTGAGTATTGAGAAGCCTCTATGCTTCCGTCCACACGCAATAGTCATCCGGATAGTGTCTGTCCACACGAGACAGCAACGTTTAGCTCCAACCGCTGGAGAAGCTGCAGTACATATGCAGGAGCCTGTACGTGGCGCTGTAACTTCCTCCACAAAAGCAGCAAAGAAGCATGGTTGTCATGGTTGCCCTTCTGTTTATTCTCCGCGGTGGGGGCCGAGGGAACCGGGCAGAGTTTTTCGCCAGTCAACGTGTATTAAAGTTTAAATCTTCCGACAAAATGATAAAAGTGCCGGTCAAAGGTCTTCTTTGTTATTTATTGAGCCTTAAAACAAATGAATAACGTGTGGTGACACGTTATTGGACATAATTCACCTTGCTTATTGTGTTGCCACACGGACCCTTTAGTGGGGAACACCTGTAGCTTTAGCTGCCATTCCTGCTAGCTCACCAGGCAGAGCAGTGCATGTGTTAACCTCTCTGATAGTAATGGATAATAAAGATTGGAACTCCCTTCTTAATACACCGCCTCCGACTCTCTTTTCACGGCACTACACTGGTGACCCTGACTTTTCCGAGAAAGTTTCCGGAAAATTAACGAACATGGCTGAGCGCGATGTTTTCATAAAGCTGCCGGAATTCTTGGGAGCACGCCGCGGAGGCATGGTTCGCACACGTGGAGGCACATTTCGCCTGCCGACAGTTCCGTGACGGGGACCTGAAATACTACCATGTGGTAGCAGCGCTGGGGAGCTCCACGTCGTCCAGGTTGGTGGGATTTATCACAGACCCCCCACACCATGGCAAATATGAGGCGATTAAGGCCCTTCTCCTTAAGACATTTAGCTTATCTGCTAAGGAGAGGGCCCGCCAGATACTTGACATTCAAGGCCTAGGAGACAGCAAGCCTTCCCAGCTAATGGAGAAAATGCTAAATCTGCTAAGGGGGGAAGATCCCCGGATATTATTCACAGAGATTTTCCTGCGTCACTTGCCTCCCGGGTCCAGACGGCGCTGGCCAACACGCCTGTCACGGAGCCCCGTGCCTTGGCTGAGGAAGCAGATCGTTTTTTCCTGGCTACACAACAGCCCGGTGCAGAGACGTTAGCCGTCGCGCTCAGCGGCCCATCTGCAGTCAAGAAAGCGTGGCGGAGGCAGGACACGGCTGTATCGAGCCGGCGTGGAGACACCGGAGAGTGCTTTTACCACGCACGTTTCGGGACAATGGCGAAGAAATGCATCGCCCCGTGCAGCTACAAACCCCCGGGAAACAGAGGGACCGGCGCTCAGTAGTGGCCCTGAGCGGCACGTGCAGGCTCCTCTTCGTCAGCGACAGCGTTTCGGGGAGCCTGTTTCGGTGTGACACAGGCGCTCAACGGAGCGTAGTTCCAGCGTCGAGTGAAGACGTCACCCGGGGTGGGCACGGACCGCGATTGACGACGGCTAACGGTGGTCCCATTCGCACGTACGGCGTGAGGCCTATGTGTTTGTGCATCGGAGGACAGCGTTTCAGCTGGGATTTTGTGACAGCGGACATTTCTTTTCCCCTCCTCGGAGCGGATTTTTTGTGTGCTCATGGACTCTTAGTGGACGTTAAGAATAGGCGTTTGGTTGATGCCTTAACGTTTTCTTCCCTCGTGTGCACACTTGGCAGCGCAGCATATGACGGGCTGTCGGGCTCGCTGTCGGGGGCAGACACGTTTCTCAGACTGTTGGCCGAGTTTCCAGACCTGTCGCTGCCCACCTTCTCTGCGCTTACCACTAAGCATGGCGTGGAGCACCACGTCACTACCGAGGGGCCTCCTGTCTACGCCAGGGCCCGGCGGTTGAACCCTTCTAAGCTGGCTGTAGCGAGGGCGGAGTTCGCAA
Organism: Gymnodraco acuticeps; assembly: GCF_902827175.1. Classification (NCBI taxonomy): domain Eukaryota; kingdom Metazoa; phylum Chordata; class Actinopteri; order Perciformes; family Bathydraconidae; genus Gymnodraco; species Gymnodraco acuticeps. Next base: position 2,530,102 of record NW_022989974.1, read on the forward strand.
CCATGGAGCGCCTGGGCATTGTCCGCCGCTCCGACAGTCCTTGGGCTTCTCCCCTGCACGTCGTCCCCAAACCGAACGGCGGGTTCCGCCCGTGCGGGGATTACCGCCGACTCAACGACGCCACTACGCCTGACCGCTATCCGGTGCCGCACATTCAGGACTTTTCGGCGCATCTGGCCGGTACGGGGGTGTTTTCCAAGGTGGACCTGGTGCCCATGCACCCTCTGGACATTCCCAAGACAGCAGTGATAACGCCTTTTGAGTTCCTGCGGATGCCTTTTGGACTCAAGAATGCTGCTCAGACGTTCCAGCGCCTGATGGATTCGGTGCTGCGGGACTTGCCGTTTGTGTTTGTCTACCTCGACGACATACTCGTCGCCAGCGCTTCAGTGCAGGAGCACCTGTCCCACCTCCGAGCCCTTTTCACGCGGCTCAACGAACACGGATTAATCATCAATCCTGCAAAGTGCCAGTTCGGGGTGTCTGACATTGATTTTCTGGGGCACTGCGTCACCAAGGGCGGTGCGGCACCTCTGCCGGCGAAGGTGGAGGCTGTTGCGGCTTTTCCTAGCCCGCTCACAGCCCGATCGCTCCGTGAGTTTCTGGGGATGGTGACCTTCTACCAGAGATGTTCACAAGTCTTTTTTTGCAAGTCCAAGTCAAGTCTCAAGTCTTTGGTCACGAGTCCAAGTCAAGTCTCAAGTCTTTGTGGGGTGAGACTTGATCAAGTCTCAAGTCTTTGGTCACAAGTCCAAGTCAAGTCTCAAGTCTCTAAAAAATAAAAGTCTCATCTCTCTTCTGGTTGTAATAAGCCTTCTATTGTCTGCTGCTATCCAGTCTGTTAAGAATACTGCACAGCTATATCTAAGAAATTCAAAACATTTACTGTATTATTATCACTACTATATCTATTAGCATACAGTATCAGTACTGATTAGTTGTTTGTTATATGATCACTTTAAACAGGCTATTGCAATGCAATATGAGGAAAAACATCATAGTTTAGCTAAATGCAAACAACTTATAAGCAAAACACTTCAGAATCAGAAATCAGTATCACAAATACTTTATTAATCCCCCGCAGGGAAACTGTGTTAAAAGTACTTAAAAGTAAACATTTGTTCTGTGCCATTTGCAACTAAAAAACTATTGCTGCAATATTATCTGAAATATACTGAACTGGTGATATTAAAACATGACCTGTTCCAAAAGAGATATCTACCATTAACACTATTTACCAGCCAAATGCTGGTAAATCATGCAAGTGGCTGGTACTGTATGTTGCACGCACCAGCCAAAAATAACAATGGCAATCTATTGAGTGGCTGGTAACATTTCAACATTCACTAGAATAGCCATTTGGCCAGTGGACAACAATGTTAAAATTTGACCTCTGCAACCGTATTGTTTAATTACACTGGGTCTCTAATGACATATTTTAAGTCTACTATAAATAAACATATTCCTCTATCCTCTCACTCAAACCCAGTGTAATGGTAACCTGATAAACCTGTAACATTAACGTTACGTGGTCAACAATAAACCTGTAACCTGCCTATAAACCGACAGATGTATGTATGTATGTATGTAACTATGTATTTTTCTACGTTTAACGTTAGCCAGTAGATGGTGGCAGCGGAACGTAATGATTAACGTTACCGACCTTTTTTATGTCATGTCAAGAGTTGGATGTCAACGCCACTCAACGCAAACAAGTGTGACAAGCAAACATTCACTCATCTTTTCAAATATTCAGTTACAAAGCTAGTAGCAAGCTAAGTTAACATTACATAGCTGATGCTGAGCTAAACATGTTTGCTAACCGTCCATATGCGTTAATGTGACTGACCTCTCCGGGTGAGTTTTCAAGTGCCTGATGAAATTTGACGTTGTTGCACCAGCATCCTTGATTTTAATATTGCAGACTTTGCAGTGTGCGCTCCTTTTGTTGGTGCCGCCGGCGTTTTGTTCGAAGTTTTTATAGTTGAACCTAATTACAAGCGGTACAGCTGCAGGTGTGCCGCCGGTCGCCATGGTGTTACCATAATGTTAATGTTAAAGGTGGGGTAGGTAAGTTTGAGAAACCGGCTCGAGATACACTTTTTGTTATATTCCATGGAATGCTCTTAACATCCTGATAGCCGGCCCGGCTAAAATAACTGGATGGCCTACCTGCCTGTCAGCCTTCCATCGGGGCACAAACTTTTCTCGTGCCCTCATTGGTCATGTGCGCGTTCGTGTGTGTTGGAGGAGGGGCTCTGTGAGGAAGTGGCAGATTTTCTCCGGTTGTGTATTTTCAAATTCTAGCGATCTCGAGCCGGTTTCTCAAACTTACCTACCCCACCTTTAATACGCCAAAAATAGAAAACACAATGATTGTTCACGAGTCCCAAAACACGAGTCCAAGTCGAGTCCGAAGTCTTTTGAGCAGGAGTCCAAGTCAAGTCTGAAGTCTCTGTGTGTGCGACTTAACCCTCTATGGCATGACTTTTTATTTTGGGAGGAAACAAATGTTTCACCATGTATTTTAGGAGCTTAGGGGTCCCTGATATTATATCAATTATAAAATGTGACCCCCCCGAACCCCCCAACCAGGGGTGGGTTTGTTGCCTCAGGGCAACACTGCGCAACAAGGGTATTGAAACACCAAGGATTTCTACAATTCAGAAGAAATAGAAAAAACAACTCTATGAATTCATAAGGTTTTATTTGTTTTAAATAACCACAACTGGCTACAACATATAACAGGAACACATTAAAAACATAACAAATAACATTTCATGCATACATTTCATATTAACCTGTGTGTGTGTGTGTGTGTGTGTGTTACAGTATGTGTGTGTTACAGTCTGTGTGTGTGTGTGTGTGTTACAGTATGTGTGTGTATGTGTGTGTGTGTTACAGTATGTGTGTGTTACAGTCTGTGTGTGTGTGTGTGTGAGTGTGTTACAGTATGTGTGTGTTACAGTCTGTGTGTGTGTGTGTTACAGTGTGTGTGTGTGTGTGTGTGTGTGTGTGTGTGTGTGTGTGTGTGTGTGTGTGTTACAGTATCTGTGTGTGGCTATTATTCTCACTCTGTGTGAAACCTCAGGAAGCAGTTGCTTGTGGATGTGAAGCAGAGGTGCACATCACATTTCCGGCACTTGGCTTTGGGTGTGCCTGTGCACCCTGGTACCTTGCATCTCCCCTTCTTTTCATCCATTACCATCCAGTGCGCTGTGGCATCCAGGCGAACAGCAGGGATCGGAATCGGAGTTGCTGGTCCTTTTCTTCTCTTCTCCTCATACTCACCAGCAATTGTGAGACTGGGACGACCTCTCTTGCATTCCAGACTCTTTCCACTCTTTTGCAGACCTTCAGCAATGTATGATTTGAAGGTATACAGCCTCATTTCTTCCTTCCTGGTCATGCCTGTGCCTTCACAATCTCTTCTGTAGAGCAGCCAGCCCGTCACGATAATCATGTCCATGAAGTGAAACACCAGCCGGTGATACCACTTCTTTGATCTGATTTTGATCCGGTACAGTGCAATCGGTGAGTCAAGCAGATCGACCCCACCCATATTCTTGTTGTATTCCTTTACAACAGCAGGGCGGGGGACATTCATGATGAGCTTTTGCTTGCGATCCCATCTTTCAACTTCATTGACAGGGTACGCTCCAGTGTAATCACTCAGAAGGCTAACTGTACGGTTATCATACCACTTCACAACATGCAATGTGGTTTCTCCAACAATGGCCATCTTCTCTTCAAACGATCCACGTCCTTTTTTCTTTAGCTCAGCATCGCACTTTAAGTTGACGCCGGGTAGTCTGTTGCAACGAACAGTACCAATAGTGTGAATCCCCTGCTGAGCCAGTGTGAGCACAAGGGGGACACTTGTGAACCAGTTGTCGAAGAAGAGTTTGTAGTTCTCTTGCTTGGGTATAGGCTGAGCCAGGCGGAGGACAACATTGCCACTTGCTCCAATATCTGCTAGCTCAGGGGGGTGTACCGCTCTCCCTGTGTAAATTTCGAAGTTGTGCGGGACACCATCAGAGCCAGCCAAGACGAGTATTTTGTAGCCCCATTTTTTGGGCTTTGATGGCAGGTATTGCTTCAGTCTACTTCTTCCCTTGAATGGGACCATCTGTTCATCAACTGCCAGCTTCTCACGCATTGGGATCGACTTCAGTTTGGAGATTAGGTGAGTGACAAGCGGTCGGATCTTGTGTAATGGATCATTACCTTCCTCCTGCCTGTCTTCATTGTTGCTGAAGTGAAGGTATTTTTTAATGGCCTCCCATCTATTCAGGGTCATGGTGTCAGCTACTTGGGACACTCTGCAGGCTTTGTTCCAAAACATGCGGGTCCTTGGTAAACCAAACAGTGACATGTACACAACAGTTCCCAGGAACTGCTCTAACTCTTTTGTTGTGAGGTTTAGGGGCTTGTTTGGGTTATTTTGCATTGCATATAAATTGGACTGCTGAACAATGCTTTCTAGAATGTCTTCAGAAAAAAACTGCTGGAAATACTGGAGGGGGGAGAGGATTTCATCACTTCTCGATACACCCTGCCATTCTGGGTAAGGATTGCAGGATGGATTGTGGACTGTTTTCCACCGAGGTGGGCCTGGATTAGCAACTTCGGCTACATCTTCATCTTCATTTTCATTGACAGACTCAGTGTCATTTTCAATAGACATGCCTTCTCCTAATAGCACACAGGAAGCACAAATAGAAACACACATTTGAATTTGTTATTTACCCTTTTTTCATCCAATATGCTTGCCAAACACACACACACACACACACACACACACACACACACACACACACACACACACACACACACACACACACACACACACACACAGACACTAGTACTCTGCTGAATGATACGACTGACACCTAACATAACTATTTTTTCAAACCTGATTCAGGGATCCACTCTTCCTGACTATCTTGACCTTCACTGTCCTCACTCTCACTCCCATCAAGCTCACTGTCCTCACTGTCAGATGGAATAGCCCTAACAGCCTGATCGTTTCCCTTCTTCCCATAAAAGGTTTTGCTGTCCATTTCCTGTAAATATCAGTAGATCAGTAAAGTAAAAACATTGACTAGGTTTATCATTTTACAGCTAAGCACATTTTTACACTTGCATGATATTGCCTGGAAAAAAGTGGTCTTAGTGGCACAGTGTTGCCCTGAGGCAACGAACAAAAAAACATAGTTTTAGCTAATTAATAAATACATAATAAGTCTTTAAACGATCAAATATACTTCTTTACATATTCATGCACATGCATGTATTTTTTATTTTAATTGGTGTACAATTCTAATATGTTAAAAAGTGAAATGTATCTTACCAAGTGGTGGCCCTGAGTGCCCTGCAGCTTTGCTTGCAGAAAGGACTGCTCCGCCCCCAGACAAAATGCCACACCCATATAATTCCCTCATTTTATTGGACACCAGCATGTCAGGTGACATTGTGTATATTCAAAAAAATTAAAATATTTAGTGGGCCAGTGTGAGGTCGAAAAAAGTGGTTTGTTGCCTGAGGGCAACAGTATGCGGGTGCGACTCGAGTCCGAGTCACAGACTCGAGTCCCCATCTCTGCCTTCTACCACCGTTTCATCGCCCGGGCCGCACACATCATGCGGACGCTGTATGAAGCATTGAAGGGCAAGACCCCAGTCCAGGCGATCGACTGGACGGCAGAGGCGGACGTCGCTTTTGCTGAGGTCAAGACCGCGTTGGCTCAGGCGGCTTTGCTGGCACACCCATCATCTACTGCTCCCATCTCCATCACCACGGACGCGTCGGACTACGCGGTCGGCGCGGTGCACGAGCAGTGGGTGGAGGGCGCTTGGCAGCCGCTCGCCTTTTTCAGCCGCCAGCTGACGCCCAGAGAACGCAGGTACAGCGCTTTTGACCGTGAGCTCCTGGGTCTTTATTTGGCTGTGCGGCACTTCCGTTTCATGCTGGAAGGCCGGGACTTTACGGCGTTTGTCGACCACAAGACACTCACTTTTGCCATGTCTAAAGTGGCGGAGCCTCGGTCGGCACGTCAGCAGCGGCAGCTTTCCTACATCTCTGAGTTCACCACAGACATTAAGCACGTGGCTGGCAAGTCGAACCTGGTTGCAGATTGCCTCTCCAGAGTCGTCATCGGAGCCGTCCAGTTGGGCCTGGACTATACCCGCATGGCGGCGGACCAGGTCACAGACCCCGGCGTCCAGGCTCTGAAGGTGGAGGGCGCGGGGCTGCGCTTGGAGGACGTGGTATTCGGCGACGCGGGCGTTACCCTCCTGTGTGACGTCTCCACAGGCCTGTCGCGGCCAGTCGTTCCCGCCAGCTGGAGGCGCTCTGTGTTCGAGGCAGTGCACGGACTGTCACACCCCGGCGTTAAGCCTTCGGTGCGCTTGGTGGCCGCGAAGTTCGTCTGGCATGGGCTGAAAAAGGACGTGAGGACTTGGGCTGGTGAGTGCGTGGCTTGTCAGCGCGCTAAGGTGCACCGCCACACGAAGGCCCCTTTGGAGCGTTTCCTGGTGCCTGAGAGGAGGTTTGACCACGTCAACATCGACCTGGTTGGTCCATTGCCCTCCTCTCAGGGCTTTTCCTACCTCCTCACCATGGTGGACAGGACGACCCGTTGGCCAGAGGCGGTCCTGCTCGTTTCGACACTGTCTTCAATGGTGAGTAACATACTGGTGATTAAATAAAGCACGCCCCTATTTAGTTGGTGGCTGAAGACAAAGCCTGGGTCCATTCTCTAGACTCTATTCTAGTCACATTCTGGAATAATTGGTGATATTTAGATTTGTTTTGTATTTACCCCTCATGTGCTGAGTCATTAGTCAATATGTGTAAATGTATGGAGCTTTAGGGAAACTATACATTTATTGGCACACTGCAGAAGCTTTATGCCATGTAACAGCAAGTGTCCACTCCCCCCGAGAACATTCCTGGACTTCACCCAAAGGGAGTAGAGATGATTTGTTTTTGCATTAAGAACGACAGAGAAAATTTCTCTTTTAAATGGTTTTAAATGGGTCCCAAAAAGTTTCCCAATGACCCGGAATAGTACTGCCAGAACGAACGATATCCAAAATGTCTAACTACTAATTATTGTCGTCTTTCTTGAAACTGACGTGCTGTCCGTTTTACAAAACAAGTTATGTTTTCTGCTTCTTCATCCTCTGAATTTTCCTCCCCCGTCCCTCTTCCTTCACCCCTCACAACAACAAATCAAGGTGGATCTGTGAAATGAAACACCTCTTCCCAAAGCGTGACTTCCCTATTGAGGGCAGTAGGGTCTAAATCGATTGACCAGATATACTAACATGCAGAGCGTACGGTATGTTTGAAAAAAGACTAACCATTTATCCAGTTCAAGCTGTCTTTAAGATGTGACATTGCGCACTGACTATTTCCCGTAAAATCGTGACAAACTATTACTTATTCTTAAATTTGACCTATTGCTGCATGGTTGAAAATGATAGATGAAAAATAACTTTTTTAAAAAGAGTCAAGTTTTTCAAGATCAGATACAGGTCAAGAAAATGCATAGAGGAGGTATGGTGCTGGCTCATTAGCCCTTTCACTCTTCTTAGAATGATCCTGTGCAATTATAGTTAATACAAGTAATTACACATTAGTTCACAAATCCATATACTAAAAGAGAATACCCTTAGGTATCACTATTAAAACCTAAATAAGATCTTTTGAAAATAACCTCTTTGCAAAACAGATACTTCTTTAACAGTTTCCCAAAACTTGAAAAGAAACATCCTGAATGGGAGAGGGGTGAGGGGCGGGGGAAGTGTGTGTGTGTGTGTTTGTGTGTGTGTGTGTGTGTGTGTGTGTGTTCCCCCTCCCCTCGGCCGCCATTTGACTGTAGAGGATGTCAGGGGGTTTTATGGTTTCTCCCACACTTGTCCTGACTTGTCTTCAGACATGTCCAGACTGTTCACAAAACTTTTCACGGAACTCTTTAGAGAGATTGACATTACTTTTTTTAAATATATGGTTGCTATATTTCATGTTATTTGCAAGTATTTGTAAGTTACAGTCAATACTGTATACAGGATTAGGGGGCACAGGAAGTGGTTAGGTGGCGGGACATTGATCCTATGCATACTAATGTGATTCATTTTTAAATTATTATTTTGTAAAACCGGTATTTTTATATTTTATTTTGAAAACCGGAAGTGGTGCCGGGACATCCACCGGAAGGGGCGGGGCTTATGGAGGCGGGACTTCCGGTGAAAGGGGGCGGGACTTAGAGGTGTGACCTGTCACTTTCTATGCATACTAATGAGACGAAAGTGGCATGAGTATAACTACTGCCTGTGTCCTTTTTTTTAATGGAGAATACAGACCTCACACTAGTGTGGAATGCATTAGATTGAGTTTGCCAAAATTAACCTGCTTTAGTAACAGCAGGTAGTGGGATTAGGAAAAAAAAAGTAATTACCTATATCGATTACCCTACGTCCAAAAGCAGGGCTGCTTTATAAATAAACATGCACATATGGTAGAGGCCCACCTTCAGGGAAATATGTATGTTTTCATTTGGAAAGAATTTAGCTCAAGCTCTAATGAAATATTCACCAATCGATCCCCCCGCGGCTGCACCAAGCTCAACATATGGTCATTGTTCCACTCCCTCCCCCCTCACATTGCTTTTCTCAACTCTCATATGTTTGAAGGAGGCACTGGGCACCTGTGAATCATGTGTATACTTATTTGTGCACTTATACTTATTTGTTAGCCATTTCCTATCATCTAAAGATCAAGTAAGCCCTGAAGAGAGCTCTTGTTTCAGAGGACATTGGACTAAACACACCTCTAAACTGTTTTTTTAGGTTGGATAGCCATCATCTTTCACACCATTCAGAAGGTTTCAAATGATCGAAGACTAAATGGATTGAATTGATCTTTCATATCCTTGATCTTTTTCCTTTTTGGCCCATTGAATTGAATTGTCTTGTCCTCCATGCTCTGAAGAGACTCTGTGATAGCCTAAGTCCAGTTAGTAATGTAATAAGTGATGCCATCATCTTAGATAACTAACAAGCCAATAAATCTAATGTGATGACTCAGTTTAAACACTCATTTCCATTCTTGTTTATTGTCCAATATCCATTAAAGCAACGTTCATAGCATGAAATATTAATCATGTTGTTTACAGTGCTTTGCAAACAGCAGTATAATGATATACAGTACAGCACTTTATGGTCCCCACAGGTGCTTTTAAAACCTTCCCCTCACTTTCCCCTTGACTCCAACACTAGTGTTTATAGCACAATCTGCTAAACAGTACAACAGCTTCCACATTTCAGATGATCTCCACAAACATTAAATCTATAAACACATTTTATGATGCAATTACATACTCCGGTATTGTGCCTGCTTGAAATCTAGTGACACACTGCATTGATGCATGTCCTAATGCCGGAGAAAAGAGGTCACGGAAAGGAGGAAAATATAAAAACAATCTTTCTGTAGAAAGTTTCAGACCAGTGGCGTTCTATAAAGCAGCAGCATGATGATTAACTATCCATGTTCGTCTTTATCTAGACTGACAGGACACATCTGTGGAGGGGACTGGGTGGCTCCAAGCAGGGGGAGGCCAGGTGTGAATATTTCAGCAGGTACATGAACATCTGGACAGTTGGGTGGAGGGCTTAGAGAGGTGAATAAATACAGGACTGTGGTAACTGTGAGGGGAAATGTTCGACTGAAATCAAACAGACATGGTCCATCTTTTCTTACAAACCTAAACTGACAAACACAGCTTGCCCTACCTTAAAGTCACCCCACCTTAAGTGACTTCTAGAACCTGATGACTTTAACATAAAATGTCTGGAAATATATCTCGAAGGTTAAACTTGGTTTAGTTATAATTGCGTCAACCCAGGGTTTTCAAAAGGAAAGATACGTTCAAACTATACTGATTTTATTGATAAACAAGTAGATGGGAATCTAGTTTTCAGGATATAGGTTTTTAGTTTTCACGTTATTTGCTCCCAGAGACGTCAGTATTGGAAAAAGGATGCTTAATTTTTCTTTAACCAACTTCTTAGTCGGATGTATTTATGATTAGGAGCTTAGGTAATTTATCTTTGTGGATTCTCAATTGCATGACAGATGCGTTTTGATAATTATTAGATAGAAGTGGATGTGATACCCTCCGGATCCCCTTGATTCCCATTTTGTAAACAAGAACATTTCTAAAAGGATCTAAATGATGTATTTTTAATGAAAGATCTTGGAGAAGCCCTTTTCAATGATAATAATTATACCAAATTACTTTAATCATCAGCAGCTTTATTGAAACTTAAGAATGACGTATAATTCCAAAAACAATCCAACAAAACATCTAGATATTTGGTGTAGTACTTTTTGCATTTTTAAAGAACCAAACGAACTTTTGAAATAAGTAGTTTAATGAATTATTGCAGTCTGTGCACATCTCTATGTTGTTTAAGGTTAGTAGTAGAATAAATAGAGAAATAAGTGATAATTCAGGCTAGCAATTATGATACAAATAAAACAACAATTGAGATTAAAATGGTTTTGAATCTGGGTAAACCTTCATACATAAAGAGGAAAGGTGTCACTGGTAGCTTCAATGAAGGGAGCTGAACAGAAAACAATGTTTTATTTGACATTGTGAATCATACCTGACCGCTTACACAACCTGCTGTAAATGGAGTTATTTCATATGTTCTACATCACAGCAGGTGTTCATTTACAGTAGTGTTTGTATGCCTATGATTGTGATGAGTGAGTGCTTATGCATTCATTCACTGCATAACAATTGTTATTGTGTTCCCCGTCATTGCCTCCAGCTGCTCCAGAACAACACAAACAAAACGTTGCGTGGGCTCCAAACCCTGCCCGCCTCCCCCCTGCCTCCCATTTCAGACACAAACATCGGTCCCCTCTGGGCAATAGACGCTGCGCTCATTCATTAACAGAGATATCAAGGCGAAAACAAGCATGACCCCAAGGAATCTGGGAAGAAAAGAATAAGAGAGGATGAGGTGTTTAGCTGCGGTATCCCTCTCTAACCCTTCTCTCGAGTGGTCCTAATTACCTAGTGTCTGATGTCTCTCTCATCTCGCTGTCTGTTCCCAGATACAGTGAGCCCTCGGTGGCCTGAGGAAGTTATCGTAGTGCCGGACTGACCATGATGCCGTGCTGCTGAGATGAAGTCTTCCTCCTCCTCTGCTGGCAAGGTAATGCTCATTAACAAGGACACCGGAGGGACTGACCCTCAATCCTCACATTCTGCCCTACATATCCCCTCTCACTTTCACACAAACCAGCGAGGAGTTGCTATTTAAACTAATTCCATGAAATTCCCTTCACCACCGTCTGCCACACACTGCTGCCCTGAACCCCTTGCTCTTAAGGGGAGTGTGAGACACTGATTGAGACCACCTTACTTCCTGCTGAGGTGTTACATGTGCTCTATTGAAACCTGTTGCCTCCCCATCTAAGTGCTTTTTGTTCTTCTACAAAGTCTTTACCCTCCCTCATTTGAGGATTCTTTGATGTCCTCTTCTTTTACATTCCTACTCTGAAAAAATGAACGTGTCCATGACTGATGAGTCCGTCAGTCCTTTGACAAAAGTTTGAAACGTTATTAATACTTTTCACTACTGATGTTGGCAGTTTTTGATATTTGTCGGGCGAGCAATACGCGACAGACACAGGCGAGTTTGTGAGCATGATTGAATAATGATCCATGGATGGAACTTTTAGCAGAACTCATCAAAAGCAGACAACTGCTCCGCCAGCCACTGTATTTCCCCCCCCCTCCAAAATAGATTTTCAAAGTAACAGTGGCCTGATTTGGTCCTTGCAGAGCTGTTCCTCATGATAATTTACCCCCATCCCCTTCTGTTTGTTCTACCTCCTTCAACAGCTCATATGCCCTCACCTGTCTCATCCAATTAGCCTAATTGGAGGAATAATTCCCCATCTGTCAAACACAGCACTCTTTCACCTGTGGGGTCACATTGATGTTAACCCTCACCTCGGCATAACGACTCAAGAAGCCTCCCAGCTGAATATAAATTAAAAAAGTTTGATGCAGTACATTCGTGTCTTTTATGTGTAATAGCACTACAGAGAAAGTTTGTGTCACATGGTTTCCCCCCAGGAGAGAGAAAACATACCCTCTCGCCTCCTGAACTGTTTGGATGACACTACATTGAAATATTTTCCCTGTGTTGTATTTTCTAATACATGGGCAGCCAATAACGTGGGTGTGCTTGGCCGTGAATTATAGATCTGTTGTTGGCACAGGGTGTGTGGATATGAACTGTGCATGCCGGGGCCAGATAAGGCCAGATTTATACCTTTAGCTGCCAGGCGCAGACTCGGGGAGCCAGCTCTCAAATTAAATGGAAATAGAGTTTGAGGAAGCTAATAAAACAGCCGTAGCACCCTCACACAGCACCGTGTCCTCTTAGCATACAATGCATGCGTGATGGAAAAACATGCTAGTAGATTGCTGAGGCTCTTCATCAGCATTGTGACTCTTGTTTTGCGTTGCTCTCAGTGAATTCATCTTTGTTCGTCGGAGACTAAATAGTCCAAGGCAGTGTTTCATCATTCTGTCCGTCTTTCTATTTATATAGGTGTCCTTCCATTTCCTCCAATTGACTTAATACTTTAGGGTGTATTGTTGTGGACCCGCATGAGCCGTTTCAAGTGTAAGCTCTTGAGATCTATAGGACATATTTCCTATTTATTTGTAGTGGGTTATATACACGCTGGCCCACGCTGGCCTCCTGTGAACTGTTACATCTCAAACGACCTGAAGCTGGCTCTCAGTCGATGGCTATAAAACAAACTGGCAATAATCTACAGTATATTCAAGAGCTGCAGACAGACAATCTGGAGAAACTGGAGATCTATGGGACTCATTTATTACTAGTTTTCTTAACAGCTTTTCATCCAATCAACACGTTACTTGGCAGGTGTATTGTTGAGATCCAGAGGAAGTACAGTGTTGAGAGTGAAGTTGTTGGGAAGAGGGGTTTTAAAGAAAACTGCAAGCAGCTAAACCAGGGAACAAACAATTGGCCTTTACTGAGCATGCTTTTTCTGAACAGGCACACTAGTGAAGACAAATTCTCTACCCATTTGACTCCCAATATTTAAAACTTTTTTTAAGTGATCCATTTGTTCCTATTACACAAAGGGCACCATATTTATAAAAAAGTTTTGTTCAATCATACATAACTGAGAGGAGGCCTGCTTTTGTGATAACTCTCTTACTGCTTTCACAAATGTTGCTGCCACTATTTCAATAATTTGTTTTATCAATGCGAACCCTCCATCTTCTAAATGTGTTATTAGAGTCGAGGAGATGCATAGTAGTTGTCAGGTTGGTAGTGTGCAGCCTGAGACAGAAGGGATTTGTTATTTTACAGAGCCGGTCAGGCATCAAAGGACGCCACAAGCTAAGGCTTTATCAGTGATTGCACTCTGTCTCCTTTTGTGTCAGATAGATCTCATCAGGCTTTCTCTTTACTCCTTGCTCTCCGTTTCAAATGTGACAGGAGTATTTTATAAGACCAACTGATGTCTGTACTGCCGCTTCACCACATTGAAGAGGAAAGGGATTCTGCTCAATGTTCATACGCTTAGGGCAGGGATGGGCAACTTTGATGGTGGTGGGGGCCACATCATTGATGTACTGGCCACCAGGGGGCCGCAGATTCACTTGGAACACACACACACAAACATTCCATGTGTTGTATGTAATTATTAACAAATATACTAAGTCTGACATCTTCATTGACATTTTACAATTAAAGGGAACATCCCCAAAACATGGGAACATCCTCTAATAAGCTCACTATGTTTGTATTGAACAGGTTATTAAACAGTGGAATAAAACTATTTTAAACTATTGGAAAGCACGGAAAATGTGTGTGTATTGAGATTAATCATTAGATGACATACACATGAAGTCATGAACACTAACCCAGACATTAGTTGTCTAACTTGAACCTAAAACACTTGTAGCCAGTCTCTGCATTCCCCTTATTCCACAATAAGGGGAATGTCAACACAGACACCTGTCAGCCCGCACTCTGCTGTTCCTCAGCACCACTCCCCCTCCCTCCCGCTGAAATTATGAATGAAAAGCGTAGTAATCATAGATAACACGGCAGTTTGTTTTCATCTGATTTCAAATAAACAAAGTCTTGGTTTTAAGAATATTAAACTTGTTTCGCCAAATTCAGATGATAAAAACAACTTTTAAGCTTGTAAAGGCATAATTACAAGAGGCAACTTAACGTCACAGCAGGCATAACAACAGCCGGTGTTTCTTGTGAGGGTTTCCCCGGGAAACAAACACAATACACACAAATGCGTCACAGATTATTTTGAGGTATTTGAAATCATCTACGCAGCTCGCGACGTAACTAGGAGTCTAGTGGACGGTATCAGTACTACAAGTAATTACGTTGTTTATAAATTAATCTGAGGGCCGCAAAAAGAGGAGGTGGGGGCCGCATGCGGCCCGCGGGCCGCCATTTGCCCATCCCTGGCCTAAGGCATGTACTATTTCTTATTTGATGGTGTCAATAATCAGACATATTTAAATTACATTTTGTAAAACATTTGAAATCCGCAGTGTGTTTCAAAGATCGAGCATTTCCTGACCTTGTGGTCTATAATCTCATCCTTACATGATGCAGAGGCAGGCTTATTGATTCCCTTTGTGGAGAGATGCATGTAATGAGCCCAATCTTTGTATGTTAACATGCACATCAAGTTAATCCCTCTATTTTGATCATTAATAGTTGTACAATGTCACAATCAATTCATAGACTTGGATTTAGTCATTCCCCATGTCCATGATTTCATAGAATACAATTCTGTAAGCCAGTATTTGTGAAAAACGTATAGTACACCAAACACATCTAAACTCATAGGCTTATACCATGTTTCACGACAATGGGGCCGGTAGTTTTTAATCCTGAAGGGAGTCAACTTCGGCCCATCCAAAACCATGGAATCAAACACAGTTTTAATGATTATTACTTTTCTCCTCTACATATACCAACCCCAGCCCAGCCTTACATTTCCTGGACAGAGATCAGAGGAGCATAGGGTTCCCCTGGAGGTCTCAGCTTGGACATTTTTGTTGTTGTTGTTAATTAATTACCTCCCTCAAGTCTGACTGGGCATCCCAATGCCGAAATACCACCCAATGCTGTGTTCTCATTTTCTGCTTCGCTCTGCTCTCTCATTGCCCTCCTTTCCAAGCCAAGGAGCAGATCTAGCCTGGAGATGAGCCTCAGGGGACTGGGCAACATCCTTTTTGAAATATCTTGGATATGGTCCTTTATCCATTTTTATATATATACTTACTTTTTATTTTGAGAATCCAGCCTGGTGTGTGTTATTTGGGAAGAATCTTTCTTCCATGTCATAAACTAGAAGGGGAATATTTAGTATAAAAGCATTACGTTTTTGAAGAGAGGTACAGTAAAGGATCTCTTGGGGTTTGCTGAAGCAGGAAGATGCAATATCATTGATTATTTATAAATGAGAACCTAAGTGATAAGTTGGCTAGAGATGTGACTTCAGCAGATTTAATAGAAATTAACAAACAGTTACAGCTTTCAGGCACTTAAATAGCTGAATATTGGCGCTGCTTTTAAAATAAATGAATGACCCGGTATATAATAAAATAATGACCTTTAATATATGCCTTATTCTTTGAATACATTAAGCTTTAACCCAACAAGCAAGATTTTGTTGCTGGAGCCTTTTCTGTGAAGCCTAAAGGCAGATGTCTTGTTGCAGAGAGGAGCATATAAACAGTTTTATCGGGGAATAAGCAACTTGTTTGTTTTACGGAGCGTTTTCCCACATCATTTCAACATATATTGCACTGTAGGACATGGTAGGTCAGAGTGAGATTGACAAAATTATATAACTCATGACAGTTTAATCCAATGCACAGTCAAAGTTGAATCAAGAGATCTAAAACTGAAGGAAAGATGGATCGTTAGCCTGCTCTGTTGATTATT